>NW_022995749.1:1507286-2077088 GCF_900245975.1 Drosophila guanche
GCACAGCACAAATATTGAGAGTATCAATGCGAAATTGAAACTTAGACACAAACAAAAGGTGTACGCAAATTGTTCTTAATACCGCAATCCGTTTAATTGTATAAATAGATAAACATAAAGATAAATATAAATATAAATACATACATATATGTAGACGCCAGTCAATTTTTGAACTCGAAACTCAAGCTAAAATACGATATACTTGGCATACATTTATGATTGTATGCGCACTCGGTAAATAAATAATAAATATGTATGTATGTTTATGAGTAATATCCGATCGGTTCCACACACACACACACACACACACACCTCTTCTACATATTGTAGTTGTTGCAAAGAAGTTTACTTTACCTCCGTGTGTACGTCTGTGAACAAAGCAAACTTTGGTACGAACTTTATGTATGTAGGTACGAGTATACTTGAACATAATGGCAAATATTTATACAATATGCAACTATTAATGATGTGTAACTACAACTGAATTGCTTAGCGTTACAATGTTTAGGAGCCGCCACCGCCATCTCATTGTTTTTGGCTTTCTCAAGATCAAATTCGAAATGTAATCTCAAATCAATACGTATACAATAAAAATGTATATTTTTCTAGTTAATCTGCCGACGCTCGCTTGAAAATCAAAATCCAGACAACTTTACGAATAGCGATTCCTTTTGTTTTTGTAACAAATTAATTGTGTATATTTCATAATCATTTCGTTGTTGATTGTTTCTGTTCCTAAGAATTATTCACCTTTATTTACAATACCTAAATATTTAAGACTTGCAATTGAATCAAAAATAAATCACACAATTCGGAATTACTCTGAACATCGATTATAAACTTATTTGTCTTGAGGATTTAAACGGAAAGCTATTTGATTCTGTTGTTCCTGTATCTTTACTTCTGTGGAACAATAAAATGTCTTTGCATATATTTTATGCACAGAAGAAATGAACTTTTCCCCAAATATGCACCTCGTAATGTAAATTCAAAATGATTTAAATATATTTTATTTTATATTTTGTTATTTATTTATTTATATTTGGTTTTCAATTGCTGTTGAATATTGAACCATAGATATATATACGTCTATGTAGATATCCCGGGAGGATTATCCCTGATTACGGCGCTGGTTCAAGATCCGCGACAACACACGGTTACCACTGCGAACCCTCACGATCCGTCTGCCCAAACGACTCCTGTTGCGAAGGCTACTCACAGTGCTGCTCCTGTAAACCCTGATCCTCCGATTGGACGAAAATTTCAGGTTGCTTATACGGATTTTCTTGCGACGCACCGTAGATGTAGCAGCGGTTGTTGCCGCTGTTGTTGTAGTTGTCGTTGCTGCTGCAGTCGTAGTTGTGGCCGCTACAGTTGTGGCCGTGGCAGCACTCGTTGTCGAGCTGCCGGTTGCGTTCGTCATCCAAATACAAAGGCTCACAGCCAGGAGTCCCAATGCCAGTTTTACCGTAGTCATGACGATGCTTGCTTCTCTTCTCGAATGTCATGCCCCTTGGCCGTGAGCCTTTTTATATTCCTCGAAGACAATCGGAGTTGCTTAGCAAATATTTGAGTTATGTGTTCGCCAATTACGTACTTTGGATATGTACTTTGACTATGTACTTTAACAATGTACTTTGACTATATGCTTTTACCATGCACGGGAATTTCTGCGCGAATATTTTTGGCATATTTGCGCAGTCTGGAAGTTACACAATAGAATTTTGCAAAACGGATGATATAAAATTATATGCTAAATGCTGGAGGCTGTCTATAAATAAACCTTCGCCGCACAAGAGTGGAATCATAGCTGGCGGGATCAGGTCTAGAAGGTGGAGATGGATGGATGGGCCTGTAGTTTGAAGACGTCAAAATCGACATAAGAAAGCGCTTCGGACACACTGTCTTTCACTATCCACAATTTCAAAGCAAAGCAACCAAAGTGGTCATCAAATCGCGCAGGAACCCGAAAATCGTTGCGATCAAATTATTATTAGAAGCACTTTGCCTCAGCAAAAGTCTCAGACTAATTTTCGTGTCAATTCAAACGATTTTTTTTGCTTTCGTAGATGAATACATAGATATGTTTTGTGAATTTGTGCCTGTTTGTGATCCTCGGCAGCACCCGTGCACGAATACGATTCCGTACCCTTGCCAGGACCCTGCTTCGCTTGTGCGCCTGTAGGCCCGTATTCTCCGGTTTGATCCGAATCTCAGGTTTCTCACACGGATCCTCTTGCGTCGAACCGTAGATGCCGTTGTGCTTGTGGTTGTTGTTGTTGTTGTGGTCGCCTCCGTCGTTGTAGTTGTCGCCGCAACGGTGGTGGTTGTAGCGGAGCTCGATGTTGTTGTTGTGGATGCAGGAGCGCTAGTTGTCGCAGTCGTCAGCCATATACACAGACACCCAGCCAGCAGTCCCACTGCCAGTTGTTCCGTCCTCATGGTGACGCTTCTTTCTGTTCTAATCTAATGTCTATCCCCATGGCCGTGAGCCGTTTTATATTGGAATTCAAAGACAATTGGATGATTTGCTTGGTAAATATTAGAGTTATGTTTTCGCCAATTATGTGCCTCGACTAAGCGCGGCTATTTGAACAAGTAAATATATTTTGGCCATACATACTGCCATCGTATTTGCGCAGTCTGCTGGAATAAGCGGAAATTTCTGAACTTGCTGCAAAGCGGCAAAACTATTAAATTAGATATTAAATGATGCGCCCTATTTTTACGATGCTTGGTCTAAAATTAATCAGTCGGACAAGTCGAGAGTGTCGCCAGCAGACGTTAACCCGGCTGCCGGCTGCCGGCTCCCTGCTCCTCCTGGGCAAACATCCATCAGCGGATACCAGCGTCGACCTCGTGCCCTGTTGCACGTTGTCACATAAAACACTGCATAATCAAATATTTGCCCAGGTCCAACTCTCACTCGACTCTGGTCTGACTCGCTTATTTGCCTGCGCCTGACATATTGGCCATGGGATTGAGACTGGAGCTGGGACTGGGACTGACTGACAACTGATGCTGACGCTGACGCTGACGCCGATGCCGATACCGATACCTTACGCTTTTGGATTGCGTGGTTACGGTCTCCCGCTGAGGTTTACCTAAGCTGTTTCCCCAGTACTGGCGGGCCTATATAAGTCGAGGACTTCCTCGGAATTGCTCATTCGAAAGTTGCAGCTCTCTCGTACGCTGCTTCAGTTCTGTTTCCGGTTCCTGTTCCTCATTGCCCTGGCAATGGCTCGATACGCCTTGACTCTGGCGCTGCTCATCGTGACAGTTTGCTCCCGCTGCGAACTATCCCGGAGCATGGCCCTGCCGGACGAGGAGCGTTACGTGCGCAAGGAGTACAATCGGGATCTACTGGACTGGTTCAACACTGTCGGACAGCTGGCGCCCAACCAGGCTGTCCCTCTCTGCCTATACCCATACATTATGGACAACTCCCTGTCCATTCCCACCAGGAAGAGAAACTCGGAGATCATCAACTCGCTCCTCAGTCTCCCCAAGAACATGAACGAAGCGGGGTAGTGCGAGTTGAAGTGTGGGCTTGACGCAATGACTGGATAAACGGATATGCAAACACACGCTGGCACCAACGGACAACCCTAATCGATCTACTTAGTATGTAAGATGTTTGAGTAGTTTTGCTGTTTGTGCTTGTATTTTTAGGGGCAGCGTTTTAAGGACCTTTCATACATACTTATAAGCGATGTATATTTAGAAATTTGTTGCTTGCTTTGATCGATACGGAACTGAGGAGTAACTAACTATCCAACCATATTGTTCTCTGTATTCGTATATACGAATATACTCGTACTTATTCGTGTAGAAAATATAATTCATAATCGTAGAACAAATATATCTAGCTAAACTCGTAGGTGAACAAGAATCGACATATCTTTTTTAATATTTCATAGAATCACTCTGTGGATTAAGTTGAGATTACGAGTATATTCGCATTGTTGCGTCTCCTGTGGACAGTCTTAACCTGCTTGTTGTTCACATGTTTTGTCACATGCTTTGTACGCACAATTGTCGGACTGGCTGTGGTTGTTGTTGTTGTGGTTGTCGTGTCCTGAGCAGAAGAGGACTGAAGCAGGCAGAGACTGGCCAACAGGAATACTCCCAGCAGATAGATATTGAACTTCATCTTTGCGACTCGAAACACCAGCTGTCTGGAATTCGATTGGAGTCTGTCCTTATATACCCGTACTTTCCGTGAACTTGACAATAGAACCGTTGATGATAAGCAAACAAGTACGAAAATGTGCACCAAATTTCGCTCATTTCTTGTGTCAACATACATATTTGTCTAATAAATAGCTAAGCAGAGATGAAAAGAGAAACAGATTGTCTTCGTTCAAATGACGGCAATATATGTTTTAATATATTTAATTATAGGCTAGACAACTATGTTAATCAATGTTGCGGAGTTGTATTTTAATCGAACAATTCTTCGCTTGTCGATGGTTAAGTTCATTTGGCGCTGTCTGAAATCGTTTAGTTTAGTCGTAATGATCCTACATATAACTATTTTCGCATGCTCTGCGGCTGTAACGCACTTATTCAAAGTTGGGACAAGCGAAGGGTTAGAAGATACAAGTTATTCTACATTTATATATTTAATTAAAAAACAAACAATCTGTTAGACAATGCTGCAACTATCCCTTGGGCTCAAAATGCAATTCAGTAGCTTTTCACTTACATAACTAATGCCTGCTAATGCGTAAATACTATCTAACTGGCTGTAACCCTGCCTTGGCTAACCATTAACTTTTGTTATTTTAAGGTATATCGTATGGTATGTGGCTGCAACAGAGACGACTCGTCCGCGTCCCCAGCACACTCATGACTAAGTCGCATGCCCCAAAACACGAACCGAACGCCGAGCTGTCAATCTGCGGGAATAAGATATCGTTAAATAGGGTTCTACAAATTGATATGAAATGGGCACACTCACACATATGTCGATATAATATAAAGCTTTAGCTGATTCCACAGCTTTTGGATATTTGGAAACACACACACACATACACACAGACACGTACAATGGCATTGACTTTTTGCTTGCTAATTCCCAAAACGGACCCTCCTCTTTTCTCCACGATGATGCGGTTGCTGTTGGTTGATCTCACATGAAAAACTCATTGGCTGAATGGGAAAGCGGAAGTCACGTTCGCCCAGGACGATCGAATATTGTAATCTCTATGACGCGGAGACCCCGAAAGGTTGGATCGATCAGCTGCAGTCCCTTCTGATGGTAAATGCGCTCATTCTGGGAAGCCACAAATTTAGATATCTTACGAAGGGTCTAAGGGAGATTCAAACATTAATTCGGGACTTGCAAAGGCATTCGAGTATCAACCTTCTCGTAGTGCGTTTCGGAGCACATGTAGATCAAGTATGCTGTGATGCAGCCTATACAGCCTTCACAGTAGGTGCCGCAGGAGCCCTCCTCCGCCTCGGCATAAAATTCGTTTAGCCTATTGATGGTAGACTCGAAGACGTGTCGTTCAATCTGCAGATAGGGGGAAAATGTATTTCTAGGCAGCATTATTAAGTTCAGTTATACGTACAATACCCTCCAGTTCTGTGGGAAGCCTCGTGTGAAATTTGACGGAGGTGCCGACGCTGTAGTCGCGCTGTATAAAGACCTTGCTGAAGACCACGCCCCCGCCAGTTGCCTGTAGTGCGGCCGCGTTGCTGCCCGCTGGTGTGCCACCGCCCTGCGACATGGTGCCTCTGAAAATTGTAACGATTGCATAAACCAACTCTTTCTGCAGAGCGCGGTACATCTGATTGAGCGCAATCATTTTGCCACAACTTCAGACAACGAAATCCCATCACAATCACAGCTGCCTTGCTTTTTCCAGTCCAGGCACACTCGAACATGTCCAGGATCTTGGCATTTCGCAGGGCCTGCTTGTGTCTCACCTGAGTATTGAGTGGAAGGAAGGCTTTAAGTGCTCCTAGCAGTTGATTTAGCTGCGTCTTTAAGCTTAAAATTGTAAAAAAGCTAAAGTTTGCAAATTGCTAATTCTTGCAGTGGAAATCAGTGTGACTGCGGATTTGTTGATCAAATATACGACCTGACCTTCCGAAATATACCTCCTAATTTTCCAAATATACCGTAAATATACCGAATTGTAAATCATATATTACTCGACTTGGATATTTAATAATTCCAGCTTATTAGGACTCTTAGCCCAGAATCTATAATTCTCCATATTCTCTATAATTCCATCCTCAATCTCGATACATTTTTGTATTGATTGGGGAGATTAGCCTGACATTCACAGACTTTGAGATTTTGTTTAAAATTAGCAGCCTTGGTAACCAACGATAAAACTAGCTGCGGGCACATAAATACCGTGGTATATATCAGTGTGACAGCGGAATTATCGATAAAATATACCGTGAGAGCCTCAAAAATATACCTGAATATAGTTTTCAATTTTTTAAATATACCGTGAATCTAAAATAATTTTCCTCGATTTTGATGTTCAGTTTAATATTGCCATCCCACTAAGACTCTCTGGAACTACAATTTTCTACGATTTTACCATACATTCGCCAAAAGGTTGGCCTACTCTATTTTATTGAATTGTTTACAAAAATAGCGATATAACCAAAAGGGTTACACAAAAAATAATAAATAAACGCTACGTTTTTAGAATGTTTTGTTACGTTATTTGACATTTTGTTGCTGGCCACCCAGTAGTATGTCCTTTGTGTACCATGTTTCCATTATTTAATATTAACATTTCGTGTTAAAATATTAACATTTTCGTTTGTTCTTTCATTGATTAGAGCCAAGGATTTCCCTAATTTTCTCAATTCGAGGACATCCATCCTTCCAAGGGTACTAAATGTTGCTTATCCCAAGGAAAATGTTGGGGAGCAATGCTGCTTAGTATTCGCAGCATGTTGATGGTCCATACAAATTTTGTTGATAACGGTATAATACATAAGTGTGGATGAAATTCAACTTAAGTGGGGATGAAGTATTGGAGAAAAACTGTAACAAGTTACATATTTCAACGTGGCGATTTCCCCCCTTGTAAAGACGGGCGACCAAATAATCCACGTCTATACAAGGGTAGAGCGGTAACTTAAAACACTAACCAAGTATTATAATATTTGGTTAGTGCTTAAAACTTAAAAAAAAAAAAATAATAAGTGGGGATGGAATAAAGACTCCTGTCAGAAACAGACTCCGTGCTCTTCCACTCAGAACAAACCAACCACATCAAACTCAGGTAACAAAGCAGCTTGCAAATCTCCAACTAAGAAAATAATTCCAACCAAGTCTCCTAAATCTCCAGTACGATCAAATCCAGCGAAGCCAAAACTCAAACCTCAAACTTGGTAGACGCAGGAACAACTATGTCGAAGCAATCTCGTTATTTAATCGATACAGCGAAACTGGTTGTTGAATATTAGAACAAAAATTGTATTGAAAATTTTAACTCAATGTCGAAACTCGATGTCAAAATATACCGAAAAGTATAAAATATACCGTAAACGGTCACCCCGATTATATACCGATTGTTGATGGTGACGGAATCGATAAAATTGTGGGGCTGCCAACTCGATAATATTTAAAAAAAAGTGGCGCCAGATTTAAAATATGTTCACGTGAAATAAATATATGATTATGGTTGTGGGAGCCGCAAATACAAGCTACTTACCATATCAAAGTCTTTGGTCTATAAAATAATACTTCTTACGGGTGTCTACGTGATCAACTGATTGCTGACGCTGAAGCGTAGAGATTTCAAAACAATTAACCAACGCATTGGAGCTGGAAATATTTGCACAGCTTGATCGCTCATTTCATTGGATTGTGAATGCTGCTACTTTATAGATTCTATTTATCTACAGAAACTGTTTTCTCTATTTTTAAAAATTCTGACGGCCATAAATTAGTATCTCTTCGACGATCAACCATGAAAGCAGCCAGCACGGGGACCCCCCGAAGGGACCTTCTGCTCTTTAGTGTCGTCATCAATGCGCTTTCCCTCGGACTGAGGTCCTGCCACGCTGTGCCCATTGTCGGCGGACGGATTGTGTCAACCGTGGGCAGTACCTGGAAGTCGATTCTGCTTGGAAGACTAACTGATTCTCTCTCAAAATTCTCCTCCACCCAAAGGTGACACCAGCCAGTATCCGTTTATGGTCTCGTTGCAAGATGTGATTGTGGGGAATGCCACTGTGGCCACCACCTATCGCCACTTTTGCGGTGGCAGCCTCATAAGTGACCGCTGGATCCTGTCGGCCGCCCACTGTGTCTGGAGAAAGTAAGTGTGAATCTCATAGAATCTCTCCACTATCACGGCTATTCATGGCAGTCCGTTTCGGTTGTAGGAACATAAATACCATTTCTGCCTTCATTGGCTACGAGAGCATTGAGAATGTTGATCTGTTGGAAGCATATGGTCTGGAAAGTGCCGAATATATCTACTTTCAGCCGTGAGTAAACAGTTCAGAGTCAAGTTGAACAGCCTCTCAATGTCAGGTCATCATTTGATGGCAAATTCTATTCCATTTAGTTCCAACTTTAGGAATGATATTGCTCTGCTCTACATGAGGCGTCGCTACAGAAGTGCTATGGCCAAGGACTTGCAGTTTGCACAGCTGCCACCTCAGGGCATGACACCGGATAGGAACGGTAGATAATAACATCCTGATTCTGGATAAGTAATTGCAATTTTTTACTCCCAGAATCATGTCGAATCATTGGTTATGGCGCCACCCAGCATGCGGGTCCATGCCAGACGCAATTGTTTGAGGCCGAAGTTCGGGTGATTGGCAACAAGGAGTGTCGAGACATCATTGGACACATCTGGGCACCACAGAATGGAGCAAACACTGTCTGTGCCATGGGCATTGGGCATCAGGACTCGTGCCAGGGTGACTCTGGGTGAGTGGCATCCAGCTTAAACGCTTCCAATCGCTACAGCAATTGTTTCTAGGGGTCCTCTGATCTGTCCATATGGCGGCAGGGATTATATCTACGGACTCGTTTCACATGGTCTCACCTGTGGCATCAAGGGAATGCCCAGCGTGTACACGGTGACCCGACCCTACCACGACTGGGTGCAGCTGCTGCTGAGTCAGTCGTAGATCTCTGGATGTGACGTGTATATAAGCGCTTTATTATACGATATCAAACAGAAAACAATTACGAATATACGCTAAAAGAATGCAAAGACTAACAGCGAACTTAGTGGCTAGAGTACTGCAGTTAACGATACTTTTAATCCTTACTATTTTACACTAAACGAGACGTAGGACTAACTAACCTAAAGTTCACTTCTTCTCCGGCTGTGCTGCATCGGTGGCAGCAACAGCAGCAGGAGCAGCAGCTCTATCGATCTTGTCGGAGAGCTTGTCTGTGCCCGTTTCGGGCAGGGTGAGGGTCAGCAGGCCAGCTACTAGAACGCAGCAGCCGCAGATAGTCGTTGGAATGTACCAGCCGAGCGCACCCAGAACATCGACCACATACGGTGCCGAAATGGATCCAACATGAGCGAACGTGGAGCAGGTGCCCAAAGCAGAGTTACGGATCTGGGTGGGATACAGCTCCGCCGTGTAGAGCGTGACCACGGAGTAGGTGGCACTGATGCCGAAGCGGCCCAGCATGGCGAAGGCCACGATCCAGGTGGTGCTGCCCGTGGGCACGGCGAGCACCAGCAGCAGCGAGACGCCCGTCCACAGGAACAGGAACATGGTTGTGATGCGGCGACCAGTGAATCGCAGCATGATGACCGGCACCAAGTACGAGGGGATGTCCACGAGGCCGGTGGCCACGATGTACAGATACCGACTCACCGACAGGTTAGCCGCATTCAAAGCTACAGCAAAAGGGAACTCAATTAGAACAGGAACTTGGTTGGACAGCAGAATGCTCACCCGTCACATAGTAACTCAGCGAAGTCACGCAGAACATAAAGTAGGAGGTGAAGATCAGCTTGCGTACACTGGGATTGGCGAAGAGCTCGATGATGGACTTGAGTGGGCCACTCTTGAGTTTGTCCAGCAGCGAGACGGAGGAGCCGGCTTCTGGTTCCAGCTGCAATGGCAGAAGAACAAAAATGATTGGCTTAGCAACCCGAAACCATGAATATTGAAATGTTCTCGGAACTTTGCACTCACCGACTTCTTATCGGTGACGAGGTCCGAGGAGGGGGCTGCCAGTGCTGGCTGAATCTCGTAGTGGCTGGGCTGCTTGAAGAGGATCTTGTAGACACGATCGTAGCGCTGGTTTGTAATGAGCCAACGAGGTGATTCATTCATCAGACTAAAGGTGGATAGAATTGATTATAAGTAATCAGAGACAGAATGTTATGGATGTAACCTACTAGCAATTAAGGATGAGTAGAAGCGAGGGTATGGTCAGGGCTAGTTGCAGGTGCCGCCAGGGCTGTATGAGGTAGCCGATAATGGCTAAGATGATCATGCCAATGGGATAGGAGGCGGAGAAGGCAATGGACATCCAGGAGCGATGCTTTAGGCACACGTTTTCCACAACTAAAAGGAGAGAAACTTAAGCAATCACTTTGGATATTACAACGCTGGAACTTACTCATGGTAAAGGCTGGGTAGAAGAGTCCCGAGGAGGCAGCTCCGAGGGCAAAGCGACCCGCCAGGAAGAGACTGTACCAGGGGGAGAAGGTGCAGAAGAAGCTGCCCACAACGAAGAAGGCAGCGCCCAGGCTAAAGGAAGTCTTGCGACCGAATCTGCAAAAAGGATACGAAAAGGATGAGCAAACATTGGCAACGATTTCTCTCCACCGTCAACTCACTTATCTGCCAGGATGCCAAAGGAGAAGGAGCCACAGAACTTGCCCAGTGACAGGGAGACCTGTGCTGAGGTGCGCTGAATACTCCTTTCGCATGTCAGATCCCAGTCAGAGACGAAGGTGCTCTCCGGATCCGCGTACTCGTAGCTGCCCTTCACCTTGCACGAAACCTCCGCGGGCCTGTTGATCTCCGACATGTGGCTGGTGTAGTTGAGGGCCGCCTCGTAGGACATTTGGCCGAGATGCTTGTAGTTCCAGTCCCACACCGTGCAGCCGCCAGAGTTGAGGCCGCCCTCGGCTATGTGCCGCCTCTGGGCCAGCGTCCAGTTGGTGGCATCCAGATCGGGCAGGCCGCACCACTGATCCTCGGGCAGGTGTCCCAGCAGTGTGTAGGAGGACACATGGAATCCGTTCAGTATGTTGGGGGTGACGCACAGGAAGAAAATGGCCCTAAAAGTGCAAAGGGAATGATTATACTCTCTCTGCCTCCACTGATGCTAATTGGGATTACAAATTGTTTACAGCACGCAACTTCAATCTTTCGCACATTGACACCACATGGCAGTAACACTTGATTGGAATGCAAATAGTGCTCGTAATACCCGATACCCACAACATTAACTTAAACAGTTAATGCCGCAAAAACAAATGCTGTGAAGGTTACCACCCCACATGACACATTCGAATCTTTTGTTTTGTTTCACGGATAGTATGCGGCTCGCATAATAACATCAAATATTTTTGGGAAGCGGCAGCGTCATTAATCATTAACAAAATCGGGCAACCGGAACGCAGTGCGCAATATTTACATATCCGATTTGCGGATTCACGTGCCTCCCTCCCACACCCACAACACAGCCCATGGAAGTGGCTTTAGGTTCCGGGAAGACGATCGGCAGCCACCGATCGAGCGGCGAAGGTTGAATTTTGGTTGAATGACTTTGAGGCGCAGTGCAATTGTCGTCCTCTTATCTGGACAGCTGGATTGTGTGCCTAGGATCACAGTTACATGGCCCGATCTCGATCTACATAGTTAATGGAACCGGTGCTCGAGTCGTACGTACATATATATAGCTATACGGCAGGCAGGGCAGGCAGAGATTACACTCACGATCCGTTGTCGCCAGAGCTCGGGTTTCGATTCGATTCGATTCGATTCATGAGTGGGTCTTATCAATTCCGATTCCGATTTCGAGCCTTATGCGAATATAAGACGAATAAAAATATGTCTACGTATTGTACGTGCTGATATACTCTCGGAATTGTTTCTATATTTAAATTTTCAACACTGTTGGAGCGATCACATGACCATTGCCCTCTCATTGAGCCGCAGCACCACCCCTACGTCCGTCCCACTACTCCTACTTTGATTGAGTGATTTCTGACCTGCGCCTAAACTGAAGTCCAGGAAGCGCCAGGGCAGATTATCTTCCGATTTCCATCTGAAACGTGTTGGAATACACTACAGCAACGAATCTTGCCATCCGAAACGTGTTCTATCACTCTGAATCAGAATCAGAAACCGAATGCCAATTGTTTCTTGGGTTTTCACTAGTTTTTGCGAGAGCATTTGCTGACCAGTCGGGCGGAGAGATCATTTAATTGAATCACAATCAAATCGTAGACAAGTGCACCACCCTGACTGACTGAATGTCAACATTTTCTCTACGAACTCAACCTTTAAAAGCCACCGCAATGCAACAAGTAGGAAGTGGGTCAAGTGGAACGCGTCTCTCGAATATGAATGCAAAGTGCAGTGATGATGATGCTGATGATGATGATCCTTACCAGACGTATGCCCCGCCACTGCCAACGAGTTCCAGCTGCTTGGTGAGCAGATCCTTCATGCTCTCCTCGCTGATGTGCTCGCGCGTCTTTTCCGGATTGTCATCCTTTGATTTGGTCATGGCTTAAATATCACAGTTGGGATTGATTCGGGGAATTTGTTTACTTCCTTGCAGTCCGTTCTTGAGCTGGGACTTCTTCAATGCTCGATCGTTCACTTGGGTTTCAGCTGGATCGATCTGTTCTCTAGCGATCTCTGTCTCTCAGTCTGCGAGTGCGTTCACTTTGAGCCTCTGACACCGAATGCGCAGATAAGGTTGTGCCGTTCCTTCGCTTCGTCAGAAGATCCGATCGATATTCACTTTCACTCAACGCTGCGCTGCGCTCCCTTGCAATGCAATGCAATGCCTCGATGCCTCGGTCTGTTTTTCTGTGCTATTTATCTATGTCTTACGGGTTGTGTTTGCGTTCTATTTTCCCCATTTGTCTTTATGCTCGAAACGGCTCGGATCGGATCGGATCGGATCGCTGTTTATGTTGCAGCGGCTGAATGCCACTTATGACATACCAAAAAGGCGACACGTTCTCAGTTCAGTTCAGTTCAGTTCAATGCAGTTCTCTGTTTCACTGATATTTACAATGAAATTGTACAACTTAATTTCGGGATTTTCCTTTAGATATTTGTTCAGGTCTTTCTTCTCTTTTTTGTCCGCTTCTTTGCCTGTTGGGCTGTGCAACGTTTTCTAATTTTGAATGGATCCCCGAACGCGTGCATTCGCCTTTCTCCTGCCGATGTCCGCCGGTGTCGCTATCAACTACTACTTGTCGCTTCGAAAGCGTCTCACAAACTAAGCCCACGGGAGGTCGATCGCAATGTTTTTGTACTCCCGTCCGTCCCACCAGACACCACAACACAACACAACACACCAGGCCAGAGCAGAGCAGAGCAGAGCAGAGCAAAGCAGAGAGATCAGATGGATGAGGCCCAGGCAGAGGAGCTACTCGTACTAACACTCGCAATCGAGCGGCCTGGCTGGGACTCTCTTCGGCTCTCTTCCCGATCCATATACGCGATCTACTATATACACATAGTAGGTTCGCTTTCTTTGGATTTCATTGCAAGCATTAAAAACAAGAAAGGAAGACACGCGACTGCCGACTTAACTGATACCCTGCATATTACACATGGTGCTTTGACAATCGTCTAATTTTGTTAAGCGACTGTGACTTCAGTTTGAATTGAATTACTCTTTAAAGTCTCTTGACTATTCCTTTAAAAGGTATGAAGGCAATTCAGTGATCATATCCTGGTGTCTTTAGCTGCTTTCGACAAAGAGAAAGTTCTGATTTAAGTAAGTAAAAATGTAAAAAAAACATATTGTAATCGTTGCTAAATTACGATTTAATAATTACTCCGTTATTACGGAAATTCGAACAATAATGAAGTGAATTGGGCAGTTATTTAATTTAATCACCAATTGGTTTCAACAATCGTTAGTCAAACTTGGGCATACCCTTGGGTAAGGGGTAGACAAAAAATTAAATACAATTATTGAGCGTTTAAACGAATGTCAAAATGCGCACTCACAAATAAACAAATTTATTTCTGGATGCTACTTACGTATATGATTAGGTTCAATGTATTTATGTGATTTATTGTAGAGCAGACAGAGTTGAATCATTTCAATTACTAGATTACTAGATGATTGACTTATCAATTTATTCCTTAATGATAGATCCCAAAGATAATAGGAGAGCAATTCATGGATGAGAGTATTTAATATTTGGAAATTATTTTATATTTTGTACCCTATACTCGTACTCACGCACACTCTCCCTCCACTTTATTCTTCTAGTGCTCGTTGCTCAGGATTCTCATTATGAATGCGACAAACGGAACATTAGAGATTGCACGCTCTCTCTCTCTCTCTCTCTCTCTCCACCTCCATCCCCGTACCGAACCTACCACTTGAGAGCCATATGTTCAGTTCTTCTCCTTACATATTCCTCCATTCCATTACATTCGCTTGGTTCTGTTGTTCGAGGAAGAGGAAGAGGAGGAGGAGGCAACCCGAAACCCATGTAATTTACATGCATGAACAGAATTACAGTTTAATTCGTTTGTCTCTGCATAACATTACATTGTTGTTCTTTCCGTTTGTTTTCGTATTGTTTACCTTCTTCTTTTTGGTTTTATTTTCCAAATTCCGAATATGTACTGTCGAAGAGCGTACACAAAGAGTACTGAAAGAGTGAATGAATGTGACTGCCAATGTGCACTCTCTGCACATTTTGAATGAAATTTTGTGCCTATTCTATGTGCCATATGGAAAGATTTGAATCTCACAAATCGTCCCATAACTAGAACCAGAACCCGAACCAGATTTCTACGCAGTGACCTTACGAGTGATTCGATTTGAGTTAACCTCCATTATCATCCAAGTGGAGCTTCAAGAGTCCTCAACTCTGGTCTCAATTGAACTCAATGAATCAATCGAGCGACCGAGCGACCCAGCGACCGACCGACCATCAATCCCAGGCTATCGTAAGCAATAACGCTGCCGGAGAAAGACACTGATTGGCATTGGATGAGGCCAATCCAGATAGGTATTCATAGATACATTCCAATCATGGTTCTCCCACTCTGTTTTCATAATACTCCCACTAATTGTTGTTCATTTGTTCCGTTCTCAGGCATGCAATAATCATCCTGTCTGTCCATTCGTATTCTATTCATCTACACAGTCTCTAACTACTCGTACTAACGGTTGCAACTACGGGGCATTGCAGCGGTTGAGTGGCCGTAATTAGAGCTTTTTATGCTGATAGCTAGTTCGCATGTGGGGGATGCCACATTCGATTGTCTGTCTGGCTGGGGTTTACCTTCGAGCTTGTATTTGGAATGCATTGTTTTTCGCAGATGGGATGGCTGCACGTGCTGTACCTGATAGACAATCAAATAAACACCCAATCGAGTGGTAATCTAATCAAACTAGATCTTTGACTTATTCCTACAGAAACTCTTCGCTTTGGTACCTTTACAACAATAATAAATAAATAAATCTACTTAAATTGCTCAAGTAGAAAATTTACTTGAAGAACACAAATACCTTCTACTGCCACAGATGAGCAATAATTCATATTTATATTGTAATAATAATAAAGAGAGAGCAGAGCGTTGGCGAAGCTTAAGTGAAAGATTGCCCAAGAAGGGGAATTGTGCATATTAAATTCGTACAAGTACGAGTACGAATAAGAGTATGTAAATCTAGGCGTTGCTTAACGACTAAATTCAATGAGCACATTGCGGAGAGGAGACGCTCCTCGGGCTCAGACTTTAAGCCTCTTGGGCACACACTTTGGACACACATTCACATTCACATCCCCTGGCAGTTTGGATACTTTAATTTCACATCTAGGAGTAAGAGTGCGTACGAATGGCGTGACAGTAGCCTATTTTGAGCAGCCAGAGGAGGCCCAGAATAAAGAAGCTGTAGAAGGTGACATTGTAGAGGTTGAGACGACTGAGCAGGCTGCTGAGACGGTCGGGCGGGCGGCACCTTTCGTAGGGATTCGTTTCACGCACTTCGAGCATATCCACCCAGCTAACGAGCTGAGGTCGCACCGCAAACAGCGCACTGACAGCGGCCCGAACACCACTCTGGACGGCACCACCCATGAGGCTGCGATAGTTGGTGGCCATCGCCGAAGAGCTGGACCAGATGACCCGATGCCAGGGCGTCACCTGTGGCTTGTGCCGCGCCATGCTCAGCTCTGTGGTGCTCTGCTGATACTTCAGGGGTTCCCGCATCTCATCACCAAAGTGCGAGGAGAGAAGATCCAGGACAGTCTGCCGCACACTGTCCGACTCCTGGGCAGAGTGCACCATGTAGCCAGAGTACGTGGCCTGGCGGCATTCATGACCACACACCAGAGGCTTTGAGCTGAGAAAGTTTCCCGAGTAGCCGGCCTCCGCCCAATGGCATTTGCTGTAGCTCAGGGAGAACTGGGTAATCAGGCGGCCAGGCTTGAGCTTCGCTTTGGGTGGTGGGCAGAACTCCTTGGGGATCGGTGGCTCGAACTGTATCTGCTCCACTTTGTTCCATGGAATGGCCAGGATGAGCGCCTGTGCGGTGTACTTCTCCCCCTGGGCATCTGTCAGCTCCACATAGTCCTTGAAGTGCTGCACCTTGACAACTCGAACATTCTGGGTGATGGTTATGTACCGAATCTTCTCGAGAATGCTCTCAATCAGCTTCTGCGTGGAGAGCTCCAAGAATGTGTTCGGAAAGTTAAAGTAGCTGCAAGAGGGAAAGGGAAAAAGTTAGTTCTTGTCTGGATTGCTCAGTTTGGATTATGTTTCCCCGCTCACAAGTCTAGGAGTACGGCCAGACCGCCGCAAGAGCTGCACACAGACATGAAGGTGTCGTAATCCACTGCGCTGGCATGAACACCGCAGACCAGCTCCACGAAATTCCTCATAAAGTTGCGAGACTTGCTGAAGAACAAGTTGTTGGTAATATGACGCTCCATGCTGGGCACTCGCTCCCGCAGGCTGTAAGGAACAAGACAATAACTGAGGAAATTAAAGCACGATCTTCGAACCCACATGAATTTCTTCGATCGAAACCTGCCCATCCGTAGGTTCAGCATTTGGATGTAGCGACACAGCTCGAACTTCGCAGGCTGGGCTGTTGGACCCCGATCCAGTGACCAGCAACGTTGCAGCTCCGCATTTGCATCGCGCCTGTGTTGGGGCAGCACCTGCATGTCGTTCATAAAGGCCAGCATATCGTGTTGTTCCTCATCGACCAAGCGGAATCCATTTCCGGTCTGCCCCAGCTGGCCACCAGGATGGCTGTTCTCGTCGAGGATCCGTATGTGGAGTGTGTTCTCCTTGGCCAGCAGCTTTACGGCCGATGTGAGGCCCGACAGGCCCGCCCCGACAATGACTACATCTAGCTCTGGTTGTTCGGTGCCAAAGGGTAGATGTTGATCCATTGCACCCACGTTCCTAGTCCCTAAACCAGCCTCAAGGCATGCCTTTTGTCACATTTATTTTTGTGTTGAATGAAAACTTTATCGTGGAGCGCTAGATCGGGTTTTTCTCTTTAACAGAAATAGCTACCAAAATCTATGCTCCTTCCTTTCAATTATTTCTGCTGATGTTCGTTTACAGTTTTAATAGAACTGGGCAGCTGAAAAGATGATTTTATGCTGCCTACTTTTGGGCGGGTATTTGTATGGTTGTTTTTAAAGAGAAAATCTGTTAAAGCCGCAGCAGGAACAACTATAGACATTTTTTGTTCACGTATACTTCGTGATAGATAGATTCATTTTCGAAGAATTATTGACCACTAATTACATTACTTTCTTAGGCGCGGATAAATCTCAGTGAATTTTAAAGACCATAAATGACATTCCAAGGTCTGACCCAATTTTATTTAGCGCTGGCATAAAATCTACTTTAAGAAATTTGAGTTTTGTTCATAAAAGGGAACCAATTTAAATAGTTTAAACAGAAACTTGGCCCCATTTAGCGTGTTCTCCATATCATAATATCACTTTATCAAGCCTCAAATGCAAATTCCAAGTCAAACAAAAGTTTGAGGAAGACATAGGAACAGTAGTTGGTTCAAGTTCAAGTTCATTCAACTTGCAAACACCTGGATAAACAATATAAACTGAAATTGCCAGACGCAGACCAGACCCACAGTAGACCAGAACCTGTTGCTATAGAACTTTCCGGCTTTTGGCTTATCAATGACACAGTTGATAGCAAGTGAAGCGATTTATCTACGCAAATGATATATGAACGAAAGGAATTATTATTATAAATTATGAAATATAAGAGATAATCAATGTTCATATGCGAGTGGGAGGCAGCATGAGATACCTCCCTCTTCCCCCACCTACTCTTACCATGCTCTAAATGCAATCGGAGCTTTCCAGTTGGATGCGATTGTCTGTTATCAGTGGATGGCGACGACCGTTTAGACATACTTTTACTGTACGTGCTGCACTTATCGCGCCGAAAAGTGATTCTTCAATAAACATCATCTTCGCCATAAAGTTCGTTGATTTGCTGCGAATCTTCAGCGCGAGTCGCAGTTATTTGCTGTTGTTTTTAAAACCTAGAAAATAAATGTTGTGCACCTACTCGTACAATGTAGCAAATATATTTGTATTTACTCTGCTGAAATGTGATGTGTTGCATGAATTGTTTAAGAATACTTTCCAATGGAATGAACAAAGCGAAGAATGCATAAATTCGTTGAAAGTTTGGACTGTGACAAGTGGCGATGGAAGCTAGCCTCTAGCTTTGATTGAGCATCTCCTTGAGCTCTTGATTGCTGCCACCCTCTGCACTGAGTGAGGGATCCTGATTCTTGCCAAAGTTCTCGCCATCTTCGATGGTCTCCGGCATGGGCTTGTTCAGCGTCTCGGGCAGCAGCAGCGAGAGTAGTCCAGCCGTCAGCGAGAGTGCTCCACAGATGATCAATGGCAAAGGCTGCCAAATCTCCCCAAGTAGCTTCAGATACGGTGCCAGTATGCCGCCCACCCGGGCCACCATGGAGGAGGCGCCCAGACCCACATTCCGCACAACTGTCGGGAACTGCTCCGCCGAAAAGATGTAGATGGTGCCGTAGGAGGCAGTGATGGCCAGCTTACCGATCATCGCACAGGCAACAATCATCCAGGTCTTGCCGCTGGGCACGGCTATGGTGAGAAGAAGCGACACTCCAGCGATCAGCATGGTGCCGCACAGGATCGATCGCCTGCCCCAGCGATTCAGAGTGAAGAGGAGAAGCACGTAGGCGGGAATCTCAACGGCGCCAGAGATCATAAAGTTGAGCAGCTGATTGCCACCCAGATTGTTGGTGTTCCACGACAGGCCGTAGTAGACGCCGCTGTTGACGAACCAATCGAAGAAGATGAGCAGCGTCTTCCGTCGCAGATTCGGATGCCGCAGGAGATCGAACACTGTGGCCGCCGGCTGGTCGGCCGTTAGTTCGTCCTGTTTCTTCTTTTCGGCCACCTCCTCCACCAGCTGTTCGTAGATCTCGCTGGGTATCCGCACCCCGTTCTCCTTGGCAGCCTTCTCGATGATCACAAAGGCCTCGTCTTTGCGCCCCTTGAGCAGCAGCCAGCGCGCAGACTCCGGGATGATCCAATAGTAGCAGACAAAGAGCAGTCCAGGCAGCGTGAGGGCGATCTGCAGCCAGCGCCAGTCGTGGATAAAGTAGGCAAAGGCCGCCGTCAGCATGAAGCCCACGGAGAAGAACATCTGCATGGCGACACCAGCAAAGAGGCGATACGAGGATCCAACCATCTCCAGGGCGATCACGTAGGCCACCAGGAAGACGCCCGATGTGGTGGCGCCCACGATCATGCGGGAGATCGTATAGCTGAAGTACTCGGGTGCCACGGCAGCCAGCACTCCAAAGATCAACTGCAGGATCAGCGAGGCGAAGAAGGTGGGCTTGCGCCCCAGCTTGTCCGACATCTGGCCAAAGATGAAGCTGCCCAGCAGGACGCCCAGCATGAAGAGGGAATCGCTGGTGGCTGCCATAAAGCCACGTCCGCAGACGAGATTCCACTCGGTCACAGCGCTGTTGAGGTACTTGCTCTGGTCGTACAGGAAGCCCGCGGAGCAGGCCACTGTTCCGTTCTGGGTGAAGGGCTCGGTGCCATTGAGGTAGTCCGCGCTGTAGGCCACATCGTAGTACTCGCAGGTCTTGGCCTTGCCGGTCACACTGTCCAGGGGATAGGCCAGGGGCCACTTGTCCAGCGGCAGCGAGGCGAACTGCACTGTGGCCGCATCCTCGTGTGGCAGCTGGCAGCGTGTGTCGGGCGTGGCCAAGAGGAAGACTCCGGCGAGCTTGTGGAAGGCACAGACAATGGCCGGCAGACAGAGCAGATAGTAGATTCGCTTCTGGTAGCGACCGAATTCGCCCAGGTGGGTGATGACGTCGTCGTATCCCATGCTGCTGATTGGCTCTGGGCCACGTTAGTGCCTATGAAGTGCTTGAGTGTCGTACGATTTGTGCCGCGGATCAATGGTCGCACCATCCAATGCGACGCCGTGACGTATGCGCAACTTTCAGCTAGCTTTGCGTTGCGTATACGGCAAGTGCGCCCGCTTGAACCCGTTTTGATTGTGCAACAATCTAGCTGTATACTTGACACACAAATGAGGCCAAGCTCTGGCTGCAGTTACAGCACCTACAGCCTCCCCGTACACAACACACTCTGAAACCGATGTCAACCGATGCTGACTTGTTGATTTTGTGATGTGGAAAGCGCTCGATCAACCGCTCGCCAGCTGCTTCAGTCAGAGACTAAACACAAAGAGCTGCTAAAGGTTCTAAAGCACCCAAAATATCTACTCTACGACTATCAGTACACGGGTCTGTGAGAGAGTGCGTAAGAGTGTCGCGGCTGGCGACTCTCGCTTGCTCAGCAATCAGCAACCCTGTGAGAAATTCGATTGATCAACGATCAACGGCAAAGAAATTGAAAATTCAACTGAGATTTCAGCAGAGGGGGTTGGTGGTAATGCAACGAGGAAAGAGGCAGCTGCATTCCCAGTATCGTACGATGTTTGCTGAGCAATTAAAGGAGTTCCAAAAAAGACAGAGAGACAGACAACATGAAAATGGCCTGATTCAAAATTCCAAACATTCTGTTGGCAAACACAACAATTTATGCGAGTATTCTTCTGCTCATTCACATGTATATGTATTATATATCTTATATTGTATTTATATGTTTTTTATCTCTAGTTTTAAATGCTCTTGTTAGTTCTCTTAGTTGTACTCTTTCGTTTGCCTTCTCTTCGATTTCCGTTTGACTTTGGGTGTGGATGGGAGAGAGTTACAGCCGTCGAACTGCAATTTTGCACTGTGACAGACCGGCCATAAATAGACGGAACGACCCATAAACCCCTTATAGAGCGTCATCTTGTAATTAGATCAAGTGCAAAGCACTTAGAGAGAAGTAAAATTGTGTAGTTTCTATTGTCTATTGTCAGGGTCAGAGCCGTGGCATTTCTCTGTAGTCGGGCACGGCACTCTCGTGATTAAATATTCTATTCGGGTCTATGTTTTTCTTTAAATATCAGTGTCTCGTGTCCGCTGATAAGAAAACCTGTTTCGAAAATAAACACAGCGGAAACACGTGTCATACCATAATTTAAGTAGCCAACCGAATCGAGTTGTTCGGCCCGTCCGGGTTTACTGAGGTCGAAAATGTTCAAGAAATACGATGGAATGACAAGTAGGTTGATATTGCTATAGGAAAACGTGCAACAGTTTTATTTCAATTCATATGATACATGGAAATGTATGTACTTATGTTTATATTTAAGTTATAAATTGCACAGCGGACATGGGAAGAGGTGAGTCCTATAGGATTCTGCTAAGCCATCCCTTAATCCATTGAAACCAAACACTCCCTTCCTATGCCGCTGCTCCCTGGTTAAATGCTAGCATAGAAAATTATCTATTTGGTCCTTTCCTTTCATTCGAATTTTGTTTTCTATTTTCTTTTTCTGTTTTGGTCTGCGTATGAGATTTCTGAAATGATATAATACTTGCTCTATTCTTGTGCGAGTTCTGACTCCTAGACCTCGTGACCATTGGCCTTGTGGCCGTTCTCCAGGGATCCATTGAGTGGCTGCGCTTCCAGCGTCTCTCGCAGCTCGCGGCCCGTCTCCAAGTACTCCCCGCCCTTGGTCTTCTTGCCGAAGCGCTCGCCGTCGGCAATCGTCTCCAGCATCGGCTTGTTGTGGGTCTCGGGCAGCAGCAGGGAGAGCAATCCGGCTGTCAGAGAGAGTACGCCGCAGATGAGCATCGGCAGGGGTCGCCAGATGCCGGCCAGTGGGGCGAGGAAGGGAGTCAGCATTCCGCCAATCCGGGCAACCATCGAGGCGGCGCCCAACGCCACGTTCCGCACCACCGTGGGAAATTGCTCTGCAGAGAAGATGTACACAGTGCCGTAGGAGGCGGTGATGGCCAGCTTGCCCAGCATTGCGCATGTGACAATGAGGACATGCATGTGTTGGGGAATGACGCCGGTGAGCGACAGGCTGATGCCTGCCACCACCAGGCTGCCGCAGAGGATGGAGCGCCTGCCCCACCTGTTGAGCGTGAGCAACAGGAAGATGTAGGCTGGGATCTCGACGGCGCCAGAGATGGCATAGTTCAGCAGGACATTGCCTCCAAGGGTGTTCGTGTTCCACGAGAGGCCATAGTAGACGCTGCTGGTCACCAGCCAGTCGAGAAAGATGAGCAGCGTCTTGCGACGCAGATTGGGATAGCAGAACAGATCCCACACGGACGGCAGTGGCTCCTTCTCCTTCGCAGGATCCAGCTCCACCTGCTTGTCCGCTGAACTCTCGCCATCGTCCAAGAGCTCACTGAGAACCTCGGGTGTGATGTCCACACGATTGAATCGCGCCGCCTTCTGCATATTGGCAATCGCGCACTCCTTGCGGCCCTTCGAGAGCAGCCAGCGGGCAGATTCCGGAATGATCCAATAGTAGCACATAAAGATGAGTCCTGGCAGCGAGAGGGAAATCTGCAGCCAGCGCCAGTCGTGAACGTAGTAGACAAAGGCCGCCGTCAGCATGTAGCCCAAGGAGAAGAATACCATCACAAAGATGCCTGCATAGAGGCGCTTGGCAGGACCCACCATCTCCATGGCAATCACATAGGCCACCAGGAACACGCCCGATGTGGTGGCACCCACAACCAGCCGGGACATGGTGTAGGTGAAGTAATCGGGCGCCAGTCCGGCCAGGACTCCAAAGACCACCTGGATAACCAGCGAGGCAAAGAAGATCGGCTTGCGTCCGTACTTGTCGCTCAACTGGCCAAAGATTATGCTGCCCAGCAGCACACCGAACATGAAGAGAGAGTCACTGGCGGACGCCAGTAAACCACGTCCGCAGACGAGATTCCACTCGGTCACGGCGCTGTTGAGGTACGTGCTCTGGTCGTACACATACTGGTCGCAGCTCAGGGTGTTGTTTGTGGTTCTCGGCAGGCTGCCGTTTAGGTACTCCTCGCTGTAATTCACATCGTAGTACTCACACGCTTCTGCAGGGGGATATGAGATTTCCCACAGTCGCTGCGGCAGCTCGTACTGGGATCCATTACCCGATGCATCCTCGAAGGGCAGCACGCAGCGGAAGTTTGGTCTGGCCAGAAGAAAGACGCCGGCCAGCTTATGGAAGGCCACCGGTATGGACGTGAGGCAGATGAGGAAGTAGATGATCTTCTGGTAGCGCCCAAAGTCGCCCAACTTGAGGATAGCTTCGTCGTATCCCATGTTGGAATAGCTGATTCTCGGATTCTATGCGTTGTGACGCCTTACGGTACGTAGCAGCTGTTGTCTTCCGCTCTCGGGGCTATGATTCACACTGATGGGACCGCTAGGTTCGGGCTCGCTTTTTGTGGTTCTGTCTCGTGATGTTTTTTTTTTTGGCGCTCAGCAATCCGACGTAGCTATGACGGTGACGTGTACTTTGCTCCGTCGGCGTCTCGGACTTTTGGAGAGCGTTGACAACAACCGGCAGAATAGCGCAGAATTCTCTTTAAAAGCAATTATTGCTTACCCAACACGTGTTCCTAAAACAAGACATGAAACAGCCGTCAGAAGAGGAAGCCGAAACGGAACCGCAAAACCAAAAGAAACCCGAATAGCGTAGAAGCAAGAGACTGAACCGTCGCGCAATATCTAACTCCTATATTCCCTCAAACAAACGCCGCTACCGGGTGCGTCACCTTTGGCGAATGGAACACAAATGAACTGCGAGTCCGGGCCTGCAACTGCAGAGACTTCGGAGAGACATATGGGCCGACTATATGGCGATATATACAGAGAGCCATGGCCAACAAACACCAGTCCGTTCTAGGTACACAGAGCTCTCTGGCCCTCAGATATGTTTATGCTGACAACAACAGAAAAAAGAAACATAATTAATGGTTGTTCCGGGCAACGAAGGTGTTCATACCCTTCCTTGGAGGTTTTTGCTAATTTCAATACATTTTCACTTATTTTACTTTGAATGAAAACTACAAAATTTCTTGAATATATTTTGCTTATTAATTTGAATATAACTTTATGGGTTTTGAGACCCCACTTCTGTGCGCAACGAACACTTGACCAAATGCATGGATCTCTCTTTTCTAGGGTATACAAACACTAACAAAATTTGATGAATGTTGCCGGCTGCACACTCTCAATCGCTCTCTCCGCTTTGCGCAAACTCTCGACTTTGTTTTCTGCTCTCTTCTGACCCTCTTGCCGGTTGCCTTGTATTGTTTCACGCTTGGAGCAAGGGAGAGGGCAGAGGCTTGGCCAGCCCCTAATGGTACGTTGTGTGTGTTTGTTGTTTGTTGGTAGTGTAATATTACAGTTAAGGGACATGCGAAACCTTACCGATCCCTGCCACCACATTTCAATGAAAATGGGAATTTAAACAGCCGCAGCTGAAAACATAAGCCAGGTAATGGAAATTCGAATAGATTTTTGTGTGTGTTGAGAGTGGACTTTCATCAATCAGGCGATCGTAAGTGTCTTGTCTCTCTCTCTCTCTCTATCTGTCTTTCTCTCGTTTTCTCTGTTTCCCCGCTCAATTGATGCGGGCTGCTGCTGGTGGAGGCAATTAAGCCGGTCGTACGATTTCATGGTGCCAGCACCAGAGAACTTCTCTCAATTAGACTCAATTAATTAGCACAACGCAAACCCATTCCCAAGATATGCTCAAATCAAAGGAGAGGAAAATCGTACGATAGAGTGTTGAACCTTTCCTTTCTTCTTTTATTTGTGATCAGAAATCAGTAAGGAAAAGCTAGCTTTGGGTTGCAACATGTTGGATACCCTATGACTGCGCTCCATACCTACATTAGACCTACTTCGGCTTCACACAAGGCCATTGGAACATTTGCTCGGCCCCGTAGATCCATTTTGTGGCAGCTGTGAGGAAAAGTAAAAACCACTAAAGTCAATAATTATTTATTCACTGGGTTTAAGGGTGGAACTCACCCCATTTGGAGCCCACCAGCACCGGGCAGCCACCATGCTTGGATCTCATTTCGCCTTGGTAAGTGCTGTTCATATTGTGAAAGACCACAGCACTACCCTTTCTGGGCGTGCAGGAAATCCCCAGATCAGGGAAGACCGTGTTGCCACCCTGCTCGACATCGTTCAACTGCAGGACATTCGGGGCTTTCTTTTCAGATGTTCAATTCTTTGTATGGCAATATACTCACATAAAAGAGAGCTGTGGCTATCCTGTCGCCACGTTCAATGTAATGTTCATACTGCAAATCATCCAATATTTCAGCTTACACAATCTCCAATCATATAATAAATAAATGCTCACTGTGGGTCCAAAGAAGTCCCGATGTGGGAGGTACTGTGCGCCAGGAACGTAGTTGAGAACCAGCAAATCATCCGAAGATCCAAATGGAAGCACTTCGAAGCCGGTCATATACTTCACACGCCGATTGACCGCGATCACTGCCTTGCTTTGGTCATAGTCTTGGAAGGCGCTCATTGAGGTGCGACCATGGTCGAGGACTTCCTCTTTGGACAAATCGTGGACTGTGCTGCGCTTCAATTCCGGCATAGCATCGCGCTTGAGTTCCTCAATCTCGCTTTCGTAGATCACATCGTGATACATGGCTATGTACGGCTCCCGGTGGAGAGGCTCCACTTTCAAGGGGGCCAGCCGCAGCAGGGGGTGGGTGTGGAAATCGTAATGGCAGCTGAGACCTTTGGGCGGATCGAATAGTCCGCGGCAGCCCTGGGCATAGCTAAAAATTTGTCCTTCCTTTACTAATTCCATGGGCACTATCTCGCCTCTCTCCATAACCTTCAACTGGCGAAGGATTGTCTGGTTATCGGTTCCCAGGCTCGAAGCCTTCTGCAGCACTTCCAACGCGAGCTCCTTCTTGCCTGCAAAGACGTCGTCAGTGGCTGGATAACAGATCGATGCCGAATCCTTACCCAAGTTATAAAGGTTTCTGGCATAGAGTTGCAGCACATGAGCCCAATCGTAGCCCATCACCCGATGGAGCTCATCATGATCCGCTCGGATGGCCTCAAACCAAGCTTCTGCCAGGTCGAAGTATCGCTGCTCAAAGCCATGTCGGGCCAGGGAAGAGCAGTCCATTAAGTCAAAGCTTTTCGATCTGAAATGCAAAATGAATTAGTCGAAACCGATTCGAGGAGGAGGTGGCTTATGTGTATTCACGTGTATTGCTTTCCATTGATCAGGCCACGGGAAAAGTCTTCGACAGACAACCCATACACATCGATCAGAATATATATAACTTTGCAGGCCTCATCAAAGTCGTCTTTAGTGGGTAAATACGGTCGTAGTTCCTGCGCGTGTATCTGCCACGCTGAAATATCAACAGGCGAGAATCATTATAGCACTTTGCGAATCGTAATCCATCCCATTCCAACCTGAGGCCACCGTTTGGCGCATAAATCGCAGCCACTGCGGCCAGTCCGAGTGCAGATGTCGCAGAAGGGTAAAGTGCCTGATGGCGTTGAATTCTCCCCCCTTGTGCTGCTCCTCCAGCTGATGCACTATTTTCTCAATCTGTGTTACACCGCTGAAAAACTGCATGCTTAGTCGAAACCAATTTAGCATAGTCCATTTTTCACTCACAATTCGACTGCGTAAAGATTTTGTTGCAGCTCCCTAGCATACACGCTCAGATCTTCCACGAGATATTTCTTCAAGTCCAGCAAAGCAACCTTTTGGGCTATGGAATATGCATAGTCCTTGTTTGCTTCACATCTCTCCTTTATAGAAATAGAAAATACGAACAAAATGAGTGGGAATCTTCTCATTTTTTACATGCAATTGCAAATGCATTTTTGGCTTGCGATTCCAAATTTTCTTAGCCATGACTGTAGCCAATGTTATTTAATGTAAATTATGTGAATCAGCTGTGAAAACTGTTATTCTTGCCAATTTCTGTACACCCTACCTTAGCTTACCCTTCCTTCAAACTTGAAGAAGCTTGCCCCAAAATATCTAAGTAAAATGATTTTGTCTATCCTCTAAGACAAGGAACGCTGCCGCCGACGAGACCTCCTTATAGTTGCTTCAGGTCTTCGGTAGCATCATGAAGTAATTATATAAGGAGGTGCCGTCGGCAAAATTTCTCTACTATCTATGCTGTTTGCAAGTGCGAGTGAAAGGGCTATGCGCTGTGTGAGTGAAGCGAAACTATCGTGAGATGGATTAACCCTATGATGGCATGGAGGTTAAGTTGACCATTACGAGAAAATGAGTTATTTTTCAAAATTTAATTGTTTAATAAGCTACCACTTGAAAGTAGTCGGTATTTGTCCTTTTAGTAGATTTGGTTTTGCTTAGGGTCATAATTAAAAAAAAAAAATATTTTATTGGCAAAAATAGAAAAGTCATTTTTAGCGCGCATATGCTTAATATAGGCGGTTAATAGGGTTACAAAAAATCGAAAAAATTCGTCCGCACAGAACTTTTCGCATGAACAACATGAATTATAGGCCAAGCAAACCCGAACGTCGACCCGTTACCACCTCCTTATATAATTACTTCATGGGTAGCATCAGATTTAGCAAAATTTATCGATATTTTTCTTATATCGACCTAATATTTGAAACTTAAAAGGATAGGAAATTACGAGAATAAAATTAATAAAATAAAATAATTTTATAATAATTTTAATAAAATACATAATGGAGGATTGCACACCTGAAATTTGTTGTGACGTGTTCACCTGTTGTCGACCCTTTAATTTATCTCACCAATTAATTTGTCAGCATTCCAAGAAAAGGAATTCGTGAAAGCCAGAAAATCTTGTGGAGAATTGACTGATACATCTGGTAAAATTATTGTTTTATCGCTGAGACTCCTAATTAGCTAGTAATATCAAATTATGCTATCAAAGTCGAGGAATAGTGCTTGTATATGTAAGTGAGAACGTATATTATTTTTGGTATATTTCTATGGGATTTCTCTTGGCATGTGACCGCAAGGTATATCTAGTAGGTAGGAAAGGACGAACTTTTCCAAGCTCCAACATTTTCGCACCTGTTTAAAGGATCTGCCAAGAGAGAATTTCCCTGACCGTTTCAATACAGGAGAGGATTTCCCTGACCGTTTAGACACAGGAGAGAACTT
Source organism: Drosophila guanche (assembly GCF_900245975.1). NCBI lineage: Eukaryota > Metazoa > Arthropoda > Insecta > Diptera > Drosophilidae > Drosophila > Drosophila guanche. Next base: position 1,536,075 of record NW_022995749.1, read on the forward strand.
CCCTGTAGAATTTCCATCGCATAGGAAATATGGAATGTAATTTAGCTGGCGCACCTGCAATTTTTGGTGACGTATTTACCTGTTGTACAGGTAAAACAAAAGGAAGTCATGAAAACTAGCCAATCTTTTGGAGAATTGATTGATGAATCGAATAAAATTGTAGTTTAAGCGCGAGACTCCAAACTAGCCAACTTATTGTAAATATAACATCAAAATCGTGGAATATGATTTACGGCTACGGTACATTTACGGTATATTTTTAAGATGTGAAGGTATATTTTGGTATATTTTAAAGGGTCTAACGGTATATTTGATCGATAATCTTGCGGTCGCACTGGCTGCCACATTGAAACCGCAGCCGCGAACGTAAACAACGAATTTTGTCGAAATGGAAACACCAGAGAAACATTTTTAAACTCATTCATACAATTTCGTTGATAATATCGCTATAGTTATAATAGCGCCATTCATGTCTCGACGTTGTTTATTTTCTTGCTAAATTTTCGCGGGCCGTTCATGATCGGACGGGCGGCGGACTGTAGTCGTCGAATCCAAAATAATTAACAAACAAAAGTAAACAACCGTTTCGGTTAAAACACTTCAAAGTTTTGAATAAAAAATAATTTTCGGCTAACAACCTTTTGGAAATTAAAATTTTAAAACTGTGCTTTATTTGTTTTTTGGACTCCACGGGCCTGGCCTAAGTTAAGAGCAGAAATCAACGCAATTTGTTGCTCCTCCTCCCGCTCGGCGGCTCTCAATGTGTGCGTGCGGCGTCGGACCCGACTAAGATTCTTTGATACCCGTTTCATCCCCAGGAAGAAATCAAATGTAAGTACCCCAAGCAGGTATAGGCAACACCTGTGTCTCTCTTCTTGTTTGCCATCATCGACGTTTCTGTTGACTTGCATTTATCGCGGATTTGCTGCCCATGCAATGGGTTGACTATAACGTAGGTGCAACCAGGGAATCGATAAGCAAAGACGGAAGTCGCACGGGGACCGTGGACGTGACCATGAATCCAATTGCATGAGTGAAGAGGGGCGCGCAGTCGCAACTGCACCCCCTCAAAGCAAACCACCACCATTTCCCTCAGCTGTCCCGCACCCCACACAGGCACAGAGAGCATAGGTTCTATTTATAGAAAGTGCCGAGGGCATGTCAACGTTTGTTTGCCTTCAGAAGCAAACCCCAAGATAGATTTGTGTCCCGACCATTTTAATTGAGTGCGGAAATGAGCAAACGTTTTCTTCCAGCGGAGCGGAGGAGACGACACAAGTGTCATTCTCCCCCAGCACTAACCATTCCATTCCAGACACATTTCTTTTATTTATGTTCCTTGGAAATCATCAAAAAGTCGTCATGGCGTCGTCGTCGCTCCTTTAGGCTGCGGCGCATGCGTTTCCATGTCCACTCGGCTCTTAGTCGAAACGTGCCCATCCGATTCTGGGCATTTTAAAGCCAATTAAACGGGTTCGAGTATGCCCTTTCGCTCGTGAAAGAGTATGTTATAGTAAAGGGAAGTCATGGACATTGGACAGACACTCTAATCGAGGGTCAAGAAAATAATAATAAGGAAAATACAAATAAATAGGCATTGTCTCATGTAATTAAGATCGCTCTGACTCGACTCCCCAGTCGAATTTACTCCACTCTGTTGACTCTTTTACAGGCTATTCATGGATCGACTTTTGCCCGTGTTCTGTGTATCGTTCCCTCTCTATATACCAGCGCAAAGGTTGCATTTGCTTTGTTGTTGTCGCTATTGTTGCTGTCACTCAAACCCCTACCAAACCCCTCCCCACTGTTCCGACCACCCGCCCTCGTTGCCGAAACAAGACTCAACACGCGCCACAACGCACCACACAGCTGACAGGAACCTCAGATCACGATCCTCTGATCAGCCCTCCGCTCCCGTTGTCCATTGTGTCACCGTGGACAGCTGCTCCCTTCGAAGTTTGAACAGGCAGCCCCTGGAACAAAAGAGTTGGTCGACGAAATCCCTTCGCGAAATGTGTAGGCCCACTTTGAAGAGGAGGCCACTCCACACACTACGAACCCAGCGAGATCTGAAATGAAATTCTCGAAACTGCTATTTGCATATAATGCCAAAAGTGAAACACTGAAACATACGACTGTCCATTGTTGCCGCTCGTTGGGTGAAAGTCAGAGTGGTGGAAGTCGGAGTCGGAGACCCGGAGTGTGTGTGGTTTAATTGCAGCTTTTGTTTTGATTGACGATTAGCATAATTTAAGATGTATTTTACACCAACTCGGTTTCCCTGATTGTTTCTTTATGCGTGCTTCTTCTGTTTGATCTTTCCCCAAATGCAAATGCAAATGCAAATGCAACACGTGCTTCACAAAATGTCCATTAAATGGGTGGGCTAACGTTTCAGTTTCCTGTTTCCATAAACATATCATGATAAGACTTATGTCACGAACTGCAACGGTGATTCAAACTAAAGCATTGCGTCATCGCAGAAGGGTCTATTACCTTAAAGTTTGCTTTTAGGTTCAATTTTGATAAGCAAAACCTAAACCATGAAATACTGAATTAGTCTCTTGAAATATAGATAATATGGGAACCGTTTCTTTTGCTTTTAAGAGAATTGTCAGCCAATCAACAGTATCTCACGCTGGTAGTCCCTGACCCTGAAATGGGTATGCTAACTTTATCAACAAACATCCTCCAAAGGCTGAAATTAGTAAAACTCTAGTCCCAGTCGCACTTCGAGTCCACAGTCCCATTACCATTGCCATTCGCCCAAACCAGACGTTGATGGATTTGCGTGAAGGGGAGCATCATAACTCATTTCCTCAAGCACATGTTCACAGATTTTCCATATGTTTTAACGGCTGCAAGTCATTACAATGCACTTGTCGGACATCTGTATGCACTAACCCATTTCGGGGGGAAAAGAATATGGGAAAATATGGTTGCCTTTCATTCTGTTTATTTTGGGTCAACGCTTTGGGGGCTTTGGTCTTTAGTACCGAAAACCGACTCTGTTCTCTCTTTTGTCTGTCGCTGTGTATTCGGGCAGTGTGTTATCATTTTTCCCATTTGATATTTAATCTTATCTTTTGTCCCAGCACAAAAAAAATGACTGGACGACTACGAGGAGTATATTTCGTTGTCAACGTTCTGTGTACTCATGTAATGGGAGAGTGTATGCTTATTGGGTAAAAAAGAAAGCATATTTGCTGTACTCCAAGACAAAGAAAGTTGAACACTATTCTTCCATCATCAGAAAATCTATTTTGGGTTAAACTTAAATTCTATACGACAAAAATCATTAATCAAACGAAAGCGAGAGCTTGGCTTTCGAGTCATCTAACATTTGATTGACGGACAGGAAGTGATAAATTCGATACAAATGACTTGAATAGAGATTTGTTATACAAATTTCACACGAGCGAACGAAACAAAGACCATTCGGGCCGAGTGTTTCGGGTATTCTATCCCTAAGAACAAAGTGAAATTTGCATTTAAATTACTTTCCCTTCTCTCCTGTAACTGTATACGAGAGATCCCTTCCCGGAACTGTTGTAGCAAATTGCCGAGCGTTAATTACATCGCTTTTCAATTGTTATTTTGGTAATTTTCCCGCAATTTCAGTTTTCAGGTTTCCGTTTTCTTTTGGTTTTGGTTGAGTATTTGCTTGACTGTCTGCTGCATTAATTTGTTCCACTTGCGCGACGTTTAACCATCGACAATCTTTGGTATTTACCTCTTATTTCTTCCCTCTTTGCTCCACGCTCTTCGATTCGATTCGTGCGGAGTCGTTGAACTCCGGGGCGATGGGGGGCGATCTGATGTTGCATTGTGTCTAGTTAACTCTGCATTTCTGGGGCATTACAGTATGAAAATTAACTAAACAAAAACCGAAATAAGCCAAAAAGATTGAAACAACAAAACGCTCCGACAAAAAAAAACTTGTTTCGGCCTGTGACTTTTGCGCATGCTCAGCGTTTTGCTTTGCCAACGCTTTACGGTACAGTAAACTCTGGCCCCCTCCTGCTCTCTCTCTCTCTCTCTCTCTCTCTTGTTGAACTGAACTGAAAACCATTTTCCTGTGACGCTTGGGCCATAAACTTTACAGCTGCTGATGCAGCTTCTACTTCTATTGTTGCAAGTGTAATTGCCTTTTCGACCATTTCCCCTCTCTCTATGTGCTTTTTCTACAGCGCTGCTCTTTTCTGAGGGCTAGTTGTTCCAAAAAATGACTCATCATTGTGTGCTCCCATTTGATGGCCAATGGCAGCTGCAAAATCTGCTACCAAAACAAGTAGAACTGGTTGCCTGGCCCGCTGCGCTGCCACAGCCTTGTAAATCCATGCAACATCCGAATCGAATCCGAGTGTGTGGTGCAATGCGATGCTATGTGATGTGAGCCCCCGCGCGTTGCAAAATCGCGAACTAACCTGAACCTGTCGCACCGTTAGTGCCGCGTCCCTGCTGCTCCTCGGACTACTGGTTGAACTTGATATTGAAACGTTCTCCGCAAATCGAATAAGTACTCGGGTATGGTCAAAGAACTGCAGAGTCGCCAGATAAAAACGTAACTGGTTTCGGATACCCAGAGATGGAGCTTTTGTCGCGCTCTCTTTTTGGCACGATCCAAACCATTCCAAGCGCCTTTTGTCGACAGCAATGTTAATCAAATTCCAATGAAATGCTAAGAAAAATTTCTTAGCTAACGGTTTGTTCGTGGAGTCGTGGACTTCTTTCCCAGGTATTACCGGTGCTCCGTCGCTTGGCTTCTTCATGTCAAGTAACCCCACGAAAAGTGTCGCAATTATTACACAATTTTCATGGTTTTATTACCGAGGTATTGCTTCGTCGTACGGTTTCGGTTTTTGGCTGTGCTTCATTTTCCGAGCAATTCAAATTATTGTCTTTTTTCTTTCCACAGTTGGTAGGTAGAATGGCATACGAGTCGACAACTTGACTTGGTTATGAAATAATGGCAATTGCTTCGCTGTCTTCATTTCCTTCTCTTTGTTGTAGCCCTGTTTTGTATACAGGGAAGTGCCACAAAAATATGTGCGACCCAAAGGCCCCAAGATGTGGGTCAAAATGCGGGAAAGACAGTGCGAATAGTGGTGTTAAAATTACAAAAGATGGGCATTGGGCTATGGGAAATCAATTTTTGTAATGCAAATTGTAATAAATATTCCATAAAATCAAAACTTCTGTGCTCTGCTTTCTGTAAGCTCACACAAAACCTACCTAAAATTTATATCAATTACTTCTAAATGTTTTTTAAATTTCCCATTGAAACCCGAATTGATATTGAAAAGGCCCCTATATCCATTTGAGAGATCATCTCTTACGAATTTGAACCGCAATCGATTGTGTTTGATTGATTAATTTTTTCACATTTTCCTTCCACTTTTAAGCCCTAAAGCTACAGCCCCCTAGGCCCCGGCCCCTGCCCTTAACCGTTGTGTGCATTTCTTTAACTGTTTTTCATTTTCTGTTGCACAATGCAACAGAATGCATAACAAAGCTGTGGCCCAAAACAATGGGCCCATAACGAACAACATGATTATTAATTATTCAGAAAAAACACCACAACAGCACCTGTCGGCCCCTGGCCCCTTGCCCCTTGTGTGTGCTGGTTATCAGTTGGGGTACGAGGGGCTTTTGGCCAGACGGCGACCGGAAGGTGAACCTCGGTTAATCGCAACGGTAGAACAGTTTTCCATTACAAAGGGATACTTACATATGTGAATATGTACATACAACATGCATTTCATATATGTATGTACATCCATATCTACATATTGACCTCTTTTGGCAGCAGTTGATTGCAGTCAAAATGCATACCTAGTTAGAAATATAATAGAAGAATGCAAATCTTTTTGTGTACATATTTACATATGGTATGATATTTTTGTGATTGTTCTTTCTATGAATCCATTTTTCTATGGCATTGATATGAGTCGATCTAATTCACGTAATCATATGTAAATAAATGTACTTTATGTAAATACGTATTCATACATTTGTATGTACATATGTGTATTCTTGATACTACCTAAAGCAAATAATAAAGAACACAGTTACAGCCAGATAGCTTTGAACTGAGGAATGGACAGATATTTATATCGGCTATGCTTTCCTCTGTAAGGATATGAAAAAAAAAGAAAAAAAGATAAAGCATAACCATCTCTTGTCAGGTGTGGGGTTCGAACCCACGCTCTCTCTCGAGAACCAGAGCTTAAATCTGGCGCCTTAGACCGCTCGGCCAACCTGACTTGTCGGGCGACGTTGTCTAAACGAGCTATATAAGCGACGGCTGTGCTGTCGCCCAAGTTGGCTATGCTTTCAAGGGTGTTTTTGCTTCTGTGTGTCCGTTCTCTATGTATTTCTGTTTGCATTTAGGATGAAAATACATTTTCTGTGCTTTTAACTGTAAATATTTATTCTAAATTGGCTTGTACTAACTTTTTGGGCTCCTTTTTTCTTCAGCTGTGAAGTCGAAGGTAAAAAAGATTAATAATTGGTGGAAAAATACAAATGAGCCGAATAAATCCATGTCCTGCCCAGCATTTGAACCAAGGCATCCTCGTTTGCCAAGTGTTCTATGCTATTTTTGATGCCAGATATTTGCAATCACACAAGCGTACCTACATACTAAAATATGCATTTATTTTAAGCACACTGCTGTTTCCGCCTGCCAGAAGAGAAAGATATGTCCGATTTCGCAAATTTTCTCTCGTTTTCGTATTTTGTTTCGTTCCGTACCGTTGTATTGATCAAGAGATTATGGCTGCTGGACAGACAGCTGATGTGCAGACAATGGGTGCGATTTCCTCCCCTCAGACACAAACATGGACATACGCAAATGGCGCTGTTAGTACGTCACAGTTCAGCGAGCTGCTCTTTCTCTTTCTGACTCACCTTCTTCGCCTACAAATCACCCACTGCCTCTGCAAATGCCACCCTCTCTTTCCCATGAAAGCTTTCGTGATGATGCCGCTATCAATTGCATCTGCTTGTAGAGACTTCGCTAATTCCTTGTTGTTCTCATTCAAATCTCTTTGTTTTGTACACCCAAAAGCTTTAAGCTTATCAGAAACAAACCCACTGTACAGTGGTTAGGGGTGGCCCACCACCCTTGTAGAATGCATGTCAAGCAGCTGTTGCTTCCATGAAGTATGAATAACTCAATTTGCCAATTGAAGTGAAACAAACAAAACCTTTGCAAGCCCTGTTAGTTATCCCGGAAGTTGTTATGCGATCCGATCCCCTGCAATGGAGGCTTCACTGTGCGTGAGGACGCTTCCTGGTGACTCGGTGGCACACACTTGAAGCAAGTGGTTAGTGTCCATTGTTTGGTTACACCAAGTGCCGGGCCCACAACTGGAAGTATTACTGTGGTACCCACACACTGATACCGGCGTAGAGAGGTGATGACTCGGAAATTGTGGATTCGGCGCAGTAAGCAAAGCTGCAACCCCGTTCAGAGAGACAGTCAGGGCAGGATGACGATGACTGCCGCCCGCCCAGAATCCGCAAGCCGAATCAGTGCATGTCGCGCGTTCACTGCAGTCACCACGCCACGTGTCGCTTTCGCTAGTAGCATCTTCTTCAACATCACTGCGCTTCGGCTACCATTTTTCGGGGCGGGGTGCCCCGAAACAGAGAACTCGGTTACTGGGTGAAAACTGTACGGCAACAGCATCGACATCAACAACCACTACCACAATAATAGAAACATCGAGAGCTGCAACTACGAACAAAAGTCAAAAGTTCAGCATCGCATCAGATTTCCTAGATATACGCGAGTGCATGTAGAGACAGGCGCCAGACTTTAGCTCCATATTGGTTGCTCATCTCGCAGTCAGCGCTCATCTGCTTTCCATCTTTCAGTGCATTTAGACTAGACCGTAATGTAGGTCAGAAATAGCCATAAACTTAGCAACTCGCTTTTCCAAGCACTACAGCTGCAGCTACGGCCTGTGCGAAATTTGATTAGTGCTCGGAAAATTGAATTAAAAGTGAAACGCATTTGGTGTCTTGGATAATCGCACTGGAATTATCCAACAGATGCGAGGCCGGAGGTTTCCAAAGCGGAACGGTGACGCGGTGCATGTGGAAAGTGTTTAATCGATAGTTAAAAGCGTAGCAAAAAAAAAGTGAAAATCAATTCCCCCGGCAAAAGCGTTGTTATTGTCAGGCCTACCGGGTGGGGTGGAGTACTAACAACAGCTACCGCAAAGATTCAGACCATCCCAAACATTGAGAAGCAACCCTCTTGAGAGTAGCTTCACACCCTCGTGTTCACTCCTCAGGGAAGGAGCCTTCAGAGTCTTCAGAGTTCAGTGCATTGCCCTGCAATTAACCTATTGAGAGGCGCGACTGCAGTTGAACCCACAAAATGGATTTCTACACCAACAAGAAAGAGCTGCACAACCCCTGCACTGGTATGTAGGTTCAATTAACTTGGCTTAATTGTCGTCGCACTCATTAAAAACCAATAATAATCTTATCTCAAGACTCCATTAAGGAGGTGGCAATGGTATGGGCTATTTTTATTCTTTCACACATTAATTAGGTTTGTCTGGAAAAGATAATTATTTAACAAAATTCGTTAGGGTGAAAATGCAGCTAAATATTATTAAGAAGACTTATTAAGAAGATTAAGATTACTTGGTGGCAATTTCCCACTGAACAGTGGCCACTCCAGTATATATTTTTTATGTGCTAACAGAGAGCAATATAATTTAAAGTTGGTGTACAAATTAAAACATAAAGAATAAAAAAAGTTCACTCAAATAATGTCAGATGTGGGGTTCGAACCCACGCTCTCTCTCGAGAACCAGAGCTTAAATCTGGCGCCTTAGACCGCTCGGCCAACCTGACGGGTTGGGCCTCGCAATCTAAACTGCGATATAGAGCAAAGGATGTAAACAGATTTCCTTGGGATAAATTTAAATTAATTTTTTTGCAAATAAAAATAAAAGGAAATGTTGGTTTTTGCTTAAAGGTTGCGAAGAAAGTAAAGAAACGAGAAAACTTGGCAACATTTGAGGCATGTCCTGGGATCAAACCAAAAGATATTTCTACAAGTTATCTCTCTTAATCATGGACATAGTTCCAATTGAAATAAAAATACTTAAAGATTTTGCAATAAAAATACAACTGTTGTAATTTTTTAAATTCTATTTATAAGCCATTTCGGGTTCGGTTGATTTTATTTTTCATTCTTTATTCTTTTGTGCAAACACAAAAAATCTTGTATTATCTACAAGTCTATACTTTCGACTTCGATACTTACTCCTGCATATCGGTCACAAGTTGATGTCGTATTCAGAATTCAGATAGCAGAGCGTGAAAGTGCATCAAAGGTTTGGTGCCTTTGGAAAATTTTTTTGATGGTAGCAATGGACAAAGGCCCCCCAAAGAAATCGTCCACTTGGCACGCAAGTTCGACTAATAAATCGCAAGCACGCAACACTGTTTGGTCGGAAAAGGGCGAGCCTGCAAACAGTTTAAACGATGATATCAGCCCCCACTTTGCACCATACCACCTCTGTCCTACACTCCGCACATAAAAGTAAACACTGTATATTCTCCCTACAAGAAAATCAGGAAGAGGCGTCTGCTTTTCCGGGCTTAGCTTTTGGCTAATTGCTGTACGTATCGTGGGTCAGTGGATGGGTCGGAGTGCGGTCGGTGTCAGTGCATGTGCTCGGATTACGTATACGCACTGTGGGGCCAATAAGCCTGTTAGCTTTTCTCCCATTTGTCTGTTTTGTAGAGGTTCCATTCTCGACTGCAGTTTATCATTTACTGGGGCTCTCTTCGTGTTGAGGCTTCACATTTCATAAGCTCTTGGCCATGTCTTAAACATGTCTTGGGCCTCCTCCCTATTCGTATACACCAACCATATTTAGAGGTCTCTGTCTGTGTCTCTCTCTGTCTTGATTTCCTACACCTTCACCTTCTGCTTCTACTTTGACTCTGACTGTGGGGCCTTGTCCATTGTCAATGTCGTCGCCTTCCAGCATTTCATTTCCTTCGCCATCAAGTCATTTAGGCCTGCTGCCGCTACTGCTTCTGCCACACTTGGATGCCTATCTTGTAAAAAAAAAGAGTGGGAACTGGGGGACAGAGGCAGTGTCAGAGAATTGCATTTCCATGCTATGCAATCAGCAAGAATGCTGCCAGGCAACTTTTCTTCTGCACATAAACGGCCATCATTGCCTTCTTTGAGTTCTTCTGCCTTCTTTTTCTGTGCCTAGGCAACTTCACTTTTTTGCACAATTTGTAATTTATGCCGCCGTCTCTTGGCCAGGAGTAGGAGAAGAGCCTCAAGAGCTGCCCGGACAAATTGCGAAGCGACAGAGGCGACATCGTTGCCGTGATTGTGTTGCAGTCTTGTTGTTGCATACAAAAGAACTCCATACACAAGACTCTCCCTCCGTCTATCTGCATCTCAATCATTACTTTTTTTCGCTCTCTGCATAATCAAGATTATGTTAAATTGCCTGGGTAAGTGTTGTTAATTTACCATGAGCACATTATAAAGCCATTGCAGCCATATGTTGAGGTTAAGCTCCACTTTCTTGCCGACAAACTGGGCTAATTATGATGAATACATTACAGCCCATACTTCGATAAATGCCAAAGCAATTTCTCGATATCTGAATAAGATCTATTCTTCAACTTGAACCCTCCAGAAAATGTGACTCATTCAAGTTGGGTACAAACAAAATTGAGTTTTGTTAAGTGCAAACCGTTTTAGATGATAAGACTCGACTTAGTTTGTGGCTCAAATAGGTTCATTTTGAGATTGAGTAAGGATTAAAGAGCTACACATGTACATGAGTCATCTGTTTATGTTTGGGAAACCCATTAATGGATTGAGGGAGGACCTGCTATCTTATCCGTCTGCTGTTGACACATCAGTTCAATATAACAATCATATACAGTAGAAGCGCTTTTAAGTACTAAATATGTACACATGTATGTATGTATGTACATACATATGTGCATATTTTGGTGAAGGCGGGATACTCCCTCGAATGTCTCTCTCTTCGTTAGGCATTTTGTGTTTCTGCCAGTAATTAGAGAATACATAGATAAATAAATAAATATAAATCTTATTGAAACGATTGCAACAATTTCTTTCTTTGCCAAAATGTACATTTTAGGGAATGCAAAATGTTTATCTTTCCAATGCAAATATAAGGAATACATTGCTGATACTGTTTTTAAAAATCCCGAGTTGATAAACGATTTTACAACACAATGTCATTAATTATAAGTGTTGCACCCACAATACAATTTACAAATTGAAAGCCTAGCCCCGGATGCCGAAGTTTTTTATACTCTTTCAGTACAATTACATTTGTACATAGATGGAAGCTGCTCAATAAATATTTGCAAAGATCTCAACTGAATCATACTACCCTACACATGTACAGGGTATAAGCGTACACCCAACTGTTTTAAAAACAAAATACACCCACACATAAACCCCAGAGCATCGTTCTTAGAACCTCATGATTCGAAATGCGTCGACACTACACTGTCTTTCTCTCACGCGTCAAAGCAAACCCAAACAAACCCCCACAAAACAGAGCCCGTACTGACGGACGACGACTCATTTGGCGAAACACATAATATAATGAATGCCTAACAATCATTTAATAATTTAGCACTTTGAAATAAATTTATCTTGATGAATGCGGGAGAGAATTGCGGAACAGTAAAGCTATTGTTCTCTCGCTCTTCTCCACCAAACAAACGCCGTCTCCAAAACTGTCGCAGTGACTGCGTCCCACACAAACACACACAAATTCAGATGAAGTGCAGCTCAAAGAGGAAATAGAGAAGAGCGGAAAAGGGATGCAGATAGAGGGCAGAGGCGCCCCGAACCCTGTTCTGGTGCACCATTAACCCAGCGAGAGCGAAATAAATGAATTTCACCTTGAAGCTGCTGCTAAAACAATTTCCAACGTCATCGTCTCGCTTTCCGAAATCAGATAACCCATAGACAGAGAGAGATATGCATACATGTATTCATATACATATGTATGTGTGTATGTACATACTGTGCATGTACAAGGGGACAAAAGATAGGGGGACAATGAGAGCTTGCGGTTTTCTATCCATATATCCGATTGTTTGTACAGATTGATGCGAGCGCTGGGCTCAGAGGTTTAGCAGAGGTGTTTAGCAAATCCCATAACAAGGCCGCTGCTTTGTTGTAGACTGTGAGAGAGAGAGAGTGAGATAAACCTACACCCAACTCCGCCGGCTATCAAGTCCACTTCAGAACGACACAACTACGCCCATGAGTCAGATAGTGCATGACCAAGAAAGGTAACCAGCGAAGTAGACACGAAGCGAAAGGCAAAAGAAGCAGACCAAAAAACAGACAAAACATGAGAGAATGATTTGGACGGGGATGTCGACAATGGGATACCTTGTACTTAATTCTAAGTGGATGCCATTGGTTATATCTGTGGATCTTAAAATCTACAGATGGCTCCATTGGGATTCGCTAGAGATTCAGTTGTGGAATCGGTAGATTTCCACCACTAATGCATACCCTTGTAATCTATAAGTACAGGGTATAAATGCTGCCACAGCGACAGCCGACAAGAACAATAGGCAGGTGAGAGAGCCGCCGGAAAAGAGAGCAAATAAAAGAGCCAGAGAGAGGGCAAAGAACAGGTAGAGTTAATAGCTGAGAAATGTTCACTGTTCACCCAAAACGTACCCATAAAACACCGGTCCCCTACTATCCCCCCTGCTGGCAACAGAGCGGCAAAGCGGGCCTTAATGACTGTTCCAGAGAGAGCGGCGGTGGAAGCAGCAGAAGCAGCAGCGCCGGCAACGGTGATCGGTGATCGCTACAGCTGAGTGCGCTCCACAGTTGCCATTCGGAATTCAGGAACTCTAGATCACAGCAAACGTTATTTGGTTGTTCCTAGGTTTAGGTTCTCTCTCTCTCTCTCTCTTTGTGTTATTAATACTCGAAGCAGCGGACGAGGTAGATAAGATTTTCGCATTGATACTGCTCCGCGTCATGCACACCTTTCAGCGAGCAATTTCCAGTTATAAATAATTGTATTATTAACCTTTATGTGTTTCTTGCTTCTCCTTTAGTGCGCAAAATGTTGGAGGACACCCAACTCGTGTGGGCGAGGGATCCTGCCGAGGGGTACATACAAGGTCGCATTACGGAGATCGGTACCAAGGAGTTTGAGGTCACGCCGATCGATCGCAAATATCCAAAGCGCACCTGCAGCTATGATGACATTCACTCCTCGTGCGATGGGCCACAGGATCATGATGATAACTGTAAGTAAACCTCAGTCATATCTCCCATGGGAAGCGCAAAACCGCCGCACTGTGTAGGGGGCCTTTTATCTACCCTTGAAAATATTACATAAATGTGAAAAGAAAGTGAAAGAACAAACATTCCAGTGGAGCAAGCAAATATCGCTTATTGATATTATTCCTGATGGCTGTATCTTCAGAACCCGGGAATCTTATCTACCCACGTAGATAGCACTGCTTTAGCGTAGAATATTCCAAGTATTTCCAGTCTCTTAGTTGATCTTTCCGACTACGTGAGAGATGAAATCTCTGGATATTTATTGTTTAGCAAAGCAAGAAATGGAGCATCTTGAACGTATTTCACTACGATCCGTTGGCACTGTTCCTTCACATAAGCAACGCAGCCATTAGCCACGCTTGCTGCTTGCATGACCCCCAGCCCTGTAGGTTGCCTCCTCAGGCGACAGGGGGAAAGTGGTCTTGGGCCATAAAGTCTCGCATCAGGCCCCAGACGTTTTACTAACCTACTTGATTGTGCCTTTACCTGAATTTCCAGGCGAACTCATGTTGCTCAACGAGGCCACATTTCTGGACAATCTGAAGACACGCTACTACAAAGACAAGATATACGTGAGTACTTATACGAAACTATAATTAATTTGAACTAAATATGTATATGTGATTTACCGTAGACCTATGTGGCAAATATACTGATCGCCGTGAACCCGTACCGTGAGATCAAGGAGATCTATGCACCCGATACCATCAAGAAGTACAATGGCCGTTCGCTGGGCGAGCTGCCGCCGCATGTCTTTGCCATTGGTGAGTCCCCCTTGATACGACACCACAGATGTAACGAGTATCTATAACCTTGACTGTACTTCCCATCACAGCGGATAAGGCGATACGGGATATGCGTGTCTATAAACTCTCGCAGTCCATCATCGTGTCCGGTGAGTCGGGTGCCGGCAAGACGGAGTCCACCAAATACCTGCTCAAATTCCTGTGCTACTCGCACGACAGTGCCGGCCCCATAGAAACCAAGATCCTAGATGGTAAGCAAATCATTTATACCAGAGAAATTATGTGTGACTGATCAGAAAACCATCCAATCCTTAGCCAATCCTGTGCTGGAAGCTTTTGGCAATGCAAAAACCACTCGAAATAATAACTCCTCGCGCTTTGGAAAGTTCATAGAGGTGCACTACGATGCCAAGTGCCAGGTGGTGGGCGGCTACATATCCCACTATCTGCTAGAGAAGAGTCGAATCTGTACGCAGAGTGCCGAGGAGCGTAACTACCATGTGTTCTACATGCTCCTGGCCGGAGCACCGCAACAATTGCGCGATAAACTCAATTTGGGAAAACCAGATGACTATAGGGTTCGTATGAAAGAGATATCTACCGCAATTTAATCCGTACTCACGCCTCGGTTATCCTTTTCTTCTTTAGTATCTCTCTGGCTGCACGCAGTACTTTGCCAATGCCAAGACGGAGCAACTCATTCCCGGCTCACAAAAGTCGAAGAATCACCAGCAGAAGGGCCCCCTCAAGGATCCCATTATCGATGACTATCAGCACTTTCACAATCTGGACAAGGCCTTGGGTCGATTGGGTCTTTCAGACGTTGAGAAGCTGGGCATCTACTCGCTGGTGGCGGCCGTTTTGCACTTGGGCAACATTGCCTTCGAGGAGATACCCGACGATGTGCGCGGTGGCTGCCAGGTGTCGGAAGCCACGGAGCACTCGCTGACCATCACCAGCGGCCTCTTGGGCGTGGATCAAACGGAGCTGCGTACGGCTTTAGTGTCTCGGGTGATGCAGAGCAAAGGAGGCGGCTTCAAGGGCACGGTTATCATGTAAGTGCAAGACGCATTCCACCTTGATATTTGCTGGTCGATCTAATCGATCCACTCGTTTCGTGCAGGGTTCCATTGAAGATCTACGAGGCGAGCAATGCTCGCGATGCGCTGGCCAAGGCCATTTACAGTCGCCTCTTCGATCGGATTGTGGGTCTCATCAATCAGAGCATACCCTTCCAGGCCTCCAACTTCTACATTGGAGTCCTCGACATTGCGGGCTTCGAGTACTTCACCGTCAACTCGTTCGAGCAATTCTGCATCAACTACTGCAACGAGAAGCTGCAAAAGTTCTTCAACGACAACATCCTCAAGAACGAGCAGGAGCTGTACAAGCGCGAGGGGCTTAATGTGCCCGAGATCACATTCACCGACAACCAGGACATCATCGAGCTGATCGAAGCCAAGTCCAATGGCATTTTCACGCTGCTCGACGAGGAGTCCAAGCTGCCGAAGCCTTCTCCCTCTCACTTCACTGCCGAGGTCCACAAGTCCTGGTCGAATCACTATCGCCTGGGTTTGCCGCGATCATCGCGCCTCAAGGCACACCGCACGCTGCGCGATGAGGAAGGTTTCCTGGTGCGCCACTTTGCCGGCGCCGTCTGCTACAACACTGAGCAGTTTATCGAGAAGAACAACGATGCACTGCACGCCTCGCTGGAGGGTCTCATGCAGGAGTGCGAGAATCCTCTGCTGAAGACCCTCTTCCCCTCGGGCAGCAGCACTTCCATTCGTGGCAAGCTAAACTTCATCTCCGTGGGCTCCAAATTCAAGACGCAGTTGGGGGAATTGATGGAGAAACTAGAGCAGAATGTGAGTAGATAAATCTTACACTTCTCTTCTCTTTGACTAATGAGTTTTTCCTTCCCTCAGGGTACCAACTTTATTCGCTGCATCAAGCCCAACAGCAAGATGATTGATCGCCAGTTCGAGGGCAGCTTGGCTCTCGCTCAGCTGAAATGCTCGGGCACCATCTCGGTGCTGGAGCTCATGGAGCATGGTTACCCATCGCGTGTCCTCTTCGCCGATCTGTACAACATGTACAAGTCTGTGCTGCCCCCGGAGCTGGTCTCGCTGCCTGCTCGCACCTTTTGCGAAGCCATGTTCCAGTCGCTCAATCTAAGTGCGAAGGACTTTAAGTTTGGCATCACCAAGGTCTTCTTCCGGCCCGGCAAGTTTGTGGAGTTTGATCGCATGATGCGCTCAGATCCCGAGAACATGCTGGCCATTGTGGCCAAGGTAAAGAAGTGGCTGATTCGCTCGCGTTGGGTCAAGTCCGCGCTGGGCGCTCTGTGCGTCATTAAGCGTAAGTTATCCTTAGATTTGTTTGAAATATCTTCTCTCTATTCGAACGAAATGTCCTCCCCCAGTGCGCAATCGCATCATCTACCGCAACAAGTGTGTGCTGATGGCCCAGCGCATTGCTCGCGGTTTTCTGGCCAGGAAGCAGCATCGACCACGCTACCAAGGCATTGCCAAGATCAATAAAATCCGAACGAACACACTCAAGACAATTGAAATCGCCAACGGACTGAAGATGGGACGCGACGAAATCGTTGGCGGTGTTAATGATATCTACAGGCAGATCGATGATGCCATTAAAACTATTAAGGTATGTCCTGAGATTTCTCCACTTTTTTTGTGGAACTGTTCCTCTAACCTGGTTATTTCTTGCAGTTGACTCCCCGCATTACCCAACGCGAAATCGACTCCATGTACACTGTGGTGATGGCCAATATGAACAAGCTGACTGTTGATCTGAATACCAAGCTGAAGGAGCAGCAGCAGGCCGATGAGCAGGAACGACTGCGCAAGATTCAAGAGGCCCTGGAGGCCGAACGGGCAGCAAAGGAGGCAGAGGAGCACCGACAGCGCGAAGAAGCCGAAAACAAGCGACTGTTTGTAGAACAAAATTAACATTTATCGAACCCCAACTGAGTGTTTGCTTCCACAGAAAAGTCGAGATGGAGACACGCCGCAAGCATGCAGAAGCGCAACGATTGCGCCAGGAAGAGGAGGATCGTCGCGCTGCTCTGGCACTGCAGGAACAGCTCCAAAAGGAGGCCAAGGACGATGCCAAATATCGCCAGCAACTAGAACAGGAAAGACGCGATCATGAATTGGCACTGCGCCTTGCCAGCGAGTCCAATGGCCAGGTGGAAGACAGTCCTCCAGTTATACGCAAGTATGTTGAATGGTTTCCAGAAAATAATATTTGGGGGAAGCATACATATACATAAGTTGACGAGGGTGTCAGGTGTGGTCAACTAAATCCTCAATCATTGGGGATTACATTTTACAGTAGATATATTTTTGGGGAGATAAGATAAAAGTTATGCGAATTATATTTGACTCGGAGGAGACAGCAATTGTATATGTACAGAAAGATATGAATGTTATGACTTGGTTTATAAGTATTTATAATTTATTGTTTTTAATTATTCCTGAAAAAACTCACCAACTTTTTCCCTTTTCCTCTCCCCCCAATCCACACGCAATCTACTCTCCACACCATTCACACAAACCACACAAAAATCACAAAACAAAACACAGTGGTATCAATGACGCCTCTCCCATGGGTTCCAACAAATTGATCAGGTATAGCACGCTTTATAATCTCTATAAATATACATATGTACAATACGAATTCTTGTAAATTTTGTCAATATCTTCTTGCTTTCACTAATTGGATAAACGAACTTTATACTTTACATTCTTATATGCTTTAACTTTCTGTATTATTCTTTTAAAACACAAAAACAAAAACCAAAAGTTTTTCACAAGTTGTGTCAAACATTGCTTCGCGGTACTTGAATAAGTGAGTTGGTGCTGGTTTTGAAAACATTCTCATATCTAAAATTAATACTACTAACAAACACCTAAAGTAAAGGTCTATCTCATGCCCACTAATCCAAATCATCCATAACAAAGTATCAACTAGTAATTGGCTTTAGTCTCTCTTATTCTTGCAATTGTTTTGCCTGTAAATTCCTCCCATTGTAATGCCATCACATGACTCACTTTTTTGCTTGCGCTTTAACCTGCAATTTATTTTGTAAAATTTGTATAGTAATCCATTATTTTCCTATGCAACTATAGATCGGATAATGTTCGGGCACAGCAGCAGGCCCTGGGCAAGCAGAAGTATGACTTGTCCAAATGGAAGTACTCGGAGCTGCGCGATGCTATCAACACTTCCTGTGATATTGAGCTGCTGGAGGTAGGGCAAAACTAATCTACATACATAATTCTCTGCTGTATACATTTCAAGTATCATTTTTGTAGGCCTGTCGTCAGGAGTTCCATCGCCGCTTGAAGGTGTATCATGCCTGGAAGGCAAAGAACCGCAAACGCACCACCATGGATGAGAATGAGCGTGCACCACGCAGCGTTATGGAAGCGGGTAAGTTAAATATTTGCCAGATCGCCCTCAATCGCTATAAGTCCACCCACCTTGACAGCCTTCAAGCAGCCACCGACTGTGCAGCCCATCCAGCAGATTGTGACGGCCCAACATCGCTACTTCCGCATACCCTTCATGCGAGCCAATGCACCGGACAACAGTGGGTGTTCATCAGTCTCCTTTTGGTGTATAAAATAATAATTGAATCTTGTTTTTTTGCAGCTAAGCGTGGCTTGTGGTATGCCCACTTTGATGGCCAGTGGATCGCCCGTCAGATGGAACTGCATGCGGATAAGCCGCCGATTCTGTTGGTTGCCGGCACGGACGATATGCAAATGTGTGAGCTGAGCCTGGAGGAGACGGGCCTCACGCGGAAACGTGGCGCCGAGATTCTGGAGCATGAATTCAATCGGGAGTGGGAGCGTAATGGCGGAAAGGCCTACAAGAATCTTGGTGTTAGGCCAAACGGACCACATTCAGCCGCCGCGGGCATGCAGAAACAACAATAAACCAATAGCCCCGCCCTCCACCAGTCGGAAACAAATGAAATGAAAGCCGTTTCAGTGGTCCAGAGGATGAAATTTTAAGTTTTACAAACAATTTCTGAAATTTTACCCTTTGGTAAAAAGTGACCACGTCCATAAAATTGAGTAAATACAATTAATTATCGTATGTGTTTACTTACAACATTTACTTCACTCGCTCATCCAGCGCCCAGACTGTTTTGTGGGGGCCTTATATAGCTATTTAAATATACAATAAATACATAAATATATCTTGAATTAAGTGAAATCTTACGATGTAAAAGGATATGGCAAAGTTGTATTTAGTGTCTAACTATATTGATTGCGTATTTAGTTCACTGCGATGTATTTACATAATTGAATATATATATTTTACAGTATTTTAAAAATAAATATTTGAAATAAATGCGCATTTATTTAACCCGTGTTTGCAAGCTTGAATTTTAGCGCGCACCTGCGCCTCGCTGTGAATGACAAACGTACAATTTTCAACGTAGTGGCAACTCTGTGCTTGGTTTTGCTGCCAGGTGGCAACTGGGCTGCACGTGTGTTTTGTTTACAAAAATGTCGCGCAAGAAATGGACTTCTCTGGACAAACCGCGCATCTCAGAAGCCGTGCTGGAGGTTATTCAAAGCTTTGGCTTTCGGGATATGACGCCAGTGCAGACGGCGACCATTCCCCTGCTGCTGGCTCTCAAAGATGTCTCCGCGGAGGCCGTCACGGGCAGCGGCAAGACGTTGGCGTTTCTGGTTCCATTGCTGGAGATTCTGCAGAGACGACACAGGGAGCGACCCTGGGGCCCTAAGGAGATCGGTGCACTGATCATCTCACCCACAAGAGAGTTGGCGCGACAGATATCCGAGGTGCTGGCACAGTTTCTGGCCCACGAGGAACTGGAGCACTTGAACCAGCAGTTGATTGTGGGCGGCAACAGCATTGAGGAGGATATTGCGACACTGAGGAAGGAGACACCCTGCATACTGGTGTGCACGCCGGGCCGCCTGGAGGATTTGTTTCAGCGCAAAGGAGATGACCTCAATCTGGCATTGCGCGTCAAAAGTCTGGAGTTTTTGGTGCTGGACGAGGCGGATCGCTTGCTGGACCTGGGCTTCAAGACGAGCGTCAACAATATACTGGGCTACCTGCCCCGACAGCGACGAACGGGCCTCTTTTCGGCCACCCAGACCACCGAGGTGACAGACCTCATCCGTGCTGGCCTACGCAATCCCGTGCTGGTCTCTGTGAAGGAAAAGGCCTCGGTGAACACGCCAGCCAGGCTGCAGAACTTCTACAGAATCGTCGAGCCTGAGCAAAAGTTCGTGGCGCTGCTGCAGTTCCTATCCTCGCCGGCCACACGCACTGGCAAGGTAATGGTCTTCTTTCCCACCTGCGCCTGCGTGGAGTACTGGGCGGAGGCCTTGCCCCCACTGCTGCCCAAGCGCACTGTCCTCGGCATCCACGGCAAGATGAAGAACAAGCGAGCCATCGTCGTGGAGAAGTTCCGCAACGAGCCGGAGTCCGTGCTGCTCTGCACCGATGTTCTGGCCCGCGGCTTGGATGTGCCCGAGATCGAGTGGGTGGTGCAGTGGGATCCGCCCTCGAATGCTTCCAGCTTTGTGCATCGCGTGGGACGTACTGCTCGCCAGGGCAACGATGGCAATGCCCTGGTCTTTCTGCTGCCCAGCGAGGATGCGTATATCCACTTTCTGAAGATCAACCAAAAGGTGGAACTCAATGAGCTGCCCAACGACGAGGCTGGCCCCACGGACACGCAACTTCCGAGCGTTCTGGAGCAGCTGCATCGACAGCAGAGGGCGGACAAGGGTGTCTACGACAAGGGGATGCGCGCATTTGTCTCCCATGTTCGGGCCTACACCAAGCACGAGTGCAGCGCCATTTTGCGACTGAAAGATCTGGATCTGGGCAAGATGGCCACCGCCTACGGACTGCTGCAACTGCCGCGCATGCCGGAGTTAAAGAACTACACCGGAGATGGCTTCATAGCGCCCAGCGCTGAGGTGGATCTTACCAAGCTCACCTACAAGAATGCCCAGAAGGAACAGGTGCGCCAGCAGAAACAACAGACGTACGAGCAGACGGGCAGCTGGCCGGGCCAGAAGCTGCACAAGAAGCGCACCGAGTCCTGGGATAATACAAAAAAAGCCAAACTGGATGCCAAGTCAAAGAAGGAGCTGCGCAAGGCGAAGAAGCAACGCAAGCGGGAGGCAGAGTTGGCCGAAGGAGCACCAGGACAGCGCAAAAGGAAGCAGCAATACAGCCAGGAAGATCTGGATGAGCTGGCCAGTGATATTCGGCTCTTCAAGAGGCTGAAAAAGAACAAAATCAGCGAAGAGGAATACGACGAGGCGATGGGCATTGAAAAGGATGATTAAGGGGCGGGCACAATTGTTAGGAAATATATATTAAAAATCTTTATTTGTGGCAACAGAAACTACAACTAAATGAGATGATAAATAATGCATGTGACGACGGGTGATCTGGACCTTCGCTTACGCCGTATTTCCATCCACCACAATCTGCAGGATTATGCGTCGCTTGGGATCATACGAGAAGCCATTTGTGCGGAACAAATCGGAGTCGTAGAACGGCTTCAAGTTGCTGATGTCCAGCTGCTTGGCACGCTCGATCAGATCACGTTCCATGATCTCCACATGCGTGGCGCCGGGTCCGTCCTTGCAGCGTATGTAGGCCAATTGGTCGAGGGTCAGCTGGCGCAGAATGAAGAACAGCAGCTCGGAGTGATCCTTCTGGAAGGACAGGTACTTCTGGAATGTGTTGCGCATCTTCTTCATCACACTGAACTTCTGCGCCTCAATGAAGCTCTCCAGCATCATGCGTATGGCCATGCTGACGTCCGCCTCCAAGACATTCTCGCGCAGATGCATGCGGCAATGGGCCTCCGACATCCGAATGACGCTCTCAATGTGACGCACCGTGATGGGCAGGGAGCCAGTGGCAAACGATTCCTGTCGCAGCTGCGCATACATCTTGGCAATCTTATCTTCATCTATGTTCTAGAGGGGGGAGAATCTGTTATAAAATCTGATGTTGATGAACAGATGTAAAGCTAAACAAACCGTAAGCTTGGGCCGAATATTCTCCTTGGCATAAACGATGTACTGTCGCAGTAGGTCTTGGGGTATCTCCTCCACCGACTTTTGTATGGGTTCCTCCATCTCTGGCTGCTCCTCCTCGCTGGGATGATGCTTCATATGCGAGTGCACCACAAACTTGGCCAGCTGCTGGTCCTGCATGGGATCGAACTCGTCCTTAACCACACACAGAATGTCGAAACGCGACAGAATGGGCTCAGAGAGATTCACATTCTCGGAGAAGGTCATCGAGGGATCGTAGCGGCCGCCAATGGGATTGGAGGCGGCTATGACCGTGCAGCGTGCCTGCAGCGACGTGACAATGCCCGCCTTGGAAATGGATATGGACTGCTGTTCCATGGCCTCGTGAATGGAGGTGCGATCCTGGTCGTTCATCTTGTCGAACTCATCAATCAGGCACACACCCTGATCGGCCAGCACCAAGGCGCCTGCCTCGAGGGTCCACTCCCGCGACACGGGATTGCGACGCACGTAGGCCGTGAGACCCACAGCGCTGGCGCCCTGGCCCGTGGTGAAGACAGCGCGCGGGGCCACCTTCTCCGTGTACTTGAGGAACTGCGACTTGGCTGTACCGGGATCGCCGCAGATCAGTAGATTGATGTCTCCGCGCACTTTGTGCTTCTCGCCGGGGTTCTTGGACTCGCCACCGAACAGTGCCAGGGCCAGGGCCCGCTTGATGTAGTCGTGGCCGTAGATCGAGGGCGCCATTGAGGCCACCAGCCGCTCGACAATGCGCGGATCCTTGCTCAGCTTTTGAATGGTGGCTATGTCCTCGTCCGTGAGGGATTGCACCATCTGCTTGGAGTCCTTGACGACCATATGATTGGCAATGATGACCGTGGCAAACACGGGAAAGCCCTGATCCGTATTGAGCGATCCATCGTAGTTGTTGGTGTAGATGCCAGTCACCTCCAGCTCGTCCCCGGGCTTGCACTGATCGCACAGATCGGATAGCAGGATGACGTCTTTGCTGCGCGGAATGCGACCGGCGGGAATGCGGCCGGGCGACTCCTGCAGTGTGATCTTCTGGTAGTTGCGGTACAGCGTCTGCTCCATGTTGATGGAGAACGGGCCGTAGCTCTGGCACTCTGGGCACGAGCCCGGCTTCACCTCTGTGTTTTGGGACTGCACAAAGGGGCCCAGGACATAACCGCACTTGACGCAGTCGTACTTGATCACCGACAGCTGGGGCAGGACACCCGTGGTGGCCGTCACCACGCCCAGGGTGCGCACCAGCTGGTTCAGATGCAGCTTCCGGAACGTGCGCAGCTCCTCGATCAGGGGCAGCTCTGAAATGCGCACATGGATCTCGGTGGTGACACGTTCGTAGGTGGGAAAGATGGACAGCACCATGTCCTTGGCCACCTTGTCGAATATCTCGAGCATTTGGAAGGGAGCCTCCGGCAGGAAGTAGGCCAGCACATGCTCCTTGTTGGCCAGATCCGTGTAGGAGACCACAAACGAGGATTTGTTCTGCTCGCACATGCGACGAATCCGATCTCGATATGTGTAGGCGCCCCGCTCGTCCACAAATGTACGCAGAAAGGACTGAAAGCGATTGGCAATCTCTGTGCGCGGCCCCAGCATGCTCACCCACTCCTTGGTGGAGTGGCCCTTGGTGTCCTCAAGATTCTCAATGGACTCGATCATCTCCGTGTCTTCCACCTCCCCGACGGCGGCCTTTTCTCCGGCACGGCGCTTGGCCCTCGGTCCCACATCGTCCTCATCGTCGGACTGGCCAAAGCCTAGCTCGCGATCATCGCGATGTATGCCAGCTGCACGGTCGCGGTTCCTCATCTCCGACTCGGCCGCAAAGCGGTCTCCTTGCGACATCTCCGAGAAGTCCTCCTCATCGTCCAGCATCGCCGGATCGTAGTGATCCAGCTCTGGCATGGGTCGATAGTCGTTCTCCATGTTGTCCCCAAACAACTCCTCGCCATCCTCTTCCTCCTCGTGGCGCACTGTCTGATCCCCGAGAATCTCATCTTCGTTCTCAAACGGCTCAAAGTCGCCCACTGGCGATGTCATTGCTGCGCGCAGATCACGACGCTCAGCGGCATCACTGGGCGTGTTTGGTGGCGGAGAGCTGGCATTATCCATTTCCAATATGTTATTCGGTCTTTAAAGCGGCTTTAAATGTTTTAAATATAATTGTTTAGTCGCTGCCGATCGCGAATTGTTTTGTTGTGTGACGCGTGCGAAAATGCGCGGGAAAGAGTGCTGCACAACATACAATAAACAGTGCTAATAATTGCGAAATATTAGTGCTGCAAATTGGCAATATTTTAAATTATTTCAAACTGGTTAATTAATGCTTTAACTATGTCCCCCAATGATGCGATATAGCCTAGTTATTTATATAGTTCTGCTTAATATTAATTCCTGCTTAATTACATTATTTTATTACTTTGGCGCTATGTATTAGATTCGGTATATTTCGGATTATTTTAGAGCGTCATGGGTTATATTAGATCGATAACTCGGCGGTCACACTGAACTCCCAACTCTTCCCGCCTCTTCTGGCTTCATCAGTTTCCATCCCTCGTCGTACAGATTTTGTTGTGAAATTATTTCAAATTATTATAAACAATTCCAAAATGGGCTATGCATCTTTGTCCTCCGGCGTTATTGCTGTAAGTACAACTGTTGGAAGTAGTGGGTTTCAAGTATTGAGCGTAATCATTTGGATTGTCTGGCACAGCGCATTATGAATGGCGACGATGTGACGAAGCCGGTGCTACAGATCTTGGCCATTAAGAAAATCAACAGCAATGCAGATGCGGAGCGGTATCGCATATTGATTTCCGATGGCAAGTACTTCAATAGCTACGCCATGTTGGCCAGCCAGCTGAACGAGATGCAGCACCGCGGACAGCTGGACGAGTTCACGATTGTGCAGCTGGACAAGTACGTGACGTCGATGGTGGGCAAGGAGGGAGCTGGCAAGTAAGTGGGGAAACTCCAGAACTTGACCGCTGCTGAACTAACTAACTGTACGTTTCAGGCGCGTCCTCATTATATCAGAATTAACAGTGCTCAATGCGGGCGCCGAGGTAAAGGAAAAAATTGGTGAGCCTGTCACATATGAAACTGCTGCCAAACAGGACTTGGTGGCCAAAGCGGCACCGCCTGTTGTTGCCAAAAAGGAGCCGACTCAGACCAAAACCAACAACAACAACAATAATAATATTACATTGAATGCCTCGATAAACGCGGGAATGACGCATCCCATCTCCAGCCTGAGTCCCTACCAGAACAAGTGGGTGATCAAAGCGCGTGTGACCTCCAAGACAGGCATACGCACCTGGAGCAATCCGAGGGGTGAGGGTAAGCTGTTCAGCATGGATCTGATGGATGAGTCGGGGGAGATTCGTGCCACGGCCTTCAAGGAGCAATGCGACAAGTTCTACGACATGATACAAGTGGACAGCGTTTACTTCTTCTCCAAGTGCCAACTGAAGCCGGCCAACAAGCAGTTCTCGCAGCTGGATAATGCCTACGAAATGACCTTTACGGGCGAAACAGCTGTCCAGCTATGCGAAGATGCGGACGATGGAGGCATTCCCGATATTAAATACAATTTGGTGCCCATTTCCGAGGTCTCTGGCATGGAGAACAAGGCGGCTGTCGACACAATTGGCATCTGCAAGGAGGTCGGTGAACTGCAGGCCTTCACCTCGCGCACCACCAACAAGGAGTTCAAGAAGCGCGACCTTACCCTGGTGGACATGAGCAACTCAGCCATCAGTCTGACCCTTTGGGGCGATGATGCCGTCAACTTTGATGGCCATGTTCAGCCAGTTATCCTGGTGAAGGGCACACGCATCAATGAGTTCAACGGTGGCAAGAGCCTGAGTCTGGGCGGTGGCTCCATCATGAAGATAAATCCGGACATTCCCGAGGCGCACAAGCTGCGCGGCTGGTTCGATAATGGCGGCGGTGACAACATTGCCAACATGGTGTCGGCTCGCACAGGCGGCGGCAGCTTCTCCACAGAATGGATGACATTCAAGGATGCGCGGGCACGCAACCTTGGGGCTGGCGACAAGCCCGACTACTTTCAGTGCAAGGCAGTGGTGCATATTGTTAAGCAGGAGAATGCCTTCTATCGCGCCTGCCCCCAGTCTGACTGCAACAAAAAAGTGGTCGATGAGGGCAACGATCAGTATCGCTGCGAGCGCTGCAATGCGCTCTATCCCAACTTTAAGTATCGTCTGCTTGTCAATGTGAGTATCCACTAGAAGATGGTAATCCTTTTTGGGTGATCATTAATTTATATGTGTCTCGACAGATGAGCGTGGGCGACTGGACCTCTAATCGTTGGGTCACCTGCTTCAATGAAACCGGCGAGCAGCTGCTCAAGCACACCTCCCAGGAGGTTGGCGAGGCTCTTGAGAATGATCCAGCCAAGGCTGAGGAAATTTTTTCAGCTCTTAACTTCACTTCGCACATCTTCAAGCTGCGCTGCAAGAACGAGGTGTACGGCGACATGACCCGCAACAAGCTCACCGTTCAGTCTGTGGTGCCCCTCAACTACAAGGAGTACAATCGCCATCTGCTCAAGGAGCTGCAGGAGTTGACTGGCATTGGCAGCAGCAGCAACTAAATATTTTCCACACACTTTTAAGATTATTGTTTAACATTATTTAAGATTTATACCATAATAATTTCGATTGGCATTTAAGCTGCACGATGCTGGAGCATCACATCCCCTCCCACATTTATTAACAAACAAGAAACGAGTCGAAATGGAACATTTATAAATTGAAACAAACAGAGTTTTTGTGTTGTAATTGTTGGGTAAATAATACAATAAATAAATAGTAATAACACTAGAGATTATCGACTTACGAGGCTAGCAAGGACTATGTCTAAGGAGGGTACTAAACAGGAGCTGCCTGCTCCTCCCGTGCGAAATGTTGGGACAGACTAAACAGAAAACCAGTGGAAGATTTGACTATGACGCTCGATCGTTAACTCTTAACCTAGATCTCAGATAGCATTAGGGTTGGAGAGACGACTCTTAATTCTAGTTGGACAGCTGCTGATCCCCCTCCTCGGGCACCACATGCTCGTGGTCAGCCTTCGGCCGCTCCTCCTGCTTCTCCCGCTCTAGCTCGGCCTTTTTGGCCAGCTCCTGGCGGCGGGATACACCCTCCATGGACTCCCGCAGTGAGTCTATATCCAGGGCATTCTCATCCTTGTCGCCCTCCTGCTCCTTGCTGCGCTGATTGTTGAATTTGGAGAAGTACGTGAGGGACTTCATCAGCTGGTAGCTCTTCGAGATGGGAATGTTCGAGTCGTAGATGCTGGTGCTGGAGCTGCAGTCGACATAGAACCACCAGTTGCACTTGAGTATGGTCTGATCGAAGAGCGTGTTCTCCGGACAGAGGAAGGACTTGCGCACCAAACCATCATCGGTGAGGGCGCACACATGAAAGACCTGCCAATAAAGTGATTCGTTTCAGTTTCGATTCTTCAGCTGATTTCATCATCCTCACCATGCAGCCCAGATCTGTGTCGGCATAGAGACCCGGAAAGTGCTTCTGCTTGGCGCAGGAGAAGCTCGTGGGCGGCAGATCCACCTTGGATTTGAAGTTGTCATCGAAGTTCTTGTCGTAGCCCACAGGATAATATTCCTTGGGTGCATTCATGACCTGCAAACACTCACAAATATCAATATCTACTGACATAAAGTCTCCATAAGCTCCCCCACCTTGGACACCTTGTGCTCTGCCATCGATTTTTGTGGCCGCGGAGTGCTCGGTGTCGTTGCCGTCGTTGTGGTCGTGGTCCTCAACGTGGAGGTGCGCATGAACTCCTCCCTCAGTTTGGCCGCCAGCTGTGCCCTGTGCTCCGCTTTGAGCTGCTGTTCCCGCACATAGATCGCATGCTTGATGGTCTCCACCGTGACATTGGCCGCCGAGGCCAGCTCCTCCACAGTCACATCCTTGAGGTCGAATTTGGGCTCCTCAAACTGCAGATAATTGGGATAACTAGGCTGCGGCGGCGGCGGTGCCTGGCGATGCTCCTTGGCCGCATTCGCTATGCGGGCAATGGACTCCGGCATGGCCTGGAAGACGGGCACTGCCACGGGCTGGGAGACCACTGGATTGTCCGCATGGAAGGTTCGATTCGAGTGCTGATTCAGAAAAGCAGAAGAGTGTTGATTGATTAGGGGAGCATCATTTAAAGGGGAAAGGATTCTACACTCACTGGCTTATCTACGGCATGGAAGAGTTTATTGTTGACACTGACTCGCGGCTCCGTTGTATCCACTGCCACACGCCGATCTGCTGTTGTCGGAGCCGGATTCAAGTCCTGCTGCTGCTTCTGGGGTATCGGACGGAAGGCGGGCACGCCCAGCGGCAGCGGACGGGCTTCGGTCATGAGCTGTGCCTGCTGTTGCTGCTGCTGCAGCTGCTGCTGCTGATGTTGCAGCAATTGCTGTTGCAGTTGCTTCATTTTCTGCTGCTGCTGCTGTTGCTGCTGCTGGGCCTTGGCCGCTGCAAGGGCGCTCTGCTGGAGCTGCTGCAGCTGCAGGTTGTAGGGCACGGGTCCGGTGGAGCGTGAACTGATGCGTTTATCTGGCAGCGATTGCTGTGCATTTGGAGTGGCCTAACGAGTGTACAAAAAATTCGTAAGCAGGAGACCTTCAGAATTCCATTCATTTTTCCATTGCTCACCTGTTGCTGTGCCCCCGACAGAACTCCCACACTCTCGGGCGGTGCTCCATTCTTGTAGCTGATGGCACGCCGACGCACGCTCTCCACATTTCCCAGCGACTCCGGGAAGCCCAGCTCATCGCCGACACTGAAACCTGCAAGAAAACACATCAAAGGGTTAGGGCGGTGTCCGTGACGGAGCCAATTCCCCCACCCATCAATCACAGCAGTTGGAGGTTTGGGAATTTGGGCAATAATGTGTTAATTAATGGCTTTTATTTTTCCTTTGATCCGACAGAAGGTTTTTGTATCTAAATCTTAAATCTACTCTGGTTTTATGTACATAGAGGCCAAGTGGACTGTTTGGATTTGATAATACAGAGGCGTGCATAGAGGGGAAGGGATCGAAATGGGGAAGTGTGACTCTTAAACTATAAAGATTAATTGAAGAATGCAGGATCAAGAATATCAAACATATAATGGTATATAAGGGTAATTTTTGGCACACTTTTTAACCGTTTTATGCGTTCATTTTTTTTAAATTCCTCAGCTTATCTGTGACTATTCGTAGTCCTAACCACAATAGCAGCAACCCTCCTCCATGGCACACCTCTGTCTCTGCCTCAGCCTCTGTTAACAACAGTTCACTCTTGTTATCGGTATCGGTCTTGCTCTTGGTCTTCGTCTCGGTCTCCACCATCAACTGCTCCACTTTGGCCATCAATTTGAGGCTGCAGCCGCTACTAGTGCCACTGACATTGGCATTAATGCATTAATGACTTACTTAATTGCTATTCGCGACTCGTTTGAACAAACCAAACACATCGATTACTTGACCAATTAATTGCACTTGTTAACCTCTAAGAGAACTCTACGTACGTACACCTTCTATGGACATTTGTATATACAGGGTGTGTAAGGGGTTTGGGTATAGGGAATAGGGTTTGACAGAATAGAGATTTACCTAAACCGAAATGGGCCTTTAGGCCACCCAAATTTCGTACACGAAACAGTCCAGACTTTTTGAAGTTACAATCGAGTATGAAACCAAAATCGGACGCTAAAACGCACGTCCCGCAAGCCAATCCTATAAATAAAAAATAGAAGAAAAAACAAAGCAAACACAGAATAGTAGGAGATAGTATCTCGTTCATATAATACATAAGAAGTAATTGTTAGTTTTGGGGTTTAGTACAATGAAAGATGGATTTTTGGGTTGTTGATATTTTTCATGATGGGCTGAGTTCGGATGGGTTGGACGGATACGTTTCTGTGTTGTTTCTTTTCTCTATTTAACGTACAAACCGCAACCAATAATTAAATTACAAAAATAATAAAAATAACTAAGCCATAGCCAATAACCAATAAAAGACAAATAAATTCCATTGGAAACAGATTCATGAATTTGCGGATGAGATATTTATTGGTTCCGCTGGAAAATTGTATTTGCAACGTTAACGTAATTACGGAAATGGCAATAAACTATTAAATAAAAGAAAAAGCTTTTAGTACAATTTCCTGGACAATAACAATAAGATTTCCAGTGGCAACTGCGTGAATCATGTAAAGGTTTGACTTCTCAGCTCCTGGCGGAGGATGTTGAACTTCAGATGTATTGTTAAACAATTTTGTGGAAAGCGAGAAAGAATATTTACTGCAAAAGAAGCCAAACGTAAAAGGATATTGCATATTTTTCCGACATCCGATCGTCAGCCACGAGGAGTGCTCCGTTTGCTTATGAGACATTTGTACCGTGAATCAAAATGCCTCAGTGGAACTATGGTGTTGGATGATTAAATATAAGGTGGAGTCACTATTCCGACTAGACCCCCATGTCCCGCATCTGTGTGTGTGCAAAGTGTTTGGCATGCATGAATTTTAAATTTGAACACAAATTTTTTAAATGAATATCTTTGACTTATCCCGCATCGAATCAAATGGCGTGGCTCTGATGTTTTGATTGATGGGTCGGGGGAACACAGCAAGCAGAGAAGAGACCGCCTAAGCCGTATATATTTCACACATATCTGATGATGGTGGAAGAAGCCAAGGCATGTGCGTACCCATCTGCCACACGAAGTAGGTGTGACCACAGAATGACCCTAATCCCCAATGATGACCCAATCCAAATCACAAGCGAACCGCAAGACAATAAACCCAGCCATGTCTCATCTCTTCAGCTACATTCGCATTCTGAAATGTAATCTTTTGGCATAATCGATTAACGATGGATGCCGTGACTGAAGCCCATTATTATGCCACAAGACTCCAAGCCATAACTACGCTTAAAGCCCAACGCTTAGATTGGTAATACTTCCTTATGCCAAGAGCAGTTACAAAAGCACTTATGTACTTGGGGCGGGGAGTTAACTAAAGCACTTTGGTGACCTGAACAGAGCAGAGCAGAGACAGAGAGTGGAAGAAGCAACCTCAATTCGAGCAGCGTCTCTGTCGTTGGGGTTCAAATTAAATTGTTAGCATGTCAAGTGGGACATGTAATACGTGTTTCAAATGTGTTTCAATTCTTTCAAAATGTGTAGCCCACTTTTATAGACTTTGATTGTCTGTCGTTTCATCCATATGCATAAAGATTTGAGGCGGCAATCAAAATGTTTGTATGCTAGTTATGCTTATGGGGATGGAGTTTGGACTGTTGAAAGTCTGAAACTGATTCTAAGACTAATGGATAATGGTAGCAGGCCATTAAGTGCGCTGGCCAATTGTGGCAATCGCTCGAGTCTATAGCTGTGGCTTTTGGGTTCAAGGAAAAACCGAGAGGCCGCCTAATGGAGTGTCAGACGCATGGACAACGAGAGATCAAAGTGTTAATACTCTCAGATATGTAAGTACATATGTATGTACATATATGTATGTACATTTCTGTCTGCCTGTGGTGTGGTATCACTTCCTCATCATAATCATCATTTGTTTGGGAGTTGCGATCTCTCTCGCTGTCTTTCTCTCTCTTCTCTCGGCAAACCGCAATTGAATATTCATGCCGAATGTAAGTATCATAATTGATACTTTTACTCAAATCATCAATCAATTTGCATTGCGCATACGCACCCGACGCACCTTGTGGGCGCTGCGAGTAGTTATTTTAATTATTTTTTGCCCACAAATGTACATAGAAATGGTAAAGGGAAACTTTTGCACTTGACACTAAGGGAAAAATGTAAAGTTTAAATATATGTATGTTTTTGCAGCCGGGATATACAGCCGCTTAGTTGGCCGCATTTTGCAGTTAGTCAGAGGAGGCAAAGCATCGACCAGCGACCGCTTTCACTCAATTTCATCTTCTGTCGTGCGTTTGGGAGGGGGGATCCGTCCGAACCGAATGTTGTATGTATGAAATTTATGACTGCCTGGTAACCATAGCCATTGGTTGTCCAAGTAGACAAATAGAAATTTAAACTAAACAAATAATGAGGCATAAATATGCAGTCCAGACATAGCCACAGCCGCAGTCGCAGTCGCAGCCATTGACCGCTGCTCTCCATCCAATATTTAGTTACTTTTCTCCAAGAGGCGGCCGGCCTCTCCCTGCTCCCTGGATGGCGTCTAGTTAGCACCTTACTCCCTTCCTGCCTCTCTCACTCTCTATCTGAGACGCGAAAAGTGGGTCACAAAACATTGATATTAATTGTTCGCTCAGAGGCGGAGGCTGAAACAGAAACTGAAACTGGCTCTGACTCTCATATCTCTGTCTCTGAGGCGGCATTCAGCGTTAATTCAATTTGATGAACAAATGCAAATATCGTGTATAAATTATCACAGATCTACGAATATCATCTGCTGATGCTGTTGGTGATGCTGCTGCTGCTGCCTAGGAGGCCGAATATTCCATTCCATTCCATTGTCGGCCAAACCTTAACCCAGAGCAAACCTTTCAAGTGGTTTTGGTTTCCCTTTTTTTATTATTATTAAAGAAGCGACTTTAACATTCCATTGTTCCATTGGCAAAACGTTTTACGGTCAATGTTTTTTTATATATTCATTTTTGCAGAGGCTGTGCCGAAGGAGAGGCCCGCACGGCCCTACAGGTGCCTTTCCCTTTTCTTGAAACTTTCCATTTCCATGGTTGTCGATCTTTGGACAATCATCTCAAAGAACTATAACATTTCGAAAGAACTTTAATGATGTGTTGTGGATTTGATGGGCCTCAATGTGAACCTGACCTTGCTTGGAATCTCTAGTCGTTAGGCGTAAAAGCTAATCCAAATGAAACCATTTTCATCGCACTGGCACAGCTTCGGGGGAGATTGTATTCGATTGTGCGACTGTGTAGACCCAACAAGTGTCTTAGCCTTAAGAGGGCGAAGGGGCGCACGTTAATTCCCCTTGTCAGTTAATTATGTTAATTGAACGATGGTCTTGACAGTGAGCGATAGACACACCGAACATCGGACAGCAGACACCCAACAAAAGACGGCTACAGCTGACAAAACTTTTGACAAAAGGCCACTTCAAGACATCGAATTAAATTGCAATTTGAGAGCCCCGCACACACACACACAAAGCACAGTCTAACGTGTGGGCTAAAACAGTAAGCCAACAAAAGGTGTGTAAATGGGATGCAGTGCAGGCAGGCCATCTCGAAGGGAGCCCCTGAAGGTCTTACGTGAGCGTACAACAGCGTGTGTTGCGTGCCCCAAAGTGTAGCCCAAGAGATACACATGTGAAGATGTAAGCACCCCAAGAGAAACAACAATAGTAACATTAATAATGCTTTAATTTATTCCTAATTGCAAACAAAACGCAGCTGGCATTTGGGCACAAAAGGGAAAGGAAAGGATAGCATCTCTCAGTCTTCTTCTGTGGGAATACCAGCCGGAAGCGGTTGCTTGGTTGGTTACTTGGTTGGTTCCTCCTGCCTGCATTTCTGCATGACTCTGCCTTTCACTTTCAGCCGTTGGCAGACTCCGCCTTCGAAGGGAGCCTTTTACTTATTGACCACTGCAATCATGTGACAATGCAACTTCTTTCCTTTTTTTATAGGCTTTTTGTTGCATGTACCTTTGGACCTGGACCTGGACCTGCAACCGGGCTCCACAGGTGTTCACAACGCCAAAAAAAAAAACCACAAACAAATAAAAACAGTTGGCTAATTGCTGTGGCAAGTGCAAAAGCAAAAGCATTTGCCAATAGTCGTATTTCATATTTGTTTGCCACACGTAGACAAGGGACATTTCACATCCCAGAAGTATTGCATAAAAGGCCCTCTGCCTCCGCCCAAGCCAACTCAAATATTTGGGTTATATAAAAATATAAATACAGAAACAGAAGACACTTTGAAGATGCTTTCAAACTGCTGCGTCATTGACCAACAAAAGCCCACCTAAAAATACAACAAAAAGTGAGACAGAAACCGAGACTACAAAAGAGAGAAACATCTCTTTCCGATCTCAGATCTCAATGGTTTTGGTGTGGTATGACATGGGGTGTATGGTAAATGGGGTATTGATGAATCATGCCTAGCGATTGACCGACTCGCTCGTTGGCTTTTATGAAGCCATCAAGGCAGATACGATTTGGGCAGGGCACGGACACGGACTTTGTTTATAAATATTTAGCTGGGAGAGTCATCACAGCTTCAGTTCCTGTCACTGTCTGCAAGGTTCAATTCTTTGGCAGGCAAAAGGTCAGCAAAGCATAAATTTTATGCAAATTAGGCAATGAAAATTGCCGAAATTAACACCAAAAAAGCAATGCCTTTACGCGGTCTAGTTGGTCCGAGATATCTGAACTTGACCGATATTCTGACATGCCAAAAACCACCAGTCCCATGTCGATCGTATCGTTCATCAAATCCCAAACGGAAGCGAAGGTTAAGCGAGCATTATTTATGTTTAACAGATTTTAGGCAAATTGATGAATGGGCCAAACAGCAACAATTTACATATTGGAGGCCCCCAAAAGGGGAGTGTACTCCGTACTTTGCGATTAGGTTGCGTTCTTAATGAGTTGCACAGATATAACTTCAGGTCAAGAATACTACATACTTTATGACTAACCAAAAACCAATCCGGTTTTATTTGGCGTCTCATTTGCAAGGTTTTGCATTGAGCTGCACAGAAGCGAAAAGACAAAAGAAAAAACCGAAGCCAAAAGCGATTACGAATGCGAACACATGTAAAAAGCGGCGCTAATAAACTGCAACAAAGTCGCGTTTATTGTATACACAAACAGAGGCAAAAGTGTAGACCATCTATCAAATATATCTTTGACTCTTTGGTGGCTATATCTTTTGTGGTTTTTGCATAGGGGGGAATGTCTTATCCCAACTAAAAATGCGGCCAACAACCTGTTCCACAGCATTCGTTGGAATCAACTATGATCTATGATTACAGCATACAGCCATGTGCCACACATGCCACAAGCGGTTAACTTAAGACTTAAGACAAAAACTTGATTGAAGCCAGAAAAAAGAAATGAGTCTGTCACTGAAGTCATTTGTTCCACTCGAATCAAATTTAAGCCCGAAGAGACACCTGAGAAATGCAATTAAACTTCCACCGAAATGAAAAAGCAAAACCAAAACCACAACGGAAAAACAGCAATTAATAACAAAAAGCAAGTTAACAGAGGGGGAAAATGGGAAAAACACTGCACTTTACTCACTTGCCGCCTGCATGATCAGAAAGCCAATCACAAAGAAATTCATCTTTGCAGCTCGTTCAATGCCGGAATTTTGCTGGCGATTTTCGTTGGGGAGAGATGATTTGTTTATATTTTATGTATGTACCTCGGATGTGTAGAGGCGTGTAATTTTTATTTTTATTTTCTTTATGCTTTCCTCAAACACACACTCATGCTCGTGCACACTGTGATCTGTTGGTTAGTGGAAAACGTAATAAACGTTTATGTATTACTATAATTACTGTTGAGAGGTTGGCTTATTGTTGTTGTTGCTGCTGTTGGGTTGGCGACCCGTGCCGCAGATCGGAAATGCATAGTTCATTTAATTAAATATAATGAACTTATTGTTATTATCAATTATTTTTACGGACACGCGAGCGCGCGCATAAACGAAAGCAAACGCCCGAAGAAAAAGCACAAATACACGTATAAACCGGTAAAGAAAAAGACGCACGCAAATGAGCGGGTTGGGTAGGTAAACACTCTCTCTTTCCGTTTGCCGAATAAGTAAAAGTGAAGAGGAACTAGGCGGTGCCGGGAGGCGGAACGAGACGACACGAGGCGGCCTGAGATGATGAGATGCGCCGATAAGAGCCGCGCGCTCCTATGCGTAGGCAGGAGAGCCAAGGTGTATGGGCAATAAGGTGAGGCAATGATCTGGCTACTTTATGGCAGTTGCACTTAGGACGAAAGTATGCATCACCCTATAAGAACTACACGTCGCGCCAGCACAGTGGCGCATATCAGAAATAATTCTACAGTTCCATTAATGGATTAATGGATGACTGGGAGTGTGTCAGGCGACACAGAATGGGATATCCAACATGAATGAAACTTATACCATTTAGCACATGCTCGGATATTATCGTGGCGGCCAGTGGTCTGGTATTCGGGCTGACTCCTTCATTACTTCGCTCTCTTGAGCATAACAACAACTTTCCAATTGCTATCACTTGACGACGCTCGCTTGCTTCGACCGACTCCGCATCGGATTGGATCGGTTTGGCTTGGTTTGTTGGTCACCGCTCCATAATTTTCTCGACTGTCTCTTGTTTGCTGGCTGCTGCTGCTGTCTTAAAGTATTGTCACTGTCGCACATGCCAACTGACAGCCACGCCCCCAAAAAAAAAAACACTAACAATCCCCAACAGCAGCGAAAACGTTGGCACGTCCAACACGGCTGCGGCGGCAACGAATGGCGGCGGGCGGCTGTTCTGCGTTTTGAAACCCGTAACGTAGAAAAACATAAAGAAACAACAAAAACGCATTAGTAAAAGTTGTTTTCGATATGCTTTAATTTCGTTAACTCGGCGGCCTGTGTTAATTT
Organism: Drosophila guanche; assembly: GCF_900245975.1. Lineage (NCBI taxonomy): Eukaryota > Metazoa > Arthropoda > Insecta > Diptera > Drosophilidae > Drosophila > Drosophila guanche. The sequence goes on from NW_022995749.1 coordinate 1,572,935, forward strand.
TTCGACCCGAAATTAGCGCAATTTGAAATTCCCGCAAACACTTAGCACTGATTGAATTAAATTTAATCAATGCCAATCAAATTATTCACGTTTGATTGATTCACTTTTAATAATTATGGAACTGCCAGGAATTCTTTGCTGACTGCAAGAGTTAAAGCACTCTCATTGCCTTGGCTTGACAAGTTGTTTTAAATAAACTGTAGATTGTATTGGTTGCCAAAGCGAAACGATACGATACGATACGAACTTGCAACGTACAATACGTACAACAGACGATCCACGATCAACGAACCACGATCTGCGCGAGCTGCAAAACTTGTTACTTCAGCCGTACTTTTCGAATAAGCCAAGTTAACACCAAATAAGCCAAACAACAACACACTGCTCAATTTGGCGTTGCAGTGATGAGCAAGCCAAGAAACTGATTGCGCTTTGCAGCACTGGCCGATCGTTATAACTGTAAAATGAAATGTAAACATCAGGGCATGGCAAATCGTAAGTTTTTCATGGCTCATTTAGGAGTTTGTGGAGGCATTTTGTATTGCCTGATGAGTGGATTCGGACTCAAGATTGTGGTCTTTCTGTTGGCCCAAGCGGTGTCCCTTGGCATGGTGTGGAATCAGCTGGAACTGGACCAAACAGAGGAGTTGCTTATTGAAAATTTGAAGCACTATGTATTGCAGCAAAGGCAGAGGCATCAATTGATTAGAAGGTTTGTGGAGCTAATATATCTTCCAACTTTATATAGATGCCTTACAATTCTTACAGATCACTTGATCAATTACGTGCGGAAAGCGTCAGCGTTCATCAAGACTTTGAGGTGCACTTGTCGGTTCCACACCGGGCATTGGCACTAATACGACGTCTTCATGAAGACTGGCCCAATTGGATGGTGTATCTCAATGCCACAGAAGGAGGAGCAGGTGAGTCAGACTGAAATATTAAGAATTGCTATGTAGAGCAACCTTTTTATTTTAGGACAAATCAGAGTGGCCAAAGAACTGCGTGAAAGATTACCCAAAAGAGAAGATCTCATAAAAGCAGCTAGTGATGTTTATAGCCTGCAAATAATTCACAATCTTATGCCACAAGATCCATATTTGTAAGTAATGTTACAATAGATTGTACAAAAGATGCTGTCTCCATTCGTTCCCCACAGCCGCCCATTAAATTCAAGGGACTGTCTGGCCCTGGGAAATTATCTGGCACATCTGAAAAATCACCAATATGCAGAGAACTGGCTTAAGCTATCCCTAAAGCTGTACACAGCTTCAGGTGAATCGAATAAGTGCAGATCTATTTACAAGGACTCGCAGCTCGGGTATCTGCTGTATCATTTAGGAGCCGCCAAGTACGCTCAAAACCCTTCGGATGGCAATGCCGTCAAGTTGATGGCCAAGGCATATGAGCTGACACCTCACGATGAACACATTTTAGCACACGCAGAGTCTGTGCTGGAACAACGGTCCTATTTCGATGGTTGCCGTGGTGCATTCCAGGTTAAGTCCCACCTGTCTAGTCTGCACTGTCGGTACCAAAACGAGCGGTCTACCTTCTCTAGGCTGGCACCACTAAAACTGGAAGTATTAAGCCATGATCCCTATGTGGTGATATATCATGATGTTCTATACGAGTCTGAAATGCAGGATCTGATCAATTCGACACGCCGCAGAATGAGCCGATCCATGGTGCAGTACGAAGTTCGTCAGATTGAAATATCAGAGCAGCGCACCTCAAATGAAGCTCCCTTTACGGAGAAGAATGATCCACAGCTGTTGAAGCGTATCAGCGATCGTATCAAAGATATGACTGGCTCTGATAGGATGAGGTCTGAGCTCCTTAATGTGGTACTATACGATTTGGGCGGGCATCATGATGTCCATGTGGATTATCATGATTTATATTGGGTATGAAATTAATCTGTTTTCATCTTTTGTTCGTCCTCATTCATGTTCTTTTTGTAGAATCCGCAAGAGTACGAGGATCAGACTTTTGGAGATCGAGAAGCATCTGTTATCTTCTATGTGAGTAGATTCAAATTATATTCTGTATATCCTTTCAAAAACCTATCTCATATTTAGTTAAACGATGTGGCAGATGGCGGCTCAACAGTTTTCCCTAAACTACATTTGTCAATGCAGCCAAAGAAAGGATCTGCCTTGATGTGGCATAATTTAAGAGCATGGGGCGAAGGCGATCGTCGTACGCAGCATGCCGCTTGTCCAGTTCTGCAGGGATACAAATGGGGTAAGACTCTTTGTACTTCGTTCTTAGTTTTTAACATTTTTTCCCCGTTTAGTGGCCGTTCAGTGGATACTGCAAGGAGCTCACAACGCAATATCCCCCAAAGATGCTCTAAATAAACGAACTACATTCTCATCTGGGTCACGCTCCGCTGCAGTAGACCGTGAAAAACTGTTTTGAGACAGTATAAATGTTCCATATAATGAATTAAAAAACATTTCTTCCTCGAACTAAAGAATATCCATTACTCTAGGCTGGATTACGTTCGTGTAATGTGTACTTTACAATCCATAACCCTGTTCGCATTTTGTTTGATCTGTGGAAATGCAATGGCAAATAGGGTTCACGAAAAGTCATACGCCTGCTCTTCAGTGGCACTGAAAAAGCTGCTGAGGGTAGAGGATGAACTAGTGCGGAACATAAGGAGCTACGTTACCAAGCTGAAGACTAAGCACCAGCTAGTTAACCAGTCAGTGAAGAAAATGTTGTGGTGTAAATCCGAATTGAAACTGCAACTCTTTACAGAGCTTTGAGCAGCATGAGAGCGGAGGAGAGCCACATGAAAACGGACTACGAGGCTTACCTGGCCAATCCCCTAAACAGCTTTCGGCTTATACATCGTCTACATCGAGATTGGGAGCAATTAGTGATCTACACATCAGAGGCGCAACAAAATGAAAGAGGTATGAAAAGAACAGCAGCATCTACAAATGAAAAAAATACTCTTTTTAGGACACATTGAGTATGCACATCGTCTGCGAATGCTTCTACCCAGTGCCTTGGACTTGGAAGAGGCCAGTCGTGGCATCGATAGCGTAGTGGATATCTACGAACTGCAGCCGAAATACTTAGCCGCAGGCACTCTAGTCCCTGGAGACACGCATCCCGTCGCAGCCTTGTCCCCCCTGGACTGCCTGTTATTGGGAAATTATTGTAAAAACGAACGGAATGATAGACGTGCCGAGGCTTGGTTCAATGCCTCATTAGAAAGGTACGACGAGGATAGGCTAGAGTATGTCGTCTTTGGCCTAAGCCGGAAAAGCATTCACAACTCTTTAGGCATGCTGCTCATGAAAACTCAGCAGGAAACTGCCGGCATGGCACACCTGAACACTGAAGGCGAAGATAATAGTTTCTCCAAGGATATTAAAAAACACTATGACAGCCAAATGATGTATAAGCGGGGCTGCAGTTCTGTCTTCAGAGCTCCAGCCCATCTGCACTGTCGCTACAACAGCTCCACGACAGCCTTTGCGCGAATTGCCCCAATGAAGATGGAGGAGCTGAGCCACGATCCGTACATGGTGCTCTTTCACAATGTTGTCTACGAGAGTGAAATGGATTGGCTGCTGAATGCCAAACAGCTGAAGGCATCTCTGGTGGGTCATTATCAGTACTCCGATTTTCGAACCTCAAAGGAACAGCATTTCCATGAGAATTACAATGAAGCAGTGGTCAAGAGTATCCACAGGCGGCTGACGGACATGACCGGGTTGAGTTTGATTGAAAGCGATGCTTTAACGCTCATCAACTATGGCATGGGCGGGCACTATGACCTGCACTACGATAGCCACAACTACAGTGAACCGAACCGAATTCTCATTGGCGACCGCATAGCCACTGTTCTCCTTTATGTGAGTCCTTGTTGAGTGCTGACCTCTGGACTAACAAAATATCTCTTTTATAGGTGGGTGAAGTGGACTCTGGTGGTGCCACAATATTTCCCTACATCAATGTGTCTGTCACGCCCACGAAGGGATCTGCTGTCTTATGGTACAACTTGGACAACGCAGGCGAAATTAATGCCAAAGCAATTCATGCGGGATGCCCAGTGATAGTTGGCTCCAAATACGGTAGGACATAACAATGAAAGACTGCAACTTATTTGACTGTCTCTCCTCTTTCAGTGCTTACCAAATGGATAAACGAAATGCGGCAGTTGTTCCTCACTCCCTGCATACGGAACAAAATATCCAAGCTAAAATCTAGATAGAAATAAAGCGGATTCATTTAATATCACGCAGAATGTTTGCTTAAAGCATTTTGTATCGGTTGTTAACGTTACTTGGACTATGAACTAGCGCTGACCGTGGCCCGTGTGCAGCGGTACTTCTGCACGGCATAGTGCGCCCCTTCCTCGGAAGTCAGTTGATCCATAAATTTCTCCAGCACAAAGCGATGGTTCTCCGTATTAAGGTCGTCCTTAAGGAAGGCAAAGTGCAAAACAGCATTCGGTACACAATTGAGCTCCAGCAGCGTCTCGTCTGTCGGCAGCACTTTCTTCGGTGGTATAGTAAAGAGATTAAACTCCTCGCTGGGATGGACCAGGAACTCTCGCACAAAGTCCTCCACCTTGGCCAGCGTTTCGTGGGGCTTGAACATGCCCTGGAGCACGAAGCGATCAGGGAACTGAATGCGCAGCACACAGTCCTTGTATTGATTCAATTTAGCCAACATTGTCTTCTGGCGCTCCAGCTCGCGTAGCTTGGCTGTCAGGAGAGGAGCGTCGTCGTCGCCGGCGGAGGTGCGCTTCAGGTCGCGCAGCACCATCTTGAGGTCGTTCACTGTCAAGTCAAAAAACGAGTCGGGCAGCTCATCGGATTGCTTCTGGGTGGCATCCAGGGAGAAGAGCACTGCCTGGCGAGGTCCAATCACGTTTACCACTGGCGGAGCGCTTCCTGGACTATCATCAGCATCATTATCCATCTGCATTGGTGTTGCGGCAGCGTTATGTAGCGAGTAACCGGAGCCGCTTCCCCAATCATATTTTGGAGCCTCTGGCTGTTCGTCCTTTTCGCTGGGCATTTCCTCATCATTCTCTGCATCTGCATTTACCTCTGGAGCCGTCCGCTTTAGAGACTTGATCAAGTTGCTGGTCAGGGCAAATCCGCCACCACCTGCCCCACTAGCTGCCGAGCGCGAGGTGCTGGGCTGCTCGTCGTCGCCCTTCGGCTTGGCCTGTACCTCCGGAGGTTTGTACACATTGGCCTGGGTCTTCAGGTCCTCTGGCTTCTTGTCAATCAACCGCATCATGGCGCGTCCGTCCAGTATGCCCAAGGACTTTAGCGTCGTCTGCTCCATATTTTGCTGTCCAATCACCTCGCTACGCATATAGATGATGATGGGACTCGCGAAAGTCGACACTTGGCTTCCACACAGCTTCTGGACCACCTGCCAGAGAGTGTCGTTGGGGGCGAACTCGCCCTGCTCACGGGATCCGTCGCTGAGTTGAATGCAGACCACAACGTTGCTGACGATGCGACGCTTCTTCGTTGGCTCCATTTCCAGCACGCAATTGTTGGGCAAGCCGCTGAAACGGAACTGCTGCGTGAGGCACACGTCCTTGTTGTGGAACTTCAGGCAGTGTTCCTCGCTGTCGTAGCCGTGTTTCGTGCAGGCCGTCTCTAGGATCTCTAGCAGCGTCATGTTCGCCGTGACGATCACATTCTGGCGCCTGCCGTTGGGCAGCAGGATTGTGACGCGCTTCTCCATAAGCCTACAACAATTCGTATTTGTGTTAATGTTATAAATTTTATGTGAAACTATTGTTTTACTTGACGTTTTTTAAACTAAATCCTTAAAAATGCAATATAATGCCGGCCGGGGCGGGGATGTGACACTGGTTTCCGATGAGATTGTTATCGATTGTTGTTTGGGTTGCCCTGGAATGCGTGACGTGACTATTTTGTAGTAGAGATGCGCACGTGAGGTCAGCCAAAACACGAAAGACGCAGCTGGCACGAGAGGCACAGCAATAAATTTGTGTTACTTTTGGTTATACCAGTTACCTTATCTCTTCAAGATATATATGTTTCTAACACACTGCATGTTTTTCCACTTTTTTTTTTGTGTCTGGTCTCATTTGAAGATTAGTGGAACACGGCCACCGACCACTATGTTGAGGAAAATTAAACTCGTGACACGTACACATCTCTAAAGTGATAACAAGATCGCGGTCGTGGAGTCGCATTTAATTTAAAGAATTTAAACAGATCTATTGCATTTAAGTACAGAAACAATGTATTCGAGACTTTTGCGCAGCGTTGGCGCAAATGCAAGGTATACTCTAAGACTCTCCGTGCCTACAGACTCTGTAGAGTCAACAGATGGAATGCCCAGCACCCGTTCTGATTACATAAACATTGATCTGATTGATATTTGTTGTTGTTCTTGAAGGTGCTTTGCCACAGAGGCCGCCTTCGTCGCCCCAAAAGTACGACCAATCAACAAGATTCTGATATCCAATCGGGGCGAGATAGCCTGCCGTGTGATCCGCACTGCTCGAAAGCTGGGAGTTCGCACCGTGGCTGTGTTTTCCGATCCAGATGAGAAGAGTTTGCACACCCAACTGGCGGATGAGGCGTATCGCGTGGGTGAGGCAGCGTCGTCCGCATCGTACCTGCGCGGTGAGCACATCCTAGAGATTGCGAAGCGATCCGGCGCTCAGGCGATTCATCCTGGCTACGGTTTCCTCTCGGAATCGGTGGAGTTCGCAGAGCAATGCCAGCGCGAGGGAGTCATCTTCATGGGTCCCCCAAGCTCAGCCATTCGTGACATGGGCATCAAGAGCACCAGCAAAGCGATAATGGCCGCCGCCGGAGTGCCCATCATCAATGGCTACCACGGCGAGGATCAATCCGATGAGTGTCTGCAGGCAGAGGCCAAAATTATTGGCTTCCCGCTAATGATCAAGGCGGTGCGCGGCGGTGGCGGCAAGGGCATGAGAATTGCCGAGAAGCCAGAGGACTTTCTGACGGCCCTTAACTCGGCGCGCAACGAGTCACAAAAGTCATTTGGCGACAGTTCTGTGCTTCTTGAGCGCTACGTCCGCTCTCCCCGCCATGTGGAGGTTCAGGTGTTTGCCGATCAGTACGGCGATGCTGTGTACCTCTGGGAGCGGGACTGCTCTGTGCAGCGACGCCATCAGAAGATCATCGAAGAGGCGCCAGCGGTAAGTCAGCCGAGAAGTATTCACTATGATCAAAAATTGATTCCGTTAATGTCTTTCAGCCCGGCCTATCAGAGGAACTGCGACGCGAGCTGGGCGAGGCTGCTGTGCGTGCTGCCAAAGCTGTAGGATACGTAGGTGCCGGAACTGTTGAATTTATTCTGGACAAGGAAGACCTTTCCTTCCACTTTATGGAGATGAACACCCGTCTGCAGGTGGAACATCCCATTTCCGAGATGATCACAGGAACAGACCTCGTCGAGTGGCAGATTCGCATTGCCGCCGGCGAGCCCTTGCCACTGAAGCAGTCGCAGATCACACGCACCGGACACGCTTTCGAGGCCCGCATCTATGCTGAGAATCCACGCGGTGGTTTTCTGCCAGGTGCCGGACCACTACGCTACCTGTCCACGCCACAGCCCAGTGCCGAGGTGCGTGTCGAAACAGGTGTCCGAGAAGGCGATGAGGTGTCCGTGCACTATGATCCCATGATTGCCAAGCTGGTCGTCTGGGGCGAAAACCGCTCGCAGGCTCTGAATTCGCTGATTGCCCGACTGGGAGAGTACCATGTATGTGGAACTAATATAGGAGAATACTCTACCCATTGATTGATTGTTAAATTGCATTTACACATCCTCAAGATCTCTGGTCTGGATACGAACATCAACTTCCTGATCGATCTGGCCTCACATCCCGAGTTCCAGCTGGCCAACGTCCACACGGGCTTCATCGATGAGCATTTTGACACGCTCTTCCCAGCAATTTCCATCAGCCAGCAGCACGTGAGCCAAGCAGCGGTTGCTTTGGTGTTCAATGAGCTGCAGGCATCCACCAGCAATAGCAGCGGCAGCCAGGATCCATTTGCGGCCACACCGAATGCCCGTCTCAACTATGCCTTGATCCGAAACTATAATCTAAAAGCCAATGACAAAGGTAGGGAAAATGTGTGGGAGAATTCTCCAGCAAGATAATATTCTGAATTCCTCATCTACAGTCTTCTGGGTTGATGTCAAGTATAATGGAGAGGAGCTGCAGATACGCGTGGACAATGGCACCTGGCAGGAGATCAAGGCTGAGAGAGTGCAGGATGTGGGGCGTCTAAAGATCCGTGCCAATATCGACAGCAACATCTCCACTTATAATGCGAACATTGATGGTCCCAGTTTGAGCCTGTTTCTGGAGGTAGGCTGCACAAAACACAACCACAGAAAGTCTCATTAAATTTTTATTTGTATTTATAGAGTGGAAAGCTCGACTTTGAGCTGGTGCAGCCAAAGTTTTTAAGTGCTCAGGTTGATCAGTTAGGCGCCGGTGGCTCTAGAGTGGTGGCGCCTATGCCCGGAGTTCTGGAGAAGGTGCTGGTTAAACCAGGCGATCAGGTCAAGAAAGGCGACAGCCTGGCTGTGCTTATAGGTGCGTGTCCAATCTGTCATAAATTCTTTACATGTTGTCTAATTAATGCTTTGTTTCTGTTAGCCATGAAAATGGAGCACATCTTGAAGGCTCCAAAGGATGCAACCATCAAATCAATTGGCGGCGCCGAAGGCGACAATGTGGCCAAAGGAGCGGCTGTGATTACCTTCGTGGATGAAGAAGTTGCCGCCAAGTAGTCGTATTCCTCCACTAACGTACCAGAGATTCCGTTGCATTTATCTACATATTGTTTATATCTTCTGTGTTCTATTGTGTGCATTTATTAGTGTTAAGCCATAGTTCATTTAATGGACTCTTGTTGAATTTTCTGTCCAATGGCATTTTAAATATTTTAATTAAATAATGAACTACCAATCGTAAATAATTGATTAGATCAGCAGGGCTTACCTCCATGGTCATGCAAACGACATGTAAGTTGTTTTGTACTTTTCACTGGGATACTTCATCTCCGAGCATTAATGTGGAAGTGATGGCCCCAATTCTGTTTTAGGTAATGAACCAAGATTTTGGGATTATTTTAAAAAATTGTTTTATTTGTTTTGTCAATTTTGTTGTTTGCTGAAGTTGAATGGTTTTGGATGTATAAGGTTTTATTTTTATTCAGTTTTCTCGAACACACACACATTTCTTAAATGTGCTTTTAGCATACTTTTTGTTTGTTTATGAATACATAATTTAAAATTGAGTTCCGTACATCATTTTGCGACTTATGTTGGGTTGGGTAAACGAATATGAATACGATTACGATAAACAAATTACACGATGACGAGAACTGAGAAAATGCGATGTGAGTCTGCTTACATTTCGCTTTTATTTTTTGCAACTTAAAACATAATAATTTAATAAATGTTTAACAAATTTCACTTAACTTAATACAAAACACTAATCAATTAAAAATATATATATATTATACTTAGTATAAACAGAATCAAGTTGTTTTCTTTTTGTTTTGTTTCTTTACGCTCGTTTCGCTTTCGTTTTTTAGTCCATTTTGCTCTTGAGTTTATACTGATTTTTTGTTTTGTTTTTTATTTAATTTTTGATTTATATTACGAGTAGCATCCCATTTTACTTGAGTTCGCGATTGAAAAATGATTATGGAAACAGAGTTTCAGCGTTCAGTTTCAGTTTTCAGGCGAGAGTGAGAGTATGATAGAGTACGATGGATGCAATTTGGTTTCTTGCCCTAATTCTTCTTACAATCAGCAGATTTCGTGGTGTTTTATTTTGTTTTTTTTGTTTTCCCCTAGATTGTATTGTAATTTAATTGTTATTATTATTATATATGTATTCATTATTATATGGTTTTTGATTTTTATTTTCTTTTGTTTTGTTTTCGATTAGTATTAAGGTTAGGGGTTGCCTCGGCTTCAATACGTAATACATCATTTCATATACTATATAAATACAATTATATGGTACTGTAAACGTGCAACTTAACGCATCTTAGTATTTATGAGTGTGTTGTGGGGTGTTTTGTTTGTTTGTTTGTTTATTTCTTTCTTTGCTTTATGTATGTGTCGCGTGTGTTTTTGTGTGTGTTCAAGATGTGTGTCTGTGTGTATCATTTATGCAGTATCTCCGTAGTATCTCTCTATATCTGTTGTGTAGCTCTTGTGGTGAAAGGTAATTATAAAGTTCGATAACTAGTAAACACCTTCCTGCCGCGCTGCGTGTCTGGACTCTTAGATCGCTCACACGAGAACGAGTAATATATGCACTGCTTCTGCAGCCCTTTATCTGTTTTGTTCTGTTAACATATACGCATTTCGCTCTATAATTGTGTGTTTGTGTGTGTGTATGGTGTAATCGTATATAGTATGTTAACCCCACTTAAGTCTCGTTTTCAACGGCGGGAGCTCCGCACTAATATAACCCACCCGCACCGTTTGAATTGTCAGGCTGTTTTTGGTTCACTTAACGCTACGGATGCTCCTTCCTCCTAAGTTAATGATCTCCTTTCTACTCTCTTGTTATAACTGCGATTACATGTGTTTTATTGTAAAGAACTCTTCGGTTTTCTTGGGTTTCAATTCTTTCATTTCCTATCGTTTTTAAATCTCGGTTTTTCAAATATAGTTTTTCTCTATCGCCGTTCCAGCATCTGACTGCTGACCGCTGCTCGTGGGAGCTGTTATCGCTATTGTGGGCGTGCTGCTGCTGATGTTGGTTGTGGCTGCCGTGTCCGCTTCAGCCTTGGGTTTTGTGACCTCTGTAGTTGGGGGTACTGGCACTGCTGTTGTCTCAGGCGCCGACGACTCCTCTGCCGTCTCGTAATTATTTTCCTCTGGCTTTCTTCTCCTTTCTTTCCTGCGATATTTCTGTAGAAATCAATGAGGAATAAAACTATTAGCAATGATGATTAACCAGAGGATGTGTCATTCACTACTTTCTACAGGGTGCTACATGTCATCAGCGTGTCTGCCCGCGTGCCAAGTAAGCAAATATGATTGCACTTTACTTCACTCTAAACTTTAGAGTCTAAAGTTTGTTAGCGAAACAAGTAATTGTATTACGCATACAGCATTAGTTTAGCATCAAAAATTATAGAACACATGGAACGAGATCCATCTCCTAATCTAACGTATAACCCGCTGTAGCCAGAGCTGAATTTTGAATTAATTGCTTAACTATTTCGAGATTTATGTACTTATTTTTTTATATGTAAGTTGCTGAAGTCTGGTTCTGAATTTGTGCGTCTTTCATGCATCATGCATTCGGCATCCCTGTGTGGTCTATAATCTTTGATATCATCTATTTAGTGAACCTATTTGAGTGTAATATCTGTGTGTTTTGTGGTGGTGTTGTGTGGGTGTGTATTTGTCGGAGGTGAGTTGAGGAAGCTTGCAGTTGCAGAACATAAAAGGAAAGCACATGGTGGGGGGCACGGGACACGATCCGCAGCAGAACTTTAAACATAAAATGTGTGTGGGTTGTGGGTCGATTCGAGTGGGGGTTTTCGATTAAACACAAACTAACGAACGATTCTAAACTAACTTGGCGGCAAATTAAATTAAGCGGCTGGAGGAATTCTTGCTAATATCACCACGTAGTTGTTGTTGTTGCTGCTGTTGTAGTTGTTGTTGTTGTTGCAATAGTTGTTGTTGTTGTTTGGGTTGTAGCTGTAGTTGGAGTTGTGGTTGTTGTTGATGTGGCTGATGTGACTGTAGTTTCAGTTTCTGTTGTTGCTGTTGTTGTGGCAGCTCCGCGCTCGTCACCTGCTGATGATGATGATGATGTGGGAAAATCACCGGAGGCAGCTTTCCCCCCTTCGTGGCTGTGGTGCGATTGCGCAAGCCCTACAGTTACCGGATACGGATTTTTTTATTGTTGAAGGGGCGAAAGTTAACAACCACAAATCAAACAACAAAACACCGCAAATGGGTGGCAAGAATATATAGAGAAGAATTAGAAGACAGTTACCATGTGTGAGTGGAAAAACATAGAGAAACAGAGGTAGAGATAGAGAGAGAGAGAGAGAAAAAGAGAAAGGAGGGGAGATAGTCAGAGAGATACAGGAGGAGCTGCTGCTGGGGTAGAGTGTATCCTTTGTGTCCTGTTTATGTTTTGGTGTTTCTGTTTATGGTGTTTATGGTGGGGCTGCTGCCCGGAAGGAGACCAATCCATTGGAATGGGGCAGGTGGGACACACTACTTGGCTACCTCTGGCCATCCTCCACGCCAGCTACTCGTACCTTCTTCACAGATGATATCTCCATGTGATCAAGGCTGTTGGTCAACCCGTTTATGTTCGCTGTGTTCTCCACTGTGGTCGTCTCCTGGGCACTGCTCTCAGTCTCGCTGTTAGCCCCGCTGCCAGTCGTTGTGCCGCCTACAGTGGTGCCGCCGCCGGTGGTTCCTCCAGTGCTGGTGGTAGCGGCAGCATTGATGGCAGTGGGGGCCACCGTTCCGAAGGGACTGCTGCCGCCCGTCGATGTGTAGGCCCCAAAGAGCTGGCGCGACAGACGCGGAATGGGATTGCTCTCGATGCGAGTCGGCCACGTAGATGGGTCACTGTTGATTATGGCATTCGGCTTGTTCTCTGGCGTCGGCTCAGTGCCGGACGTACCGGCCTCTGTCTGCACAGTGGGCTGCTGCTGCTGCTGACCCGCCTCCTGCTTGTTCTCCTCCAGATTAGAGTCCAAGTCGGATTCGTTATTCTCATCCTGATCCTGTCAAATAGCGAACTCGTTAGCAAAAATATCAAATTTATAGCGGCAACCAATTTGCTGGTGGAGTAATAATCACCGTCTTCTCGCTAACCTCCTCCGGGCAGAGCTCGTAGGCCATGTTCCAGGTGTTCTTCGCCGACTGCGATCGCTCTAGCATGTATCCATTGGTGTTGTCGTTGCTCTGTGCTGGCGGCGACCACGAATACGAGTTGTACTGGCACCCGATGCCCCGCTGCCGCTCAAGCTCGTCCTGCAGCCACTCCACTGCGACGCTCCAGTGGCGCGTGATGGTCGGATTTGTGTTCAGCATCTGCAGGGCAATCGGTGACTTGTGGAAGAGCTGCGTCAGGCATTTGATGATTTGATACGCGCGCTTCTGGTAGTGCGTCTTGGCCCGATGTATCGTGTCTATCAGACCCTCTCGCTCTTCGGCCACACCATTCAGGGCATTGTGGATGCGATGGTGCTGCCACGAGTCATCGATAAGCAGGATGTTCAGCAACAGATCCGTGTGGTGGCGCATATCGTGGCAGTACGCGAATCCACACTGCCACAACAGTTCGGTGAGGACGGCCCGCGAGAAGTGTGGATTCTCCCAACTGCAGTACTGGAGCAGCTTTAGGCCCTCTTCGCCAACGTTTGTGTCCTCAATGACCTTCTTGATGTACCTGAAATATCAAAGGGTCGAACAAGGCGATTGCAATTATGGGTTCGTGCTGTCATAGATCTTAGAGCTCACCCAGTTCTGTTGAATAGAAGGTCCATGCACTCGCTGGACAGCGGTGTTAGCTCTTCGTGGGCCACACTTGAGTCCTTGAAGGGATTGGGCAGGGGAGTGGCCTGAGGACTTCCCGACTGATTGGAGCTCTGGCATTTGTCGCTCACATCACTGCAGCGCACCAGATGCGACACCACTTGATGGAGCTTGCTGAACTCCGGATGCTGGTACTTGATGGACGGACCAGGCCCATCGTCCAATGCCACCAGCATGAACTGCAGAGGCACATTAAGCTGCAAACGAAACCATTTAAGATTGATAATCTGTATAGTATGAGATTCCTGCTTACCTTCAGTAGCTGCTGCTTCTCGCGCGTACCCAGGCCCACGTACATGCTGAACAAACTGAAATAGTGGGGCAAGTGCTTGCCATAGTCGGCCGCCTCGGACTTGAGCAGCCGCAGCACACTGATGAGCACTTGTTCGCACAGATTGCTGCCCTCGTAGCCAATTAGTGGTTCATCGTTAATGGCGAAATGACAGAAGAACACAACCAACTTGACAAACACGGCGCGCACCTCCGGCGATGGGGCCATAAGTATGTATTCCCCGAGACGCGACGGTGGCGACAGCAGGGCATGATTGGCAAACCATTTGCGCACCAGCGCCGAGGAACGTATGTGATGTGAAAGCGTATCGTACCTGTAAAACACACAAAATTATGCATTTAAAGGGCAAACCACAAATCCTTAGTTTACTTACCATTCAATGACTGGGCCGCGTAGAGACTTCTTCGTGCGGAAACCAGTGTGGAACAGAAACTGTGATGCCAATTGGACGCCTAAAAGGGACAGCTCCTCAGCAGCGGGTGTCTAGAGAGGAAGGAACAGAGTTAGTTCAGGGAAAATGGCATCGATTTGGAATGTTTACAATACTCACAATCTTATCGCTCCTCGCCGAGGGTATACTACAGCTGACAAGCTTTTTGATAAAATTGAAAAACTCCACGGAGAAAATGCTACGTGAATGCAGAAACCGTATGTTTTGGTGTCTGAAAAAATGATTAGATAAAGGATTAGCATAAGTATGTACATATATTGAGTTCAAAAACTAACCTTACGCTCCTCTCGATGGGCTTGGGCAGTGGCAGTACCATATTTCGGCTTTCAGTGAGCGATAATTGCTCGACGCTTGGCTCAAACGGCACCGGTGTCTGATCGCAGCGAGTGTAGAACAGCATGTAGGCATTCCACCAGCGCTTCTGACGTCTATACTGCATACGCTTTAGATTGTTGTCATAGATCTCGCCCATGTAGTCGCCGCCAAAGCATTGAGCCTTCATTTCCTCATCCTCGTGCATTTTGCACTCGGTTACCTCGCCATCGTCAAACTTGTACCATTGGCATTTGCCATTCGCTGGGTTTCTATAAAATAAGAGAAGTAGAAAGCATGCAGAACTGACAAGGATGGTCACTCACTTGGAGAGTATGTAGCTGAAGTAATGACCGCCGGATGCCTGGCCGCTGTGCACCACAATGCCCGTCAGTTCGTATTTTGTTGTTTCAACATTTGTTTGACAATTATCACCCACCTCCACCACTTCGCCCTCGAGCTTAGCTAGGCCAGAAACTAAACGAAGAGAGAAATAGATTAGAGTCGTATTCTCCTGCAATGAAGATGCACTCACCTGTGTAGGGCTCCATATCCAGGATACGAGGAAATTCAAAATAATCATTAAACTTAATCGCACAGACGCGCTCGTAGTCGTATTCGAAGCGCTTCAATTGTATGGCTAACACGGGTGGCAGCTTCTTCACACATAGCCGCTTAACGGTAACTACCTATACACACAAATACAGAGAGAGAAAGGAGAACAATAATTAGTAAGTGTGACAGAACACAAGTATAGCGCACTGGACTCATCGGTTTTGTTTACTTTTTTATCACATTTATCACAATGGTATGCATCGGCTCCCTCGAGCAGCTCCCCCTTGACGTACTGCTCCAGAGATTCGGTTAATGAGCTATGATTCCTAATATCGACACTAAATACACTAAATGGTTCCTCTTTGGAGTAGCGATGCGGGCACTCTTGACATATCTTTTGATCGCTGAACGATCCACCCAGCGTGGCATTCATCAGCTGCGGCTGTCCCAATGCCTTTAGTCCCTCGTCGAGGCTTTCGAACAGTGACATAAAGAACTCCACCGCATCCTGCTGTTCGCGCAGATTCACTGGCTCGCCTTGCAACCTACAAAACGAAAGAGATTCAGTTTGTATTCCTGTAACATACTTTCTTATTCTTACTTGAAATGCGTCCAGAGACCGCGTGGCACATAGAACTGCAGTGCGCTGTGACCGAGATGGGCGAATATGGCCTGGACATGCTTCAGGATTACCACATGGTAATTCTTGCGCATGGACGTCGACTCATCATCACCGGCGAGTGCGGCAGAAAACGAGACAATCGCCGCTGAGGGTCCCGAAAAAAGGGCCGCACCCAGACTGGCGCTTGTCATCTCGGAATCACCGCTGAAATCCTCGCCATCGTTGGTGGCCGCTCCATGGGCCTTCAGTATACCCACACGCACGGCCGGCACCATATACAGCTGCTGCAGCACCGAGTTCATGTAGCAGGTGGCTCCAGCGTTTTTCAGACCACAGAAACCTTTGCTGGGCCTGGCGCCCACCGGTGGCAAATAGTCCCATTCCCTCAGCGGATCGGTGTCTGCCATAACAAACAAACAAAAATGGTAAATGGTCAGCCATGAGAGAAATGGGATCGATGTACTCACCCGTGCAGACGAAATCAATGAGTGTATTGGTGAGTAGCTTCATATTAGGAACACAGAGCTGGCACAAGGCTATGAGGAGATCGCATGCGGCGGCTATTGTGTGTGGACTACGGCAGACAGGCGGTGGTACGGTGTCCTGCCTGAGGGTGCCGTGTCGTCGTAAATGCAGATATTCACGCGATGCGGTAAACAGAAAGTCATCGATCAGCTCGTGTATCAGTTCGTTGAGCTGGGCCTTCGAATCGGGCACCAGGAAGAACATCAGCTCCTTGGCCAAACACAGATGTCCCTCGAGCAGCTCCTCGTGCACCTGCGTGTCCCCCGTGGCCTTTACATTCTCTCGTATCTTCTGCAGCCACTTGATCTCGTCCCCCAGCAGATCCTCGCCAATCTGCAGGGGCCAGTTGTAGATGCAACCGTAGGACAAAGTGCGACACAGAACCGAAAAGAACTCGGCGCAAGTGGCCTCGTACTGGGGCACCAGCGTCTTCAGAGCTCTCACCAGCAGATTCACCATGTAGATGAACGGACGTCGGTCGCCGGCGCAGTATGTGGAGGCGAGAAACAGCTGCTCGGAGGCCACCTGTCTCACGTGTCGCAGGGGATTCTTGAGCACAATGGAGGTGATGAATTTCGCCCAATTGGCATCGCCGCTGAGAGCCTCATTGGCGCTTGGATTAAGAATGAACGAGATGGTGAGCACCTCGAGGGCTTCCTTGCACATGCTAAAGTCCTGGCTGTCCGGCACAATGACCTCATCCTCAAAGTCACAGCCGTTACTATTGCTGCCCAGAGCCTGCAAATTGCCGCAGGAGGAGGCCCAGGCCAGTTGCACCACCGCCTTGATGGTGGAGATGTCCGGACAGGACCACTGCAGCGTGGAGCTGAAGAGCGCCCGGCACCGTTCGCCCTCCTGGCTGGCGGAGAGCATCTCCCGGGCCAGCATTACCGCCAGCTTGGCCGAAATGGCTCGCAGCGTGCCCTGCGAACTGTTCGGGGTGGTCGAAAAGTTCTGCTTGAGTATGTCCACCTGCGAGCGGGCACCATTATCATAGTCGCAGATCATCGGCTCATCGCCCACGCGAGACAACACGCTCCCGACAATGTAGAGGAACAGTTTGGCCAGCCGCAGTACACACTGGAAGGACGCTCGCTTCGTGTGCATATCGGCGTTGGGCAGAAAGTTATTCTTAGTCAGCAGCTCCAGCACGAAGTGGGCGCATCCCGAGTGCATCCAGGCGGATTGAATCTGCAGCGCCGACTCTCCCAGCGGCTCCAGGGCGGGTATCAGCAAGCCATGCAGCACACTGAGATTGTATAGCACCTGGGCGGGCGTCGGATGCAGAAACATTTGTTCCGGCGTGCAGCTCTCCTGCTGGAAAGTGTGGGAATTGAAAATATAGTTGAACAATAGAAGTAAAGATCAATCTTTGAGCACTTACCACACCATCAGTCTCGCCTGCCTTCTCATCATCTGCCGCATCCCCATCCTTGGGGACTGGCGCCTTCTCTGGCACACACTTGGGCACTCGACACATCAGTTGTAGCTGCCGCATGGTCTGCCTGTCGCAGGGTAGCAGATGCAGCAACACCTTGGCACTGTCCCGCAGGCGACCGTGCTCCAGTTCGCTACCCAGCTGGTATAGCTTCAGAAAGAACTCCGTGTACTGATAGTTCTGCGAGATAATCACGCCCGGAAGGGTGCTCTCTGACTCTACGCGCTGCATGTCGGGGCAAGGCCTTGGGGGGGAGCCGGTGCTCGAGTCGCTGGAGGAGTCCGGGCTGCTGGCGAGGAGGCCAGTGCCCACTTGCGTAAGTTTGGCGGTGAGGATCATCTTGTCGCGTATTGTGTACTGGTAGAGCGGATTGATCTCGTCGGAAACCTCGATCATCTCCCCGTTGGTGTAGAAAAGATCCACTTTGTAATTGGTGGTGGATGTGCCCTTGATGCGCTTCAGTAGATTCCGCTTGAAGGCCGCCACTGTCTCGTTGCTGTGGGTCACAATCTCCTGGTCATCGATGGGTCGCCCGGTATACTGGAACCTGATGTACAGACTGGTGTTCTTGCCACGCGTCACACGGCTGAGTGGCAGATGGATGCGGTCGCCACTGAACGAGCGATCGCACTCCTTGATATACTCCTGAAGCACCTTGATGATTCGGCACATCTTCTCGGCCTCGATGAACCGCATCTTTGAGTCCTTCGAGTCGTTCGAATTGTCCGTCTGGTTGTTGTGATCGTTCTCCTCAGCCTCCTGCAGCTGCGTGTTGCCCAGAATCACAATGTTCCCGTAGTGAGTGCGCAGTCGGGAGCAGCACTCGCCGATGAACATCTCATGGAACTCGGAAATGTTCTCCAACAAACGGGGACCCAGCGCGGTGGACACTTCCTTCAGGAGATCAATGGCTTTGCTGGCAATTTCCTCGCCGCCTGTGGTTATCACGCGCCACAGATAGTCCTTGCCAATGAGATCCTCGTTGTCCAGTATATAGCCCCGATGGATGGCCTTCAGCTTGTCCTCCTTCGAGTTGACGGCCTTGAAGAACCGCTCGAAGCACTTGATGCCGCTCTCGGTGAGCAGATGAGGATCCAGCTGCAGAATATTGTTCTCGAAGAAGTCCTTATTGATGCCCGGATCTAGATCCGGCTCTTCGCCCATCAATTTGCCGAACCAGCGGAAACACTCCTCGCGATCCGACGGAAACACCGCGCTCACCGCCAGACAGTGCCAGATTTGTTTCGCCTGATCGGCGCACAGCCACAGCTGCCCGTCCTTCAGCAGGAACTTCAGGAACTCGAGGCGCTCGGAGATTTGCGCCTGATGGGGAAACCGATTGTCAATCAGTATCGCAGCGGGCTCCAGGCCAGGCGTCTCGGCCACCAGCTGGCGCACCTTCTCCATGTACGCGGTGAGGCTGTTGGTGACCAGAATAACCAGCGAGTAGTCGTTCTGCAGCCGCTCGATCACCTGCTGCCGATTGGTGGACGTCTGCGTGCGCGGCGCATGACAGGGCGTCGTGTCGTACAGGCAGCAGATGTCACGGATCAGCCTGAGAGCGGGCAGCACCCACGAATCGCCAGCCTTAAGCTCGCCTACACACTTGTCCAGCCAAATCGTTTTTTGAGCATCGCGCTCCTGAGAGCAGCTATAGTCGAGGATCTTGACATGCGCTCCCAAGGCCTGGTCGAGCACCTCTGGCGGCACCTCCTGGCTGTGGGCCAGCGTCCAGAACAGCTTCAGCACCTTCTGGGCCATAACACCGTTCTTATCGTCCTCGGCCAAGCGACGGATAAGCTCCAGTAGACGCTCTCGCTGCCGCTTGTTGGCCGTCGTCATACTGGCCTGCATGCAACGACAAGAAAAACATTTTAAAAAAACCCAATGGGGTATTTGTTTCGCTTGAGACTCACCTGAAACGCCTCGAAGAGATGATCCAACTGCTCGGGCGTGAAATCCCAGGCCAGCTTAGCCAACAGATCGTGCACATTCTTAACGATGGCCTCATGCTTGCCCGCCTGGGCACGCCACACGGCATCGAGATCGTCCAGCGTTAGGGCCTGCTCTTTGATCAGGAAGCGTATGATTTTCTCTAGCTTTTCCACGTACTGCGGCTGATGCAGCGAGTCTTTGAGTACAATGCCCAGGACATCGGATGCCTTGATCCACTGGGCCATGCGCTCCGCCGTCAGCCAGTCCATCTCGTCCTCGGGCAGGGAGTGCGGTAGTGGTTGAGAGCGATGTGAGTAATAGGCCACCGAGGAGAGAACCTTATTGATCTCGTTCAGAGCATTCATTTTGCCATTGAAACTGGACACCTGCAGCAGGCGCAGAATCATCTTCAGGCGGAACATCTCCAGGTCGCGTATCAGCTCCTCCTGGCCGGACAGGCGACTGGCCAGGAAACGTGCGGACTTTACAATCCCATTGATATAGTCGTTGCGCCCCTCGGGCTTCACCTCGCGCTTCAGCTCTTCATCGGTGAAGCTGTCCAGCAGATCGAGGACCACATTCCAAGTTGGCATAAAGTACTTAGCAATGGTGGCGGGTGTCAGGAGCTCGTGGCACTGGCCAAATGGCCGCAGAAGGCTGTGTATCAATGCCAGAGTTAAGCGATTGTCCTGCCCGCCATCCTCGCCGCCGCCCTCGCTTCCACTCTTGATGGTCTGCACCTTGTTTTGGTTACGCTTCAGCAGCTCCAGGCCCTTGTTGAATCGCTCGAGCAGATTGTCAAAGCCACCCAGCTGGCCGAAGCGATTTATGAGATCCACGAGCCAACCGCGTGCGCTCTTCGGCTCTGGCGGTGGCCTCGCGTACATCTTGTTGCTGTCCAGCTGTCCCCAGATGCAGTCGGGCGTCGCAAAACATTCCGGCTGGCGGGCCGCATTGAATGCATTGAACTTATTCTCCGGATCGAACACAATGGCCAGCAGATCGAGCAGGTAGGGATTGTCACGCTGCATGTGTATGGCAATGAGATGCAAGAGCTTGCCGCAGGACACCAGGATGCAATGATGGATATTGTACTTCCACGAGTTGACAGCCTCATCGGTTAGGATCTTGGCAAACGAAGTGCTCAGCCCATTCCGATAGAACTCCACACACGGCTCGCAGTCATGATCCACACCTGCATCGAAAATCGGCAATTAAATTATTGATTAAATCCTCCTCGCGCGGGTGTGTGACTTACCGGCCAAGGTCAGCTCAATGGCTGCATTCAGGAGCACCTCCAGTTCCTGCTCGGGCAGTACGGGCACCACCCATCGCGGATTCGATATCTTTTGGGTCAGCGAACGCAGTTTGGTTATGGGAAACGATGATATCAGCTTCTCTGGTGGCCTGGAGACGAGAAACCACCCAAACAACAAATTATGTGTGACGCTCGTGGCTTTAATTTTATCAACAACAAAAAAACAGCTGATAAGATTGAATATCTCTCGCTCTCTCTCTCGCTCTCTCAAAAGAAACGAACGATTGGGCAAAAAAGTGTATAAATAGTTTTCTGACTATCTCGTAATAGAAAATTAAAGAGAGGCTTTTCTTTTGCACAAACGTAATTATTGTGGTTCTTTGCTCGGCCCTTTGTTTATGATTCGTGATACCATTTTATGTATGTATTCGCGCACACACCGACACGAGTGCTGGCACGAGCAGAAATATTTGTTTGCCTTTAGAAGCTGTTTGCTCAAATCGGACAACGGACAAGCAGACAGGTGTGTGTGCAGTATTACATTCCGTTTATTAGCATTTATCCATTAATTGACTCGCGAGAGAGCTTATTTTAATGAAATTATTATTCGCAATTTGTGAAGTGAGCCCAACCCTAGACAAATAGCGAATGCACACGGGGATGGGGATGGGAATGCTGCGCAAAAGTAAACAGAGAACGAGGCCTTAAGTTAGGCCAGGCGAAGGGAAGGGGTGAATGGAATACGCGAAAAACAAACTTTTACTGCTACTTTTGCTTCTACTTCTGCTCTAATTAAGTGCAATAAACTACGCACTAAACCTCTACTCTTTCGTTCCTTCCTTTTTCCGCTAATTGGGAGCAATCATGCAAAGCTCCTCCGGACACGCCCACTTACACCATTGTGACAATGCTTTCCACACTGCTGACCGACGACGATCCGACTACATTGTCAGCGTCTGCACTTGTGCTGGCTGGCGTTTGCTCCTGATTGTTGCCTCCGCCGCTGCTGCTGCTGCTGGTGGTGTCCATGCCACCTCCGGCAGAGCTTCCACCTCCGGCGCTGCTTCCCGCACTGCTCGGCACGCTCGATGTCGTGACTGGGACAGTGCCTGATCCAGTGACAGTTCCCGTTCCCGTACCAGCTCCTCCAGTTGTCCCAATTCCCGTCATGGTACTCTGAGCTGGACTCGTAGTGGTGGTTGCTGTTGTAGTTGTGGTGCCAGTGCTGGTGGTGGTGGTGTTGCTGCTGCTGGTCGGCTGTCCAGTGGTTTGCCTGCGCGTATCGAACGTCATTGTGGTTGTTCTTGTTGCGCTGTGGCTGCCTTAGCAGCGACTTCGTTGTCGTCGTCGTGGGTGGGGCGTAGACGTAGAACGGGGCTGAGCAAGGGGTGGGGAACTGGGAACTCTAGTCCTAGTGGTGATTGTAATCCTACTGCAGTCTGCACTGGGCGGCTATTTGGCTGTTGGTTGGCTATGGCAGTCCTGGGTTTAGTTTCCGTTTCCGTTTCTGTGTTGCCTGTTGTCTGGTTAGCTATTTGAGGCACTGCTGGTCGAGACAATTCGGGGGGCGGCTCCCGGGATCGGTCCCGGCTGCGTGCCGCGAGCTGCGGGCTGATGGGCTCGTCTTTTTTTCTTATTGTCCTGCTCCAATCAGAGCAATAGTCCCGTGCGCGCTCGTGTTTGTGTGTGTTTGCACTGCTTTTCGCGGCGCGTTGCGTTTAGTTTACATATTCCTTCACAGCAGCGGTCACAAATTGCAAAAATCTATAAACTGCAACGAAGTACAAAAAAGAAGAAAGAAGCAAATAAATACAGGCGCACAAGGGAGACCGAAAAAGCACACACGAACACGCACACACACACATACAAGCAACACTCGCGCACGCACCAGCGTGTATGTGTATATGTTCACATGACTGTGTATAAGTGTGCATGAGTGCAGTGTGTATGTATGGGTATAGCGACTTGGCACGAGAGCCTTTTGGGTTGGAATATGAAAAATCAATATTATTTAATAGACGGGAGCGTGGAGCGAGCAGCAAGCGCCAAATAATGCTCCAAAAGCACACAAATATTGCTCTCCCTCTCTCTCGCTTCGTCGGGTCGGTGTCGGTCGCTCACCGCTCACTCACTCACACACACACACATGCACCACCGAATCAGCCGCTGCGGAAATGTGTACGGGTGTGTGAGTGAATTTAATTTAATGTTGTTTTTGTTTTACGCTGCTCTCTTCCTCACTATCTCTCCCTCTCTGGTTCTTATTTATTTATTGTTTTTTTGTGTGTTTTTAGGCAAACAAAGAACATTTTTCTCCCGAAAATTACATCACGTCGCTGTCCTATTCCCTCCCAGCACAAACCGCCTCCCTACCAACACACTACGCTCACCCGGCTACATTCACATCCTTATTCGGAATGTCGGTCGGTGGGTGGGGGGTGGTGAAAATAACTACGCACAAAGATTTCGCAAGTTTTAAAGCCCCTCAGCCGCACCATTTTTTGGTTCTCGACTCTAAGCGACAACTGTGCAAAGATACAAAATAAAATTAATATGTTCTACTGCCCATCGGACCAACGATGGTGGGGGCGGCTGGTGGGAGAACTTTGCTGGGGCGGAGACGCCGCACCAACATGCATGTAATCCCAATTAGTATATCATTATTTCACTTTTGGAGTCCAGGACACACTGTCGGAGATCACTTTCCATTGTTTTTTAGACGTTTTTCCGTTTTCCACATTCACAAAATATATACACATACACAGGCCACACATATTTATTTGCGAATCGAGCGAGCGCACAGTCACACAACTCACCCATTTTTTCCTATTCACTTTGCGTCCCAATTGTTACCACTCTTGCACAATTTGGGTGTATATATCTAACACTTCAATTTGGGTCTTAGAATTTTATAGTTGCACACTCGAAATGTTTAGAAACTACTTTTGCGAATTTTTTTCTGGCCCCCTAAGCTCACAAATCAGCCGGCCAATAGACAAAATGGCGTCTGCTTTGGTGTCGTTTTATTCGAGAGTACTTGCCAGTGCTCTGGATGTGTTTAGCGTTAGTTGATGGGCTCTGCTCCTCCCACAACTAGTTTAATTGCATTGCAAGTGCAATATTTCGTTAAATTAGTGTATTTTATTTATTTTCTTTGCTAGAGTTGTGCAGTTCAGGTCTGAACTAGTGTGAACTGAGCTAGTTCAATAAGTGCTTTTCTGCAGTGTTGGCAACCGCGTCTCAGCAATGCGTAGAACGATTGTGGTATTTAGAGCAGGTCAATGTGGGCAAATTTAGGTATATTTAGTTGATATTTTCACGGTCCTACTGAATCCACATACACATACACTCAAATGTGGCACACACATAGTCAAGTGGCTTTGTTTATTTTTTGTGCGAACCTGCTGGTTCTGTAAAAATGTACGACGCTTTGGAACGATGCCCAGGCGCCTACTGCGGACGATCGCTGCTTTCTAATGACACTTGGAGCCACTGCGGGGTCTGTCCCCGAGGATCACGGGTGTGTGACCATTATCGTAGACCTGCAATGACTGCAGTTGTATATTTTCTTACGTCCCATTTTTCAGGTAAACGAGAGCTATGCCTGTTCGCCATGTCGAGACGAATTGAGCACATATTCGTGGCTATATCTGGGCTTTATGACGATGCTGCCGCTCATGATGCACTGCTTCTTCATTGACATGGATGCCAAGGACCGCAAGTGAGAAAACGCCTCTATGGATGGGATGGGATGTGCGTTTTGCAGCAGCTATAATCTGTGCCAATTTCAGATTTTCCCGGAAGCAGCTGATCCTAACAGCCAGCGCGTTTGTGGAAGTAGCCCTGTCTGCCATTTTGGCCACCCTGTTCATGGAGCCGGTGTGGGAGTTCCGATTGTATGCGTGCGAGGTGCGCAAGCTCACCGACTGGTACACGTTGTTCTACAATCCCAGTCCCAACTATGAGGCGCGCGTCTATTGCACCCAAGAGGCTGTCTACCCGCTGTATGTACACGAACTCTAAAAGCTCTTTTAGATACTATAAACTTTATACGTTTCCGTTTTATTGTGTAGGCAAACTATTGTGCTGGTCTTTTACTTTCTGTGTTTGGTCAACATGTTTCTCATGCGCCCCGTCGTCTGCAAACTGTTGGATGTGCGTGGCAAAAGCAAGGCGCCCATTTACTCGGCCCTCTACTTCCTGCCGTTGCTTACCTTTGTCCATGCCCTGGGTTGTGGCTTGATTTGTAAGTTAGCTTAAACGAGCAGAAAACCAATCTTAATATTTCATTTCATCACAGATTACTCGTTTCCGTATTTGAGCGTGGCCATTTCGATGGTGGCCAATGCCATACACTATTCCCTTAAACTGGATCAAACCCTGAAGGCACTCGTCTGCTCCTCAGTGTGGGAGTTGAAGAATGTGGTCATCATTTGTAAGTAGAAACATCATTCGAGTTTAACTATTAAAATATTCAATTTGTTGCTTGTTCTTGCAGCTGTACATTGGCTTTTGTTGGCTTACGGGATATCCTCGCTCAACTATCACTATGCCTTCATGTGTCTTGTGCCGTTTCCAACACTGTTCTACATACTGACCGTTCGTTTCACCGACCCTGGCGAGTTCCGGGAGCTGGAGTCGCGAATTTGATGCGGCAATATGCAAATGCAAATCTTTCATACCCGCGGGGCCAGACGGTCGACTGTTGTTATCTATGTGTAGCGTGTAGTATACCGTGAAGTGCCGTGCGTGTGCGTGTCATTTAATTTATTTTTGCACTTAGTTTGTACGTAAGTAGTAGGTAGAGTTTAAATATATTTATCGGTAATCGTAACGCCCATTCTCAATTCACGTTTCGTTTTTTAATTATATTTCACATTAATTATACACATATAGTAATATTAAATACAAATCATCAGTTTTCCCATCTCTAAAATAGTTTTTACACAATATATAGTATTGCTACATATTGAATTTTGGATGCCGCACAGCGCTGCAATAAGATCTCGTTCCATCCATCCTTCTCCTTCCACATGTGCATGCGTCGGGTGGGGTTGAGGGAAGAGGTGTGTGTGTTTGTGTGTGTGTGGGAGGGATGGGGTGTGTGTGGTGGCATCGTAGTCGTCTTAGTCATTATATTTAAATTTCCAAATCGCAAGCCATACAAAAGTAACAGAGTCAAGGAACAGGAGGTTCCAAGGAAGAAGAGCACACAGAAATGGGCAGAGCATATGAAAAGAACAAAATCAATATACATATATCCCATCCGTTTGAATATAAAATTTGTTTTGTTTTTGGTGGATGGCATTGGAGGCAGACTGGAGGTGCTGTGTTCATCAGATCTGCATGTTGTCGCTGTGGCTTCTGTCGCTGCCGTTGCTGCTGCTGCTGCTACTGCTGTTCGCTTTGAGTTCAGTTCCTCTGGGAATCGCTCTAATCAGTTGTCGCCTTTTCGCTGCCATTTGCCGCTTTGTTGTTATCCTGCAAGAACTTCAAGCGCCGCTCTCGCAGCTCATTCAATTTGGAGGAGTTCTCATCGACCTCCGCCTCGGCATTGCCTAGGCTCACAGTTTTTGTGGCCGTGCTGGGTACATCATCCTCGTCAGCGCCCAGATCCTCAATAGTCACTTTCTCTACACCATTGCCAGCTGCGACCACGGCCACTCCAACAGTAGTATTAAGCTGGCGAGTCTCTTCCTGCTGGTTTCTAGCTGCCGCCGAGGTACTGGGCATGTCATACACCGATGACGATGAAGACTCAGCTGCAGTTGCAGCAACACCAGCAGGACTTTCTGTTGCATCACCTGTCGCTGGAGGAGCAGTTGGTGTGGATGTTGAGGGCCCTGCAGCTAGCTGCAAGCGTGCCGTCAGTGTCTGGTACTGGTTCATCATGATCCCCACCGAGTCCAGCATTAGATGAATGTTTCCCAGCAACTAAAGAGCAACAAAAGTGCGTTAGACCCAATGGAAGTTAGCCAGAGAGTGAGAACTTACCTTGAGGCGCTGCTCTATATGCTTGCGCTGGTCTCCCTCCATGGCGCGCAGCTCATCATCGCTGAGTGTGGATAGATCCTGGGGCATGGGCGGCGGCGGTAGGGGAGGTGGGGTGAAGTAGGCAAATTGCGGCGGCATCATGAATAGCATGGGCATGGGTGGAATCGGCGGTCGAGGTATGCCAAGGTTGGGCAATCCATTCGGCAAGCGATCTAAGGGAAACGTTTTTTTTTGTAGCGAATCTACTAGGTGGGGGGCAGAGCAACTCAAAAACTCACTGGCTTCGGCGAAGAGTTCCGTGAAACTAGCTGGCACGTTGACTCCACCTGGCCGCCTGGCTCTTCCCAGATTCCCATCGAGGTCCAGTCCAGCTGCAGCTGCAGCCACAGCAGCCGCCACAGCATTGGGATCCTCTGTTCCTGGCTGCTGTGGGCCGCCTGCGCCTGCGGCAGCATTAGCCCCAGCTGCACCACCACCACCATTAGCAGCCGCAGCAGCAGCTGCTGCAGCATCGTCGGCTGCTCGGGGCATGGCCACAGAGTTGATTGCCGGAGTGCGTAAAATGTTGAGGCGACATGTGGGACAGGTCTGCTGGCGCTGGAACCACGAGCGCAGGCAGGTGGTGTGGAAAATGTGGCCACAGGGCAGCTTCTTGGAGTGATTGACCATATCCTCGCGACAGATGATGCAAATGTTGTCGGACAGTCGCAGCTCCTCGGGCGTGGCATCCGGATACAGTGTGTTCATGTTGCGTATGGCCCGTCGGGACATTATCACGTCGTTGAGAGCCTTCCGGAAATTGCGTATGGTAAAGAACATGGGCCGGAACACGAACATCGGCAGGGCATAGATCTTGGCCATAATAACCACGAACAGCAGATAGAGCACCACTTTGATCAGGCCAATCACCAGTTCGGTGTACAGCAGAAACACTGCCTTGTTCTCCCAGGGCGTGTCCGTGCGCATCTCCGCGGCGTGCAGCACATATTTAATGGTCGTGCTGGCAATGACCGTCAGCAGGATCGCATACTCAAAGCCAAAGACCAGCTGCACTGTAGGTCCGCGCACCAATGTCGAATTGTAGGCGTGTATGAGCAGCAGATAGTCTAAAATACCCAGCATGGTCAACAGGCTGCCGACGCGTATGTGAAACAGCCAGCCGAGTACTGGCGAGCGCTCCATCTGAAAGAGAAACGAAATTAGTGTGTGCCATGAAGGGGTTTCCCCATCCCCTGCTTAGCTTACATAGTCCACGCGCTCTTCGGCCAGCCAATGGAATGATTTGAGAAACAGCAGCACCGTAAACAGGGCCACAAAGCGTGGATTGAAGTCATCTCGGAACACGGTGAAGGCCAAACAGGTCTCGGTGAGTGCATACCAGAAGCGTTCTAGCAAATGCTCAAACTCAGCCGCAC
Source organism: Drosophila guanche (assembly GCF_900245975.1). Taxonomy (NCBI): domain Eukaryota; kingdom Metazoa; phylum Arthropoda; class Insecta; order Diptera; family Drosophilidae; genus Drosophila; species Drosophila guanche. Next base: position 1,601,343 of record NW_022995749.1, read on the forward strand.
GCAGCGTTCCCAGAAATATCTGAAAAATAAATTAGCATCACTGATGGTCCGATCATTCCGGCATTAAAGTATAGCACCCACCTTGCGCAGCAGTTTACCGAACATGAAAACAATCACAAAGAACTGAATGTAAATCACCTGAAATGAAATGGAGGAAGACTTAAGAACCGGAGAAGTGGTGACTGCAGGGGAGGTTTTACTTACTGCCATTGATGCATTGGATTTGGTGATGTAGACGACAGCGGGATAGAACTGCTGCTTCTGGAAATATGCATTGCCAATTACGGCGCTGGTCAGCGCCATGCAGACCGATGATATTAGCAGCTGCATGTTCTCGCTGTTGGTCGCAAAGGCAGCCAGCTGGCTGATTGTTTCGAGGAAGATATTAATTTTGGCTGCCGTTGGTTATTGCTGTTCGGTGTTGTTTTTGTTTTATTTCCTATTATAAATATATGTGGAGCAGCTCCGCTCTTCCCCCCAGCAGTGTCTTGCGAGGGGCTGACTGTGTTCAGGCTGGTCACAGAGACCCGACTCGGTCACAGGCACGACACAATTGAAAAGGTCGCCGTCTCTCTATTTGAAGCTGGAATTTAGTTGGGTTTGTTAGCCGAACGAACTGGGTTGCTTTGCCATCTAATTTTTCTATCCTGGAATTGTGAGTGGTTGTGCCTTAGTAGCGTATTTATATTTTTATTTTTAACTACCGATAATTACACGTAGTACGTACCTAACAGTGTGACCGCGGATTTATCGATCAAATATACCGCAAGACCCTCAAAAATATACCTATCATTTTCAAAATAATACCGTAAATCTTAAAACATTTTCCTCGATTTAATATTAGCTAGGATTCACGAGGCTAAAACAATCATTTTCATTATATCCCTTAATTAATATTAAACTTTCGTTTTGAAAGCTTCTTTTGAAATTACGTTAGAATGAAATGCTCTTACCTATTCATATACCATATTTATTTATCTTGATCTAGAGATATTCTAGGTATCTAAAATCCGCCAATTTTTTGCTCTTGTTTCTCTCTTGTTTGCTCTTGTTTGGAGAGAATGCGATTTCGTGATTTTAAGATATATCAAAGACAATAATAGGGTGTCGAAACTCCCATAAGCAGAATTTTATTTTTAACGGTATATTTTCAGTATTTAAAGAAAAATTATATATTTTTAAGGGGCCATTCGACATGATAAAACCGCGGTCACTCTGTTTATTGTACAACTTGCACTTGTTTTAATTTAATTTTTCTGCAATTCTTCTGCAATTTTTTACAAGGTTAGTACGCACGCTAGTTACTATTTTTCGTTTGTTTTTTGTTCCCCTTTGTTGGCGGAAGGCCTCAGTTCTGCTTTGCAAAACACTAACCAATTAGTTTCGGCATAGAGTGGCCTCCATTGCATCCTCATTTTTCCTGCTGGAGCCCCATTTGCTCCACAGGTTTTCGGGCTCAATTTGTGCAATTTTCGCTATATATTTACGTAAATATAGTTAATATATTCATGTGTATTAGGTTCCCGCATAAATGCCAACAATGCATATGTGTGGAACACCTGCAAGAGCCCCAGAAAAAAGTGCACAATCATCAAGTTTCCATGTTCTTTGTATTTGGCTTAATTTCGAAATTAAAGTAGAATTTTACATCTTACAGCAGTAGGCCAAGCACATGCCCCGTCCTGTTAACACGTAGGTTCCGTCTTCCACTCGACCGAACTTGCATAAAGTTCAAAAATTCAAAGTCATGTTCTTGCTACAAAGAATTCAGAGGGTGCGGCAACAACTGAACAGGCTTTGCCACATACGTATCCGTGCCGGCAGCAGTCTCAGCCTTACGCTAAACGCCCCCAGCAGCGTTACGCCCTGCCCGCTTAGAGCCAGAGGTGCCCCCACAAACGTTGTTAGGCTCGCGACACAGTTGATTCGCCACAGGTATTCCGCAGGTTTAAACTTATATTATCGGATGTAGATACATAAATGTGATTGTGGTTTTGCTATCTTTACAGTTCGAGTGCAAATCTTCCACAAACCGCTGAGATGCCAAGCAAAACGTCGCACTTTGTGCTGCCAAATACTCAGCCTATTGCCGATTTGGAGTGCAAGAATGCCTTTGAGAATCTGACCGACAAGGAGAAGCTCTATGCTCATTACTTTAGCAAGGCGTCGTGGGATGGCGGACTCATTGCTCTCGTCCAATCCAGTCCCGAGGCGCCATTGATCTTCTCCCTGCTGCATCGCATCTTTGTGGCCGAGAAACCGGAACAACTGAAGGTCAAGGCCTTGGCAGCCGGCGTCACTGAGGAAGAGTTCACGGTGAGAAAACGAAAGAAAACATTCTCAATATTATTCCTTAATGTATTGCTCAACTCTAGGGCTTTGTGGTGTACGCTTGTGGCGTGTTCGCCAATGCCGGCAACTACAAGGGCATGGGCGATAGCAAGATCTTGCCGAATCTGTCCCCAGAGAAGTTCGAGGCTATTGTGCGCGCCTCGGGTGCCTTTGAGGCCAATCAGCGTGTGGCCAAGATCTACGAGAAGGTCAAGAATCTTATTTATGCGCTGGAATCGCGTAACGAAATCTTGGGCTTTGCACCGAATGGCGTGACGACCTACTGGTCGGACAACTGCACCAAGGAGGACTCGGAAATTGTCAACTCATGGCTGACATCGAAGCGCATCGAGCCGTACATGTGCCGCACATTCAAGATCAAGGAGGAGGGCAAGACCATCTACGATATCAAGCTCGGCTCGGTGGCCGACTCCCTTAAGGATGGCATTACGCTGCCGCTCGAGGAGTACAAGGGCAACAATTTCCGTGTCACACGCGGCGACTACCGCAAGCTGTTGCAGCGTGTTAACAAGAATCTGCTGGAGGCCCAGAAGTATGCTGCCAACGAAAATGAGGCCAAGATGATCGAGCACTACATCAAATCCTTTGAGGAAGGTTCGCTGGATGAGCATAAGAACGGCTCTCGTTGGTGGATCAAGGACAAGGGACCCGTCATTGAGACCTACATTGGCTTCATTGAGACGTACAGGGACCCGGCCGGTGGGCGTGCCGAATTCGAGGGTTTCGTCGCCATGGTCAATAAGGAGAGCTCGGCAAAGTTCACCGAGTTGGTCGATCGGGCCGAGCAGCTGTTGGAGTATCTGCCCTGGACGGAGCCATACGAGAAGGACTCGTATCTGAAGCCCGACTTTACCTCCCTCGATGTGCTCACCTTTGCTGGCAGCGGAGTGCCCGCTGGCATCAACATACCAAACTGTAAGGATTCTAAATACATTCCATCCTCCCAAAACACTGACATTTCCTCTCTCAATAGATGACGAGATCCGCCAGGATGAGGGATTCAAGAATGTCTCCTTGGGAAATGTGCTGGCCAACATCAATCGCAAGGATCCCATTCCATTCCTCACTGAGGACGACCAAACGCTGATGAAGGAGTACAAAGTGAAGGCCTTTGAAGTGCAAGTGGGCCTCCACGAGCTGCTGGGCCATGGCAGTGGCAAGCTATTCCGTATCGATGAGAACGGTGTCTACAACTTCGACAAGGAGAGCACCAAGAATCTTATCACGGGCGAAACCATCGACAAGTGGTATCTGCCAGGTGAAACATATGACACGAAGTTTGGTGCCATCGGTTCCTCCTACGAGGAGTGTCGTGCTGAGGCTGTGGGCCTCTATCTGTCTCTTCAGCGGGATATCTTGGAGATATTCGGCATCAAGGATGCCGTTGAGCAGGACAACATCATCTACATCAACTGGCTGAGTCTCATCTGGAATGGCATGGGTGTGGCCCTCGAGATGTACAATCCAAAGTCGAAGCAATGGCAGCAGGCCCATTCGCGTGCCCGATTTGTCATCATGAAAGTGCTACTAGAGGCGGGCGAGGGTCTGGTCACCGTCGAAGAAACGGAAAAGGGCAAGGATCTGTTGCTCACGCTGGACCGCAGCAAGATCGAAACGGTCGGCAAGAAGGCCCTCGGGGATTTCCTCACCAAACTGCAGGTGTACAAGTCCACGGCCGACATCGAAGCGGCCACCAAAATGTACGAACACTACTCGGAGGTGAACGACAGTGGTTCGCATCCATGGGCCCAGTGGCGTGACATCTGTCTGGCCCACAAGAAGCCGCGCATGATACTCGTCCAGGCCAACACGGAGGTCAATGACAAGAAGGTGGAGCTGAAGACGTACGAGGCCAGCCACGAGGGCTACATTCAGTCCTGGGTCGAGCGTTACCCCACCACGGACGTTGACGATCTGTTGGACCAAATTGTTGAGCAGGACAAACAATACTTTCCAACTGCATTTTCTAAATAGAAAATTTAGCATTTCGATCGCTCGTTAATATTAGAAATTCATCATCTTTGATTACTTTGGAAGAAACCAATTACATTTTAAGTTATTTGATGACTGAAATTTGTTTACTGCAGTTTTCCACTGGTCAATGTTCGAAATTCGATCAAGTTCTATGTATATCGAATTGGTAATACGATAAACTTTGATCGAAATCTGCCATTCACCCCGAGGCGCAAACGAGGAGTATCATTATTTAAATAATAATAAACAAAGCGTGGGAATTCTATAATAAAACCTTTGTCTGCCTGCACCTGAGACTATTTGCAACTTCGCACAAAATCTGAGTAAGCGATCGTTGATAAAAGCTTGCCTGACGCCTTCATTTATATTTTTTGTATTTAATATTATTGACTTTTTTTCTCTTTCCTGCGTTTGTTATTATTGTTACTTTGAACCATGACGACCGGCACAGGAGACGGTGCCCAACAACGGACTTGGGGCAGAAACGCTTTTCCAGCCATTTTTATAAGCGGAAAACCTAAATTTATTGTTTCAAGCGGAGTACCGCAGGATCTCGACTTTCAGAGCAGAGTCTATTCACGCAACTTGATGGCCGAGCTGGGGACATTGCAGAGAAGCGACGAGCTGTCCAAGGAGAATCCGATGCACCGCGAGAACTTCGAAAAGGCGGCCATATCCCACGAGCTAATGGAAATCAAGCGGGCCGAGTTTTTGGAGAAGAAGCGGCGCCAGCAACTCCGCAACGATTGCGAGGGGTTGCGCACGCTTGAGGAACAGCTGCGATCGGCTGCGATTGCCAAGGATTTGTCAGACCGCATGGCGCAGAAGTGCCAGGCCCGCAGTCTGGCTGTGAGAGCCAGAGCCCTGGGCCAGGAGAGAGCCGCCATGGAGCTGATGGAGCTGGCCCAGGAGGACGACAAAGTATTGGCCCAAAAGGAGGAGCAGCGTAAGCTTCGTGAGTCACTCGCTCTTCAAATAGAAGAAAACCGACTACGCCGCCAGCAGGAGGCCGCAGAGAAATTTTCGCAGCGGGAGCTTAGCAATGCCAGGCAGAAGCAAATCGAGGAGGAGGACAGAGCCGAGCAGGAGGAGAGGATTCGTCAGAAGGCTGTGGATCGTCTGAACACTCTTCAGTTTATACAAGAAAAAAGGGAGTTCCAAGAAATGGAAAAGGCCCGGGCAAGGGAAGAACTACGAAAGCTGCTCGAGACGCAGGCCGACGTTGAGGACAGAAAGAACCAACTCGAAGAGGAGAGAGTACATCTGATGCGCAAACATGAGGAGATTAGTACACGCATTGGCCAGCAGCTCTTCCAAGTGGAGGTGAGTTCACAGAGTCTTCGCTTTAGCTCCTTCCATACATTAAGATTATTATCTGTCTGTGGTAGAACTCAAAACGAATCAGAGACCGTCAGCTAATGGATCTACTGGAGGCCGAGTACAAGGCCAGGGCGGACCTGCGTTTTCGCCAAGAGGTACAGGAGAAAGCAGTGTCGCGGGAACGCACGAAACAGGAAATGGATTTGTACCACCTCGAAATACAGCAACGAAAGCTGGACGAGCTGAAGGTGAAGCGGGACGAACTAACCGCCCGGCAAGAAGAGCTTGCTAGCAATAATGAAGAGATCGAAAGAGAGGAACAACTGAAGGCGTACCGACAGCGAAAGGCGCATGGTGCCACGCTCCTCTCGATGATTGAGGACAACCACGTCAGGCGTGCCGAGGCCACGGCCGAACATCTCCAATACTCCATGATGAAAAAGAAGTCGGAAGACGAACGGCATGCCCTTGAGGAGAGCGAACGTCTCCGTATGCTGTCCGCCGTGCCCAAAACGGTTCTTCCCTATCTTCCCAAAAATGCCTTGTCCAAGGCAGAGCACGAGTATTTCGGCCTCTCGCAGGAGCAGCAGCAGCGCCGCCTGGGAGGTGGAGACTGCTAGCAGTATTATTGTGCTGTCTGCTGCCCAACTGTTGGCAGTGACAAAATTTATTATCTCAATAGGCACTTTTCAGGCTAGAAATTTAAGATATAATTTGCTTACTCTTTATTATTAAATAATTAATTTAAGACCAATAATTTACACTTTTTTTAAAACAAAAGGCCGATCAGTTTTGCTAATCGCACAAAAACATCGTGTTTTTGCATCGATGAGTAGAATCATTTGCGGTTACTTATGATCAAAAAGCAAAGCGAAGCAAAACAATGACAAAATAGTGTAGGTTGGCCAAAGATGGATACATTTTCTGGATGACGGTTCCTCATAATTATATTGGTTTTTTTTTATCTTTTAAGGAGTGATTAATTGTGATTTTATAGACTTCAAAGTCTTACGATGGTCGATAAGAATCATCGATACTGCATATAGTCCCATCGATGGTTTTAGAATAACTGTTTGGCCAGGTCAGCAGCTAAAAAAATTGCATGTGCATTTTTCCGGGCCAAAAAGTTAAAAATGCAGAAATTTGTGCAGCTTTGTTTGGTGCTCGCACTGACCTTACTTATAGGCAGCCATTGCGTGGATGCTGATAAGAAACAGAGCAAGAAGTACAGCCGGGAGGCCAATGACCCGCATTTCCAGCAAGTCGCGGACGAGAAGTACGACCCGGACTTTAAGAAAATACAGCGCCCATTCCGCATGGCCAAATTGAATCTTGTGTGGTCGAAAGCTCAGAATGTAAGTGAGAAATGATAACATGGATACTAGAAATACAATTATGTGTGGTTTGTAGCGTTTAACGGAGCCTAAGCTAAAGTCGTTGTATATGGAGCTGAAGATCCACGACAAAGAGGAGATCGCTTGGAAGCAGCTCAACTCCCAGCACAAGGACAAGGATGGTTTGAAGGAAAACGAACTGCGCCGAAAGCTGATTGGCATAATGAGCAGCTACGACCTGTTGGAGCACTTTGACGAGACTGAAGATGCGGAGAAAATCAAGCCCTTCAAAGTATGTTCCTTATTGAGTTCAACAGGTTGATTTATTGCTCTTACCCTTCACAGAAATTCCACGACCCCGAGGAACGGCATAAAAATAAAAGTCTTTTTAAAGATAAGAAACTTAATAGGCTGTGGGAGAAAGCCGAAGTTTCCGGTTTCACGTCTGAGGAATTAAAGTCCCTTAAGCAAGAGTTTGAGCATCATCAGGATAAGGTAGATGTTTACTACAGCTTGCTGGAAAACATTGGCTCTGTGGACTCCGATAAACACGAGAGTATGTTTTGACATAGTTAAAAGTTGACATGTTAAAACAACGATTGTTTTTCATATTTGTCTTCTCCATTTAGATGCCATTAACACTGAAGACCTTGACACATACAATCTGATTTCGAATAATGATGCCAACGAAAACGAGATAAAGACCCATGATCAGAATGTAAAGAAATTTGAGAACGATCTGAATACTCTACGTGGCCATCATGTTGGAATCAAGGATCACTACGACAGGTTGGAGCGGCTGGTGTCGTCTGGACCGCACAGCCAAGACTTTATTGAGCCCAAGGTTCAGGGCTTGTGGCGCGTTGCTCAGGCAAGCAATTTCACGGTCAAGGAACTGGCTTCCATCAAAACCGAACTGAATCATTTCGAGAGTCGCTTGCTGAAGTTGCGACACCTGCACGCAGAGCATGCGCTTCACAAGGAGAAGTACAAGGTATAAGAGCCGGGATTGTTGTAAAACTAATTGATATTTTATATATATTTTTCATATTGTAGGATGAGAAGCACAAGGATAAGAGCAACCGCTTCGAAGATATGGAGGACCAGCTGAAAAAACAAGCTCGCAAAGTAGAAAAACTGCAGGAGAACATTGAAAAGACAATTTTCAAGCATGCAGAGCTATGATCCGAAATGATCATTAAACGTGCCAAGCGAATAAATTAGAATTAAGCCCAACCTGAGGTCAAGCACAATTGTTAAGTATAGTTTTGAGACCAAATATTTTGTATGAAATAAAAACTAATGAACATATGTATTTTCCATGTTTTTCTATTCCGTGTTCTCAGTATAATTCTCAGTTACAAGTGCGAATGACATCGCAATCGACTCCTTGTGAGTCTCCACCCTCGAAATCGGATCCAATTAGGTGGAAATTTGATCAGTTCAGATATAATCATGCCCTGACCATCAAATGAAAAATTAAAATATAAAATTGTAAAATATAAGGTTATAAGGTTCACAATCCAAAAAAAAAAGGAGTATTTATAATAAGCCAAATAGATTCTTCAATTGGATTAAATTATTGTTTCAGTGTTAAAAGACTTTGCAAAGCTAGTAATATTAAATAGAATATCAAAGTCGAGGAATATGATTCAAGACTACGGTATATTTGCAGTATATGTAAGTGTAAACGTATATTAGTTTTGGTATATTTCTATGGGTCGGACGGTATATTTTAGCGATAATTCCGAGGTCACACTGGCCCTAGTAGAAATGTTAAACAACAAACTGATAAGTATAAGTGGAAAATTAGTAGAGTAATAAGTGGAAAAGTGTTTAATGGATACATAGTGCATATGTATAGGTATAGACATAGGTATAAGCATGGGCATGGTCGAGACGGCAACTTCGGAGTATCGCTTGGAAGCCAACACCTCCTACACGTACCTCCTGGTGACGCTCAACTTGACGCTGACTCTCATTGTAATGTTAGGCGCGTGTCTCTGCTGCAAAAAGAAAATACCAAAGTAAGTCAGTCTTAGGAGTCATTCAGTGTGCAGGAGTGGAGCCCCCGAATGTTCAGAGAGCTCGAGGTTCGCTACCATGAGGCACCGCGAGAGAGTGAAAGTCGATCTCTCTCTGCCGCCCAGTTACAGTTGGATGCACTAATGCCACTAATTACACCTTCGTCCCCCCTACTCCCCCATTCTCTTTTCTACTCTTTACTCTCAGAAATGATTTGCTTGGACTGGAGGGCATGGTCAAGCTGAAGAATCCGGATGAAGTTATTGTAGTTACCAGCCTGGTGGGCAACAGTGAGTCCCAGGCAGAGCTGAATGCCTCGACTGTCTCAAATGCTGACTCGGAGAAGCGGTAGGTCCCACATATTATTTCTTTACCACAAGGAAAATGAATCATGAACGCAATTTCAGATCAAGTACGGCGGCGCATCGTAGTTTGCCTGACATTCCTGTGGCCGAGAGCAACGATAATGGCTCCGAATTATACGAGACTGTGGCGGATAAACAGTTTGTGGATGCACGCAATGCTCGTAGTCAAAGTCGTATGTGGAAACTCGCTCAGATTCGATTGAGTGTCTAACCTTTGTCACCGTTTCCACAGCCCAGCCAAGCCTTAAGAAGCAGACAAGCGTTTCGCAGCACAGCTCGATAAGCCAGGCGGATGATGTCAGTTCACCGTATTCGCGTGTCAAGGGATTACCGCATGATTATGCCAAAGTTCGTGCCACTGAGCACCCCTATGCCCAGCTAAATGCACCGTCCACATCCCACTCGGCCCAAGGAGCTGCTGCTGCTGCAGCGGCTGCGGTCGTAGTCGGCACATCCAGTGAGAGTGCCGATCACCTGCATCGCAGCTCGCAGCATAGCGACGGCTCGAGAGACCACAATGACGCTGCGCCAGCGCAAGCGGAAATTCCGGCAGCATCGGCCATTGCGGGCATGATATCAGCAAGCCAAGATCTGCCCTACATGACGCCGCCCATTGCCAACCAGCACTTTAGTGGTGACTCGCAGGACTCATCAAGTGAGTGTGCACCCACTCCCTAAGGAGTATGTAAATACTAAAACTTTTTATAACCATTCCATAGAGGGCTACACAAGCATTAGCGTGCGAGAGCCGCTGGCCAATATACTGGCACAGCAGCCGCCGGGCAAGTCCACGAACAGGAATGCCTCGCTGGCACGCGATGTGAATGACTCTCATTATGCCACCGTATCCGATGATTCAGGTTCGTAATCTTTGTATAATAATATGTTGATGCAAGTAACAATAATCTCTGGATACTCTAGATGAGACGTATGCCGCCATTGAGGATCCCAACAATCGGCACCCAACGAATGCCGCCGAAATTTATACCAGCGGCTCGGAAACATACGCACAAATCCAGCCCATGCAGAACAATCCTATAGTGGTGGCCGTTGAAATCAACAACAGCAGCAGCTTGCCAGCGACAAACTCTGCTCTCAGCGGGGTCAGTGGTGGCATCAATAGCGCAGCTCTGAGGGCAACTAACAGCAACATCGGATCAACTGATCACGCCGGGCCCGTTCCACCGCCTGTGGATAGTTTGCGAGCCCAGATGCACTCACGGCAGGCATCGTCCTCGTCGAATATTAGCACTTCTGTGTGTAATCTGGGCTCGCCCAAGCCGGAGAAGCGGCAGGCAAACTCGCCGCTGCCACCAACGCCAAAGTCGAGTGTCCATCTGCATGCGAGCAGCATTAGCAACCTCGCCTCTGGCCGTAACTCGGTCATTTCGGTGATTGAAGCTGGAGGCGATGGCCACGACGTAGAGGCATCTGGCGAGGCATCTCCACATCGTAAGCACAGCAAAAGTCTCAGTCCCTCAAAGGAAGGCGTCGCCGAAGGCAATAAAAACATCGAGGGCATGTATGCCAAGGTAAAATCCATTGAAGCTTCGGTTAGTACTTGACTCTAAGTCGTTTTGCACTCCACTTTAGGTTATGAAGAAACACAAGTTCTCACGAAACTCTCCAACGTCGCAAAATAGCTCGCCCATTCTCACGCGCAAGCAGCAGCAGGATACGTTGGGAGTGAGCCCGTTGGACAGTGCGGCAGCTTTGCTTGTGGATCCCCAGAAGGGGGGTCGCGTGCGCAGTAACAGCTACTCGGCAAAGGATCACGGCTACGAGACGATCCCAGCAGATGGCCAGCTTATGCACGAGAATCGCAAATCGGATTGCTATGCAGCCAATATGCTGCAGAAGGAGCGCCAGCACGAAGGAGGTAAGGCAGAGGCTACCTGACTCCCGACCCTGTTCTTGATCCTTGCCTAAACTATAACCTGCGGCTAATCTCATCTCTGCCCAATGCCTAATATGCCTATCTATCTATCTGTCTCTCCTTGTGCCTTCCCCACTTAGTCGAATTGCCAAAATGAGAAATTTTCGTATTTGTTCAGTTGAAACGACGAAAATTTCACGAGTTTTTATTTGGAAGTAGCCGTGGTTAGTATCGCATCCAGGATACCCATCAAACAATCCACAAAAGATACATTCATGCCTTCCATTCGACCAAAAACTGTCCACTTATTGTTGTCTTTTCCCGCCACCATTTCAGCAATTGCCCAGCCTGTGACGAAAGCGACAGCAATTGGGAACAGCGCAAGCACAAAGCATTATGAGACTATTAGCCAGCCACCGCCGCCGCCTCCGTCAAACAGCAACAACGATCCAGGCTACGAGCAACTGCAGCTGCATCCCGTACCCAGTGAAGATGATGCCAAGAAGTCCGACTATGATCCAAACTATGAGGTGCTCAAGAGTCGTGCCCACTCGGACGATGGATATGCCAAGGTGCTGGAGAAAAAACGGCCACCCACTGGCGGGGATGCTGGAGGCTACAGCACTATTCCAGGTGCCGATGCCAATCACAACTATGCCAGCATTCTGGAAACAAAAACTGCGGAAACGGACCACTATGCGAGAATAGCCGAGAATGTAGCTGCCAGCACCCCGGGCAGCACATCGAACAGCAGCCGCTTAACTTTAACATCTCCCACTTCGACATCCACTTCCCTGTCCCTCAACTCGTCGACGGTGGCAACCAGCACACCGATATCCTCCCAGTACGAGTCTCTAACAGGAACGGGCAGCGAAACGGATCCCAACTATGAGTCGGTGTGCTACCTAACCACGGGAGCCACAGCAACGACCACAACGACTACCAGCACGAGTAGTGGGGGCGGGAGCGGCTTCGTAGAGCCTGCCTATGAGCCACTTCAAGCGGATTTGGATTTGGAGTCGGACACGCAGGCGAGCAGTCCATTGAGCGGGGCCACAGCCACCTCAACCTCCACATCCACGCCCAGCGAGCAGTTGCTAGTAGATGACTACTTCCACGTATAGCACATAGTAGCCCAGTAGCCAGTGAGCTGGATCTCCGTCTCCCCATCATCATCAGATGTTTTCTTTGCTTAGCAATCTCTCACGCACATATCATTCATTTGATGCACACTCATAAAGAAACGCATAAATCGTAGATACATACATACAGCGCTCGCTCAGCGACAGTCTTAGATTAGGCTGCAGGTCCATTGACCCATGGTACGTGGACTTGCAGACCAAGTAGTAACCAAGTACTAAGTATCTATCCAAAATGGCACACACAGCTTCATATCGGTTTGCTCTTTAGTACATATATAGAAGATAGCCCCCTAGCCCTAAGTTAACTTTGTGTACAAACTATTTGTATATGTATGTCCCCCGGCTCGGCAAATAATTGTGCTACTTCCAACAGTCGAGAGGGTATATCGCTGCTGCTCCCTATACATATACTCCAATATCTACAATATGATTATTCTATCTAAGTACCAGTGCGTCCTAGTTTAGGTAAATTGAATGCAAATTGCAAGCAGAACAAAGAACAAAGAGCTGCGCGCCACTTGACGCGACGTTTGTTTAAATTGATAAGCACAAGCGTCGGGTTGGATTGGGTTGGGTTGCTTGTTATTTAAGGCAATGATATTTAGACGGATATAGAGGGGAAGAGTACACCTACTACCTACTAACACATATATAGTTTATATATATGTAGATATATATTTTTATATGTTTTGGCGTTTTTGCTGCTTTTTACTTTACTGAAACTTACACGAGAACGGACAGGAAATATGAGCCAAGTATTTGTATTTGTATTGATAAATGTTAGAGAAAACAAAACACTTCCAAGTATTCAAGCAACAAGAAACTACGATAAAATGTTCAATAAATTATTGATGACTCACAAAATATGATTGACGTTTGTTATTATTATAATATGTAATGTTTATTCGGTATTTCATATGTATATGGTAATAGGATGTGGTTTAAGGATTACAACAATACCGGATCTCTCCTGCACAGCAGTGCACGCATACCTAACTCGATCCCACAATTAGAGAGTGCATTCCACTTGACAAAATTAAAAAAAATCACAAATTATAATCTAGAAAATAGATTGCCAAAACAATGCGGTGTCCAGACAATGGGTGGAACAAAGAAAGTATTCTATATTATATACTGAATCCCCTTCGTTCCACCTTGATGTTAGATAGCGTTAGGTGTTGGAGTTTATAGATCGCTTGCAGAAGTCTTATACTCTGAATATATATTGTTTTAACTATAGGGTTAGGAAAACTTTAACTAATTCGAATAATTGTAACTAGAACAAAGGGCTTTTACAATTTTCTTAGTGTACTTATGATCCACAGGTTCTCTGGACATTGCAACATCGACACATCGAGCACAGATCAAATAGAGATTATTTGTTTCAATAGTTAAATGCCGAATGTCGTCAATTTCTGGTTGTGGCCTGCATGAGTCGAGTCACCCACATGTAGATGAGGGCGCAGAGTATTAACTGCAGGAATACAAATTGAAAGTCGAAGATCATGCTACACCTATGAAATGTGAATGATGAAACGCGCCCGACAAGCGCCGAACAAGCAGCCGCTTCCACGTTTCATTCATTGTTGGCATCGGGCATCGGAAGTATAACTGGTTCAGGTGCAGCAGCACCAGGACCAGCAGCAGCAGCAGCTACTGCCACTGCGGCTACTCCTGCGGCCACTGGTGGCAGCTGCGGCATGGCTTGCACTTGTGGCGATGGAGGCGGTGCGACGATCGGCTCCCGATTTAACAATGCAATATTGCTGGCCTTCATGCGAGCTATAGAGGAGGCCATTCCAGTGCCGTTGCCCACAACTGATAGACACGGTGACATACAAGGTGTTGAGCATGATGAATTGCTGATTTCACACTGGTCAAGTAGGCGGAGAAGCTCGTTGGCGTCGGGTCCGCCGTTGGTTTTCTGCCGGGGCTCATCCTTGGAGATCAGCGTCAGTGCGGTGGTCAGATCCCACATCTGAATGGCACCGTTGCAGTGGCCAGTGAGTATAAATCTTGATCCCATGCGCGACGAGACTTCGCACTCGTGTACACAAAATGCTGATATGGTAGAGCTGTCCACAGACCGGATGACACAGACGCGATCCCCATTCGAGGCCAAACGCACGTACAGCTGATCCGTCTCGGGCACGACCTTCTGGACAAAGATCATGTCGTCGTAGTCGCCGTAGGGACCGAAATCATTGCCAGCCGCATAGCTGTAGTTCGAGTCGGTGGCCTCCAGTGAGACAATTTTAAAAGAGGCCTCCGGAGTGGAGCCCGGCTGGGTGGAGAGCATTCCCCGGAATCGGGTCAGACCCCAGGTGCGCACATGATGGTATTCGCTGCACACCGACACGAGATACTTCTCTGAGAGCATCACTTTGGTGACGGGGCTCTGGTGGACAAAGAATGTCTCGAAGAGATGTGGTCCATGCCCAGCTGTCTCCGGATGTTGGACAATAATGCGCACCGCTCCCGACTTGGTGCCGTAGGCGATCTCAATCCAATTACCACTAATGCTTGACGTCTTCGGAGTTAGATACACGGAAATGGCGGTAATGGGGTCCAGCGTCACATCCTTGTACAGTTCGGTGACCAGCAGATCGTTGTCCTTCATGCGGAGTGGAAACTTCTGCATGTCTATGTAGTATATGGAGCCGTTGTTGCATCCAAGCAGCAGGAATGAACCCGCAGAGTCAAACGAGAGAACTGGGACCAAGTCCTGGATTTGCCAGTGCTGGGTCATGGCATGCCACACTCCAATCTTGCCGGAGGAGGACAGGGCCACCAGTTGGCTGCCAATGAAGAACAGATACTCCACTCTCACATTGAGATTAAAGGTGCCCACGTCCGTCTTCTGGCCACCATCCTGTATGCTCCACAGTCTTATCTGGC
Source organism: Drosophila guanche (assembly GCF_900245975.1). NCBI lineage: Eukaryota > Metazoa > Arthropoda > Insecta > Diptera > Drosophilidae > Drosophila > Drosophila guanche. The sequence continues at coordinate 1,616,629 of NW_022995749.1, forward strand.
TGCCATACGAAATGGCAACCATCTTGCTCGGTATGGGCTCTGCCGTCGATGTGTTTACCTTGGAGTTGATCGCTATACGCTCAATGGTGGCATCAATGTGTGGCGATGTGAAGACCTGCTGCCATCCGTTGGAGTCTTTCACGCGGTAGCAGGTCACAAAGTGGGCGTAGGCCACGGCTATCCAGTTCTGATGAGCCTTGATGATCTGCACTCTTAGCGGATCCACCCAATGGGAACTTTGGGTGGGGCTGAACACCATGCCAACCTCGTTTTTAAACACCTTGTTCAGATCCGCCGATGAGTTTCGCGAGTGTCGCATGAAGTCTAGGGAAGGATTCCGGGAGTGTAGCATGGGAGCTGGGGGATTGGAGCTGGCGCTGGCGTTGCCGTTTCCGCTACCCGTTCGTCCCAGACGCAGATCCCACGAAGAGTTTCGCGAGTGTGTGGCCCGTGACGGCTCTGGCACCCGCACCATGGATCCAGGTCGCCCCACCCCATTGCCCGATGTGGAAGGCAATGTGTCGACGTCGACGGCTGCCTGCACCGCCTCGTTAGAGGGCATCTGCGGAGCCACCAGGAATCCGTAGAATATCACATCGCCACAGGATGAGTGATTCAGATCCTCGCAGAGCGCCAGACGCTTGGTCAGAGGTGTTATCCCATAGTATTCGGCCTCATGTCGCAGGGCGCGTATTTCGCAATTCTTGATATCGATGTCCTTGGTCCTCAAGTAGTTGAGAATGATGGAAAATAAGGTCGGGTCGCGGTCAATAAAAATGGCATTGTGCTCGTCTCTCAGGCTGGAGATGCGCCCACTGAGGAGAGCCGTGAAGAAAGTATCTGGTATCCACGTAAGCGTTTGCCGTGACGTAGAGAATCTACAGGAAACGGAACGGAACGTTAAATATTGCATGCGTCATCAGCATCATTCGCATATTGCATCGAGAATCGTAATCTGTTGAGTTTCTGCTTTGCTTACCGTTGACCACCCACATTGAGATTGACCAAGTCGCTGATAGCAGTGGTATGCATAAAGTAGGACATCCCCTAGTCCCAAGCTGCCGCAGCAGCGGATAAGTGTTTTTAATTTGCTTCTATTTGTGTGGCTTCCCTCTCAGCGTTGGCCCGCAACTGCAACTAAACGAACGGGCAGCCACAAACAGCCACAAAGATAACGACAAGACGAGATTTCAGTGCCACTTGAAGCGCTGCTGGGGTGCAATTTAATTGTATTTATTTATTTATTTATACTCTGAACAGTGTGACCGCAGAGTTACTCCGCAATATAACATATCGATATCTCCTGATACTCATTGCTATACCGAAATATACCTTCTCGTTTTCAAAACATGGCCACCCTGCGTTTAAAAAGGTGAACCCTTGAGTAATTCGCGAAGACGAATACAGTTTTATAAACTTGCCTGGTAGATCCATAATTGCTCTTTATTTAAAAATACCCAATCAACACGTTATCTTTCATCTGAACTGCTGCGTTTCATTTTATATTTTTAAGTAATGTACTTCCACTACACCCCAGTAGTAGTAGTAGTATGAGTATGACTATTGCTCATTCCTAGTGTAAACAAAAGAAACGTGCTAGCGCGTTCTGCTTTGAAAATACTGTTCAAGTATCTACCATATGCACAAAATAAATTTAAAAAAACACGAAAATGTTTGAATCAGACTTATTTAAACGTCAACAACACAACATTCAAAATTGCTCCAAAAGCAGAGATCCCTGAAAATGCCGGCCAAGAATTGTGGGTGCCGCAAGAAGAAGGAAGTCCGCGTACATGTCATCTACGTGGGCGGGACAATCGGAATGATGCGGAATGCATCGGGAGGTATGATAGTTTTACCAATATAAACTCTATTCGTCACAACATTTATTCAACAATATTCTTTTACAGTGCTGGCCCCTGCACCCAAGGAATTGACAGCACGGCTACGCGAATATCCCAACTTTCACGATAAGGAATACAAGTCCGCCCAGGCAGAGAATGTATCCTTTATGGTTCTGCCCGTGGTAGAGGGTACCCAATGTCGGATTCTGTATGATCTGTTGGAGTACTGTCCCCTGTTGGATTCCAGCTGCATGGGCTGCGATGAGTGGAAGAAAATTGCCAAGGACGTGGGCGTAAGTTTAAGGTGTATTATTGAGCCTGTTTCACTTCTCAGACAATACTTCTGTCTAGTAGAATGCTTACAAGTCCTATGACGGTTTTGTTATACTTCATGGCACGGACACGTTGGCATACACGGCCTCTGCTCTGGCGTTCATGCTGGAGAACCTAAACAAACCTGTTGTGGTGACGGGGGCACAAATTCCGATATTTGAGGCCCGCACTGATGGCCGAGACAATTTTCTGGGCTCTCTGCTTCTGGCGGGCATCTACAACATTCCGGAAGTTCTTGTTTTCTTTGGCAATAAGATCCTGCGTGGCTGTCGCACATCGAAGATCAACGCCAACTCCTTCCACGCCTTTGATTCACCGAATCAGCCGCCGCTGGGCCAGACGGGCATTCAAATTGAGATCAACAACCGGCAAATATTCCGTCCCTGCAGCATCGGTGACTTTTCGGTGCACGGCTACTTGGAGAGGAATGTGGGCATATTGCGCTTCTATCCGGGCATAACTCCCGCCGTGATCTGTGCTTTCCTTAGGGAGCCCATGAAGGGCGTGGTCCTGCAGAGCTTCGGGGCCGGCAACATTCCAGCGAATCAGGAGGAAATCCTGGACGTGCTGCGCGAAGCGGTCGGCAGAGGTGTGCTAGTTGTCAACACCTCGCAATGTTCCACCGGCCTCGTTTCCCCCATATACGAGTGCGGCCATGTTCTCACCGAAATAGGTGTAATTCCTGGCTATGACTTGACGCCAGAGGCGGCGCTCACCAAACTGGCCTACGTGCTGGGAAAATGCGAGTGGGATTTGGCGAACAAGAAGAAGGTAATGCTGCTGAGTCTACGCGGAGAGTTGACCACCAAGAAGCTGGCCAAGAATAACGATATCGACTTGATTGAGGGCGTGGCACGCACTCTGCACATGTCTTCGTCGGTGGAGAGGGAGCAGATGTGCTCGATTTTCTATCCCGCACTAGTGTCCGCTGCCGTCATGAACGGAGATGTGGAAAAGCTGGGGGATCTCAAGCAGTATGGGGCTGACCTCTGTGACGAAAACTGTGACGGACGCACCGCCCTGCACTTGGCCTGCTATCTGGGCAAACTGAACTGCGTGAGCTTTCTGCTGGCAGTCGGCTGTAATGTGAATATCCACGATAGGTTTAACCGCACGCCGCTGCACGAGGCGGTCGACACGGATAACCATGCTGTGATAAAGGCTCTGCTCTGCAAAGGTGCTGTCCTCAGCGACCCTCCCGAGGTGCAGGCGGAACTTCTGCGCGCCCTGACAGAGCGCGGCAAGACCAAACGCATGGAGTCTTGGCGGCTGGCCGGAGCGGATCTATCACTGGCCGATCGCACGGGACGCACGGCACTGCATTATGCCTGCCAGTTGGGCAACCACGAAGTGGTCGACTATCTTTTGCCCTTCTACAAGAATCCCTATGTTAAGGACGAACTGGGCATGACACCCATAGATTACGCTAAGGCTGCCCATCACGATCACATTGTGACGCTGCTGCGCTTCAGGGAGAAGAACGACCAGAAGGATCCATGTGCCTGTATAGAATAGAAATCTCAATTAAAAATAGATTTTACAAACATTTTGCTTTTTTTGTTTTTTTTTGTCAAATTTCAAATATTATTAGCTTATACCTTGTGTATATATATATTTATATATATATGTATATGTATTGTTAGTGGTTTGTCCAAGTCAAGGGCTACGACGATGACGATATTAGCTGCATAGGTAACACATTAAAATAAATCTCTACTTCTTATGTGTATATAGTATATGTATGTTTATGCATTTATGGATAGAATGTACGTATGCACGTTTAAATGTTCCAATAAGAACTCAAATTAAAACCAAAGTACAAGAACAAACTAGCAAACAATAGATGAAAGGGAGGAGGGAGGGAAGCTATGCGATAAAAACAAAAATACTTAATACGACACGCTGGTTAATGGTTAAAGGTTAATGGTAAACGGGAGAGGTACTCTCCTCTGCATAATTGTATGTAGTTGCTGTCACTTAGGCTACAGACTTAAATAATAAGTGATTTGCATAATTCGAATACTCGGAACTTACTTGGCTAAATGACACATGGCTTCTGTTTTTTCTTTTATTTCTTGTTTCTTGCTTCTGTTGTATGTTTTTGTTATGCTTTGCGCTACGAATTTGTTCTACAACATTTAGACATGAAATATTGCTTGGTATTTTACGCACGGTAAAGGCTTTCTTTTGATTTGTATCTTTTTCTGAGTGCTAGTTTAGTTTTTCAGATAGATTCATATGTGTGTAATACGAGTATACTATATATATTGTGTGTGTGTTTGTGTGTGTCTATATGTAAAGGGTAGATTTGTGGGGGGTTTACAATAATATACTCGTACGATATATATATAAGTTAGTTTTTGCTGAAGCATTGCCTGCCGCTAATCTAGTTTGTTGTTAATACTTAGAATTGCTTTCTTCGAATTGTTGTTAATCAGTGGCCACCGATTAGCTCCACCCATGTATCTCGCTCTCTCTCTCTATCATCTATGGCTTAAAATATAGAATTTATTTTAGTTTAAGTTTTTTTTTTGTTATTTTTTTTTTTTGTAAATTTAAAATCTCTACTAATCTACATTACAAAAATTGTTCTTCACTGGGTTCAAACGGGGCTCTATCGTTCGGGTTCGTCGTCTGCCTCCCCTTCTACGTTTACAACATTTTCCGTCGTACAAAACAAATGCATATATTGTATGGTAAAAATGTTTCTTTTCTCCTTTTTGCCTTACTTCGATGTGACATTGATAGACAAATTCCAATTTTCTTTACTAATTGTTTCGAATTCTCGATTGTTTGTGTTTTCTTTTCAATTAAAACGTTATAAACTTTGCGTGTGAGTTATTCTTGTGAGTGTGTTAAACTAAATTGCACATTGAGGTTAAATTTTGAATGAAAAAATAATTAATTATTATTTACATACAACAAGAATTGTATAATTGGGAGGGGGCTTGGGTCTGGGCTTGGCTTTTGTTTGAATATTTACAGCAGCACTTGTGAGATGTGCGAGAGAATTGAGAGCATGTTGGGGCTTAACGACTTAGGAGATACACTAGCTTAGGATGATACACTGACTGCTCGCCCTCCCCCTAGTTAACCATCAGCGTATGCGACTCCATGGGCGCCGCCGAGTCGTACAGCGTGTCCGTGTCCTGCGTGGGTTCACCCTGCAGCTGACACTGATTAGACAGGGTGCCAGCACCACAGTCGCAGAAGAAGCTGTGGAGGAGAGTATAAAAATGCACTCTACTGTAAGATAATGATTTATTTAATATACTCACCGATCGTGTCGTATGAACTCAACATCATGGCCTGCATGACAATTCTTGATGCAATTAACACAGATGGCATTCCGATCGGTGGTGTTGCAAGTCTGACAGCGATAGAAGTCGTGCATGGGAAAGGATGTGTAGCTGCTGATTTTGTAGAGGCACTGGCCACTGGAGACGGCCTTCTCCACTTCGTCCTCGTTGTTGAAGATGTTATTGCCGCGTGTGATGGGCTGAACGCCGCTGGCAAGGCACAGCCCACCGAACTTGTTCTTGAATATCTGATTGTGCTCTAGCGTTGCCGTGGCATTGTTGGTGATCTCCACACCAGCCGCCTGTCCATCGTAGATCCGATTGCGTCGAAGTATTGGATGCGATTGCGTTGAGATCAGCACTCCGGCCTGTGTGTTCCGGAAAATGTCATTCTCCTCAAGGATCCCCTTTCCGCCGTTGAATATACAAATGCCGCCGTCTCTGCCATCGTAGATCTTGTTCCGCTTGAGGGTGGGATTCGAGTCGGTTTTGATCCAAACACCGGCCATGGCATTGTCGAATATCTCGTTCTGCTCCAACAGTCCGAGACCGCCGTTGTAGACAAGGACACCGCCGTTCTGGCCACCCCAGATCTTATTTCCGCGTATCACTGGATTGCTGCCCGTTCGGATCTGCACGCCCGAGTACAGATGATTGAAGATGTCGTTGTCCTCCAGCTTGCCATGACCGTTGTCATAAAAATAAACGCCCACCTGCTTGCCCGAGTGGATTCGATTGCGCCGCAGGACAGGTGTGCTGCCAGTGGTTATCCAGACACCGGCCAGCGTATTCGAGTAAACCTCGTTCTCTTCTATCAGGCCCTGGCCCTTCTCGTGCACATAGATCCCCCCATGCTGGCCATGATGGATCTTGTTGTGGCGCACAATCGGATCGCTATTGGTGCGTATTTGGATGCCGGCCAGGGCATTGCCATAAATATTGTTGTGCTCGATCAGACCACGGCCCTCTCCAAAGATATACACACCGCCCTGATGGCCATTGTAGATCTCGTTCTTGCGAATGGTGGGATTGCTATTGGAGGTTATCCAGACGCCTTTAAAAAGAGATTGAAAGTCGGTTACAGTCCCTCTCGGTCATCGGTCATTGGCTTCTCTACTTACCTGCAAAGTTATTCGAGTGAATGCGATTCTCTATGAACTGCCCCAGGCCGTTCTCGTGCACATAAATGCCCCCTGTCTGGCCATGGTGAATCTCGCACTTGACAACGGTGGGATTAGCACCAGCCTTCACCTCAAAGCCGGCAATGCGATTGTTGTGTATATCATTCTTCTCAAAGTACCCCTGCAAAAGACATTCATTTAGAGATTGTTATAGAAGAGCAGATACTGGGACTTACCATGCCATTTTCAAAGGTGAATATGCCCACATCCCGTCCATGGTGAATGTGATTCTCACGCATAATGGGACTGGCAAAGTTCTTTACCCAAATGCCGGCCAAGGCATTCCTACTGATCTCGTTGTGCTCGTACGTGCCCTGGGCATAGTCGGTGACATAGAGACCCACATTCTCACAGTCGCTGATGTCACAGTTGCGTATTACGGGATTGGCATTCACACCACCCACGCAGACGGCTGCACCCACCACAGAGGTGGAGCGGATGATGCAGTTGTCCACGGTGGGAGAGCAGTTCTCGCCAATATCGAGACAATAGTGCTTGTGGTGGGAAACGGTCGACGTGACCTCCGGAGAGAACTTGAGTGTGAGATATCCCACGTAGGCGTACTTGGCTCCCTCCACGAACATCACAGTGGAGCCGGCCTCCCGTTCGAGGATTACAGATTCGGCCACATTGCCGGGTGCAGCGCCCACAAGAGCCACATCGGAGTCAATGAACAGATACTCGGCCTTGTAATGGCCAGCATGAAGGAATATCAGTGGTCCGGGATGCTCCGTTGGTGCCACTTGCTCCTCGTAAATGTTGACCAGAGCATTGACACTTGCACCGCCACCGCCACCAGCGGCACTGGTATTGGATAGGCCAGCAGTGACGACATTACCAGCGCCAGCGCCGGACACGAACACTCCTCCTGCAGCGGCCCTCTCCTCGGGATAGTCGAGAGCTGCCTGGATGGTGTTGAAGAACACAATACTGCGGCCAGAGCAGCGCTTCTCCTGGTAGCCGGGACGCACATGCACACCCCGGTACAGCTGGTGAAAGCTCTCCTTCCATGGATTCGCATACTCCGACTCCTCGGGCTTCTCAAACACGAACTTGCACAGCTCCGGATTGAACAGGGGCAAGTCGTACTCGAAGACAGACTGGTAGAGTCGCTTCCACAGCTCGCTGTCGTTGGCGATGGTATTGAAACGCTTGCACACCAAGGCCAAGCGGCACAGGTCCTGCTCCATCAGATAGGAGAAGATGGCCAGAAGAACTTCATCGGCTAACTCGTACTGCAGATACTGGGCAGCTGTGGGGGTTCCACTGCCTCCTGCAGTGGCTGTGCCCCCGCTAGTTACTTCCGTGGAGGGAGCTGGACCCGCATCGCCGCTTTGAGTGTACAGGCGGCGCGAACGTTTTCTGGCCGGCAGCATGTAGTTGTTGTCCTCGATGGCGGCGCCAACTGGCAGGGCACCGCAATGCTGCTGCGGCACGGAACTGTGCACATTGGGTGGTTGGGCGAGAGTGGCTCCGGTGGTGGGGGCGTTGTTCACCGGGAATGTGGCGCTCGTGGAGGGCGCCTGCACGATGGCCGAGGATGAGGAGGACGAAGAAGTGGATGATGACGAAGACGAGGATGTGGAAGATGACGATGACGAGCTGGATGGTGAAGAGCTGGGATTCACCAGGGGCGGCGAACTGCTTGATGGGCCGACGAGTATGGCGGAGGAGGAGGGTCCACTGGAGCACCATTGCTCGTGGCTGCTGGCAGAGATCTTGCGACGCAAGTCATACGGCGACTGATGACTGGAGGCGGCAGCAGCCGCAGCAGCGGTGGCGGACGTTGAGGCTGGAGACCCCGTGGACCCCGACGTTGATGTGGCGCAGGTGGACTTCGATAAGGATCCCCCAGCTGCTGATGCTGCTGCCGCCGGTGTTGAGCTAGTGGATGTAGAGGCGGCTGCACCGCCACCGCCAGCGCCACTGGTGCCGGCGCCCGAACTTTCCGAGGTGTCCATCATCTGAAGGGCGTTGTAAAAGTTGCCAGAGAACCCAGAGCCACTGGCTCCACCTCCGCCTCCTCCAGCAGACCCGCTTGAGCCTTGTCCGCTGTCAAAGTACTCGGCTGACCCCGAAGTAGATGCTGCACCAGCAGCAGCAGAGGCAGTAGCTGCCCCACCACCTGCACCTGCACCTGCATTGGTGCTGTTGGAGGAGCTGGCGGAGGCCGATGATGATGATGATCCACTGGCAACGTTCTGCTGCAGCATGGGATCCATGATGTTGCCCGTGGGACGGTTGGGCATGGCGATGCGGTTGGCACCTTTCCGTCGCGAGCGGCGCACGTAGGTGCGCGACGAGGTAAACGAGGCGCTCGGCATTTTCTTTACCTGCTGCGGCTGCTGCTAGAAAAGATCTCGATGAGTGGTCTGGACCAAGTCTTTTGCGTTTATCACTTCCGTATTCGACGAGTTTTCACAGTTTTCCAACCCCATATGCATACGCACTCACACTTGCATACACACCGAAACACACACACAGGCACACATTTATAATTCAGCGAAGAATTTTTCCATTCACTCTTTTTGCGACGGCGGCGGATACCTATCGACACTGGATCTACATAAAAATTATTTATGGATTGATTTAATTCCGGCCAAGGGATTCCATGCTTGGTGTAATTTATCTGTCGCTCTGCTTCATCATCATCTGTCTGCTTCTTCTTATTGTAAATGAGAGAGTGTGTGTTTGTGTGTGCTTGTGGAGTTTTTCGGGGTTTCTATCCTTTGTTTCTCCTTTGTTTTGTTTTATTTGGTTAGAAGAGCTACACTAGCGAACGCACTGGCTACTGCTATCTCGCTCGCGCATTGTTACTTTTGTTTCCTCTTTGCTTCGTATTCGTATTGCTTCCCGTTCAGCTTTCTTTGTAAGATTTTCCAGAGTATCACTTTCACTAACTTGAACTGCACTGAGCAATAATTGATTGTTGAGCACTACCAGCACTACTCTACGCAATATTATATATTTTATTTAATTCTTTTATGGCAAAATTAAAATTAATTCGAGAGCGATGGTAGTCTGCTCCAGTGTGACCGCGGAATACTCGATAAGATATACTTCAAAACCATCAAAAATATACCTAAATATTCCTTCTCATTTTAAAAATATACCGTAATTATACCGTCTCTTAAATCATATTCCTCGATTTTGATGTTCTGTTTTGTAAAAATAGGTAGTTAGGAGTCTCAGGAATAAAACTATAATTTTATACGATTTATCAATCAATTCCCCATAAGATTGGCTAGTTTTCACGACTTTCTTTTGTTGTAATGTTTCCAAATTAAGTATAAAACTAAAAATCTTAACCAACAAAAATAGCATAAAACGTTACGTCGCGTTAGTGTTGCGTACTTGACAATTTTCTTATTCAAATCAATGAACTCAATTTCGTAGTGGAAATATCCTGATGGAAATCTTCTCCAGCCTGACCGCGGATTTATCGAACAAATCAGACTATACCAAAATATACCTTTTCGTTGTTAAGATATACCCTAAATATTACCTAGGAAAACAACGAACTCAACCCAACCTATTCCAGCTCTGTTTAAACAGTTGAACAAAACAAAGGAAAATAATACTGTTTCTAAATGCTCCTTGTGGCTTCATCCATCCTTTTTACAAAAGCAAAACGATACGATTCTTCTAGTGTCATAATATCCGTTCATATATTGAAATATCCACTGGTCGACAATGGGTTAAGTGTTTTCTGCCCATGATCTTAAATCGAATTCCTTGATTTTGAAATTCGCCTTGAAATTACAAGCTAGCTAGTGGTCTGGCACTACGAATTAAATTTTCTCCGATTTATGAATCATTTGTTCACAAGATTGGCTTATACCGACGACTTCTCTTGATTGGATTTAAACAAAAAAAAAAACATTTTAAACGGAAAGTGTCAACAAAATATAAATACACAACTTGCTCACCTGCTCACCACACAAAGAACGGTAGGGAACGTAATCGGAAATGGAATATAACGAATGGCAAAGTAGGAGTCAACGGGAAGGAGTCCCGATGTTGCGAGAGGATATTCCACCACAGGAAAGAGAGAAAAGTTGTGCGATTTTCTAGTATCGTTGCTGTAATTGGAAATATCGCACGTCTTGCAGAAGCCAGCTAACAGTTACACACCACTCATCTAAATAATTATAGCAGCCAGCTATGAAAATTTTATAGTCTAAAATCGCAACTCTATATTTCCTATTAGCATTGATATTTACATTTGCTTTACTCGAGTAAGGAAATAAATAAATATGTATTGCAAAATACTGTAATTCTGTCCTAGCCTGTAATGTAACAAAAATGTGTCTGTAATCCCAAATATAATAAGTTTTACATTAAAGTCCACATAGAGCTTGCTCCATCCAGTTTCAGGTCAACTATCAATTTTGACCTCCAAAATATTTAGCAAAAGGTCTGAGCCTGAGTATGTCTGCAGGCCGAGGTCTTTAGTTGGCTGCCAAGCAACAATTTAAGGTCGAACCAGTCCCATTTTCCGACTTCCCTCTGGCTGCAAATCAAATAATGTGGAGCTGATGGTTAGTGGGTGGTGGCGGTAGCTCTGCATGGCGTTTTGTCATTGTCATTGTACGAAATGTTTTGACGGCTTTATTTAATTTTCAGCATTGAACTTTGAACACGCGATCTCTAAGGCTTCAAATTCCAGCTGACCGTCAAACTGAACTCAATTCAAAACGAGCGACATCCGATATTCTGTCAGTTCCGTGAACTTCCAAAAACTATACTCACATGCAAATTCATGCCTCAGCTTTAAATTATTTTACGCCAAATTCATGGCCCTCTGTACATCCTGTGTGTATTTATGTACTTATTATGTATTCCCCTACCTTCTCTTGGGGTTCCAGTGACAGCTGTTCAAACATTCACCCACTGACCCACACCCACAAGACTAAGGGCCCGTATCTATCATGATAATAATGGGTTAAATACTCCATAAAGGCCCTCGTAGCTAAAATGAGTAATATTATTTAATAATATTTAATATTATTGCAATGCATCTTTTGGAAAAATACATACATAGTACATAGTATACACAGGCTTAGACTCTTAGACTCTTGGTTAGTGCATTTAATATTCGGCGTGTTCTAGGATAAAGTTGTTTTATTTTTCCTGCTTTGAGCCAGCTTTTCTGTGTACTAGTTTGCTGTGTGCGCTTTGTGCTCTCCGTTTAGTGGGCATTGTGCTGTGTCTGCTTCCTTTTTTATCGCTCTGCCGGCAATGATAATGGCAGACGCATCCCATTGACACGCCACTCGTAGAACTAGGAGATGGATAAAGGAGAAGAGCATCAGCAGAAGCAGCAGCGAGGACTAGCACTAGCCGTGGCCATATGGTCTCTACGGGCCACCCCGAATAGCAAGGCGGCGTGTGTCCCTGTTGCCAGTGACCTCAATAATAATTTCGTCTAATTGCTTCGTAATTATGCCGCGCACATGGTTTTCTTGATTCGCCCGCAGTCGGTAATTCACTTCGCCCCTCGCCACCATCGCTAGCTTCCTTTTACATTCCCTTTCCCTATCTCCGTTCGTGCGTTCTCTCCTTAGTTGGCTGGGGAGGATGTGCTTGCTGTTGCCTGGGCGGTGCAAGTGGTGGTGCTGCCCAGAGTCCGGGCTCCCGGCCGACCCGAGGCGGCCATTTTGGCATGCTATTATTTGTCTCTTTTGTTTTGCGCAATGTTTTTCGTCATTTGCTTCATTTTCTGTCATTAGAAGCATTTAACTTTTTGCTGTTTTGCCTCTTTCCGATTTGCTTTCATTATTCATGCGGCGTTGGCTACGACTTCTGCCACGGCAACGCTTTCAGGCAGTCAGGTCTATTACCAACATGGCCGACTCACGTTTATGGTTATTGCAGTCATGTCTGAATCTCTCTGAAAGTTTTCAAAGTTTACAAATTTAATATGTACAGCAAAAATAGTAACCACAAACTTAAGGCATGCAACTGCAATTCAAGGCCCCGACTCGCTGTATTTAGGAATCTTTCGTTCGACAGTAATTGAATTATTTCCAATTCTCTGTCTTTTTAGATCTTCGAAACTACTGCCTGTCACGTTCATTAAAGGTATTTCCATCCTTAGTTGGGCCACAGCTGGCGTACATCCAGAGTTAAGCAGCGTATCAATGTGTGCCAATGGGTTGTTGGCTTCAATTGAATTCTCTTGCCTGCTTGGAACCCGGGCCAAGGACCGCGGTCTGTGTCTACTTTTATCCCATTCAGGTGTGCAGCACACGTCAAGTCATTTAGTTCGTATCACTCACTTTTTTAATGACAACTAAATGCGAATGTCATTTGGTGTGGGACGGGCCCTTCCTGCGCCGCTTCACAGCATAATTCTGCCGATTCACATACAAATGTCAGAATGTATGCCTACTGATGGAGTGGGGTCGGTCTCAACTGCGTGTCTCGCTCTTTGGGCACAAGTACGTCTAATGCGAAAAACTTTTAATTGAGTTTAAAATTGTATGAAGAAAGCAAAAGGACGACATTTCAGCAGGACTTTTGAAAATCGGCAACCGTAATTATGCTCCAGTGTGTGCCGTATACATACGGACATGAACATGAATATGTACGCAGTTTTTGAAGTGTGTCGGTTTCAATCTCGGTAAATTGCCCATGAAATATTAACTTTACCATAATGAGACGCCATTTTTATGCCTCCCAATTTGGCAGGGACACAATGTGGCAGGGATGCGAGTGTGTGCCGCCGCCCTCCATCTCTTCCATCCCTTTTCCGGGCCTTATAAATTGTCGGTTTTATGTCCTTAGCCTTTAGCTGGATAACATTAATGCACCTGTCCCTACATAATCCAATAAAAAACAAAAAAGAAAGAGAGAGAGAGAAAAAGTGGCATAATCCTTCTTATTCAGCGGTCAAGCACCGTACATAAAGGACCAATTCTTTGACCCAATTATGGCCACGGAATTGTGACACATTGAGGCCTTCTGCTTCTTCCGTCCGCTCCTTTGCCCTTTCCTCTCTCCTCCAATCCCGATTTTATCTGGCTTCGAATGAAAAATGACTCAATTTGCAATGGCTGACGCCCTCTGGCCCTCCCACCCAAACACTTGCTCGTTGGCGCCGTCGTTTCTTTTGCAACGGTAAAACTCCCACCTTTAATAAGAAATAATTTCTTAGCCCTGCGATAGTTAGTGGAGAATGACTTGGCTTAATGGTACTAAATAGTACTATATAATACATAATTCGGCACGGACAATAGCTTTCGGTCAATGGAACTTGCCACAATGGGCCGTCACAAAATAATAACCAGAAAGAAGGAGGCTTTGGTTTACTTTTAGAACAAACATGATCTTATTAGAATTTGAATTCAAACAATGAACTACTATTACATGAGGAAAAATTAAAACCAATACCGATCAAGTTAATATTCACACAGACTCAATATAAGAGTTTCGGAATAATCAACCTTCGTGGTGCAAATATTTTCGTTGTCTTACTTTCGACTTCACTACGGTCCCACAAAGGGCACACTGTACAGAAGATATACATAACTAAACGAGACTCTTGCAATTCTCCTCGGCTGGCCTGGGTATTCTTTGAAAATTAAATCACTTGCTAATACTCTTATGTAGGTTCTCGGACAGACGGACTATGTGTAATCGACAGAGTATAACAAAAGCCTCTATATACCCAGCATTTGGTTAGCAAAAGAGAATAACAAATTGTGTGCTGCAGTCCCGTCTTGGGGAAAACCAAATTAAAGGCAAATAAATGTATCTTGAGATCATAGAACAACAGCAACAGCCATCACACAGATGGCTCTTTTCCATATAGCAATTTAAATAAATAATGTTAACTATTTTGAGATTTATTTAAGGGTCGTGGTCGCCCTTTCTCAACATGCAAGGGATGTGCATAAAAATAGCAAAATGTGAAAAGCAGCAGAAAAGGATGAAATAAACTGGCCAGGGTGACTGTGTGCCCTGGGTCCTTCTTAGGTCCTAACAGAACCACACAATGCACGTTTAATGTCATTTAAAACGGCAATTACTCAGCACGCTCTCTAGCTACGGTTCTGTCTGCGGTACCGCAACAGAATAATAGGAACCGAGTGAGGCCCAATGCCCAGGCACTCCGCAGACCTAGAGCGAGGCGCATGGCGTTGCACTTGACTGTGGCTTCGGCTTCGCTTTAATGTCACTGCATGGCCGCAATTATTCAGCAAGCACTTCGCCTCTGATTCGCCGCATGCGATTCTCATGCAAATGGAGGCAGGCAGAGCCAGGCAGGCGACCCTTCCGGTGCCATAAATCGACGGGTCTGGCCTGCTGTGGCCCGGCCCAGTCTTATATTCTAATTACAAGGCACATGGAAATGCAGAAAGAGGGAGAATCCAAATCCAAACACGTACTGGGGACATGCAGATTACGTGCGGCCCACAAGTAGGTTATCCTCCGGGTGGACTGCATAAACATACATTTTGAGCTGAGCTGAGATATAACCCTGGGGATGTGCACCTGTAGTGACATTTAAGAAAGCTTTCGCCTTGGTCTTTCATTGCATTATCCGAGTACATTTAATTGCTGCTTTCATTCGTTTAGGGAATATGCAAATATGAATCAATGCGCTGTACCCTTGGGCCTGACCTTCTTCGGACGAATGTACGTGTTTATGTCGAATTTGGTGAACATCACAAACATGGTGCAGATCAAGTAGATAACGCCGCGAGATGCGTTGCAGTTGGGCTGGAAGTAGGTGTAGGCGCAGTTCAGGAACATCATCATGAACTGGATCAGCTGTGTGAGGGTGAGGTACTTCTTCCAGCAGAGACTCTCCTGAAGATTGCGGCTCTGGGATGAGGCATAGTAGTATTCATACATTACGATATGCACCAGAACATTGAACATGCAGATGAAGTTGAATTTAATTCGCTTAACAAATTTTGGAATAATACATCTGAAGGCTAGCTCCAACAATCATTTCCCCTTTCGATCGCTGGCCTTCTTCTTGGGCATTATGTAGGCCCTTACGTAGAAATTAAGGAACAGAATGATGAATGTTATTGAGACGAGGGCGCCAAAAACTGGTAAATTTCGGGATGCATTGCAGTTGGGCTGGCGCAGGGTGTAGATGCAGTGAACGAGTATGATGAAAAACTGGGTGAGCTGAACGATGGTGATGTACTTCTTGAACCAGAGATTTGCTTGGACATCCTTGTGTACGGATATGTAGTAGTAGGTGTACATAAAAACGTGCACTGAGACATTAAAGAAGCAGAGGAAGAAGCCATGGCCACCGTGTCCATAAAAACGGATGTACGTAAAGCATATGTACGGCATTATAGAGTGATGGAAGATGTGCAGAAATGTTAAGTGCCCATGCTTCTTGCGCAGCACGAAGAATATGGTGTCCAGCAGATCCAGTATCTTGTTTAGGAAATACGAGTAGGTCAGCCATCGCTCTGTGTTCTTCCACTCGTGATCCATTGGCAGGTTGGTTACGCATTTGAGGTCGTAGGTGTTCAGCATAAAAAGCAGGCTCTGTGGGAACACACAAAGACATTATTGCCAGGAGAACATGGAGTCTGTCTGACTAGACGAGATCACTCACGCTCACAAGCATTATGCCGTTGTACAGAATTTGCACGATGTTGTAGACTTTGATGACGCCGCGCAGATCGAAAGGCTCTCGATTCTCCATCAGCTTCCTGCCCACCTTCAGCGTAAACAGCAGGTAGACTGCAACTATGGTCAAGATGGGCCAGTGGCTGCCCAAAAGTGGCACCCCAAAGGGATCAACCGGTGGAGCGTTCAAGATATCAAACATTGCGAATTTTTGTGCACCCTGGGTGTCGGTGCTTTGACGACTAGTCAAAAGCTCACAATGCACACAATGCTCGACAATGCGTCTATAATTTAAATGTATAATTAAAGCATTTTCACATTTGGATTTGACTCGGTGCATTGGTATTAACACACCGTAATCGAATACGGAAGCTCAATCTATTACGTCTTAAATTTAAGCACTTATTTCGAAGGCTTTCACGTGGGGTAAGCATGCCAGTATGATGGGATGATGTGTTGGTGTATTGGATTCCCAGTAAATTCTCCAGACATCTCCATATTTGTGGCAGTGTTCTCCCTTTAATCAATACATACCAATAGAGCGCGACTTCCCGGGTCCTTCGTAACTTTAAACAAGATTATGGGAATTCCATTAAAAGTTTTATACGGGCTTGGGCTGTGAAAGTGTTTGAAAATCACGCACACGCAAAAATAGAGACTGGGTGGTGTGGGTGGAGTGCGGGTACGAGTACGAGCTGTTGGTACACAAATAGCGCTGCAGCGGTTCTCGTAAAAACGGATGCGGAAATGGGATGTAAATAAGCACCGCCATTGCACGCATATCCTGCACAACAAACTGCAAAGGCCAGCCAAAATTCAGTACTAACCGTTTTGTTGCACCCAGAATTATGTGTGTACATTGTACACGTACATATCTATAACACTGTGTCCGCCAGCTAACATTGCATAATTGAACAAATGAACCAATGAGAGTGTATACCCGTATATAAATACATATGTACATAAATATGTATATTAAGATCAGCTTAAAAGGATGTAAGGGTGCGAGTAATTTAGTAATGCCAATGTAATGAGGCATAGAGACCCACAACACTTTTCACGGAGGCGACTGTGCATCTTGCCTACTGGCCACAGCTATGCCCATGTTAGTGGACGCAACTGTAAAGCTCTGATCGTTAGCAAGCCCAAGCCATCAATTCCAAGATCGGAGCTTCATGGAAAGCAATGAAATACAATGTAAACAGGAATTAGGTAAAGCAAAAATGTGTTGCGGGTTCTTCACATGCTTTCAATGAAATTCTGTTCATACCCAATGCCGTGCATGGGCTTCCATTAGTAGTCGTTGCCAAATTGCTCAACTTTTTAAGTGCTTTGATTTGCATTGAGAGTTTTTCTGAGGCAAGTGAGGTAGGGTCTCGGGCTGCCCATTAAACAGGGCTTGGCAAGTGCATCTCTGTCCCTATCTCCATCTCCATCTGTATCTGTAGCTGCAGCTATGTGGAAGCGACCTTTGGTGTTGGGGCTGGTTTGTCGCTGGTTTAGTCCCGACTCGTCTTCGCATTAACGCCATTAGGCCAATTTGGCACTGTGCCCTGACCCCGAAAGGCGCACGGAGAACTTTCCCAAACAAAGGTAACAAACTATGGCCACGATGCCCATGCTGCCATAGTTTTTTCCCATCCCAGCAGCACATCCGTTCCATTCCCCTCCACGCCGCGCTAGGCCAAGCCAGGCCACGCCACTCGCATGCCAATGCACGTGTAAATAAAAGTCAAGTGAGAAAAACAAATAAATTAGAGTCGCATCCTCTTGCTGGCAACGAACATTCCTTTTCGTTATTGCGCGACTGGCTTTAATTACGACACCAGGCAGGGGGCATGGGGAATGGTGCATCTGCGTCCCAAGCCATGGATCCGACTGCTGCCTCCGCTGGCTCAGCATGTTCAATTTATGTTTATTTGAAAACTGTTGCACTTGACTAATGTTCGCTTCATGCCGGGACATCCTCTCGCAGCTCTGGCGCTGACCTCCTCATGGTTTTTCGCCTGTTGCTTAATCAAAAGCCACTCTAAAGGAGGGATTACGGCTTAAAAAGTGACTTCAGCTTAATTTTAAAGCAAAGCACCCAAGGAATATGTCCTGTTCCAGCGCCTTCACCGCTGGGGATGAGTCAATCGATAGGGAAATCGATCCGTAGAACACCCGTCCAGTCTTCGTCATTTCGAGCACCATCCAAACTAAATTTGATTGTAATGGACGGGGCATTTGATTTATTAGTTTTCTCATTAAACAAATTGTCGAACAATACAACACAAGAACAATGCAGCAACCACGCGTGTGTGTGCTCACCATACTTACGCTTATTTATGTAGATTGATGGTCATTTCTTTCGTGTAAACACATCCATTGACGCAAATTTGAATATACATTTTCATTAGCAAAATGTCCATGGGTCCCTGGAGACAGCCCTGGGATGGTCGCTGTCCGGATAGCCATCCAGGCCTGGCCCATAAAATGATGAGCAATAGCAATCACTTGGCTTCAATTGGTTTTTGACTTGAATTGGCCGCTGAGCCCGTCTGGACACATGGAATCTGGCCATGGTTATTTACGATACAGCCAGGCACAAGTGGTAGGTAATTGGCCATAATCATTCGATAATGATCAGGTGCCATTTCCAACGGCTGTGCCTTATTACAAGTGGAGTGGGTAAAGGGCACTGGCGCATTGACCTTTGGGGACGCTCAAATTATTTCTACGAACACTAGTTAACGATTATTGCTAACTATTTCGCTGAGGTTAGATAATGTTGGATACTATTTTCGATACCAAACATCACATAGACGCGTCAATTCGCCTATAAACTGTCTGAATAAAATGTATGGGCGATTGGTTCCCAGGGGCTCTCATTGCATTTTAATCGGTATAGAACGATTTGTTGTCAGCTTTGCTCCAACTGCAAATTTTAAGTTTTATTTTTAGAAAAGTGTCATGTAAAAAAAATATACAAAATTTATCTTTGAGACGCATACAGATACAGACGCAGTACATTCATTGTATACAAAGCGTTCAGACAATTCTTTGACCTTGCTTTGGACATTTTACAACACTTAAGCACATCGAACATTGTTGACATAAATACAACTCAACGCACAACTGTTTATCCCCGATACACCGATAAAATGGTAATTATACCCTGAGGAATTTTGAATTCAAGGGGATGGGATTATGGGGTCGGTGGTGCAAAGTCACAGCATTTGCGCTTTTTGTGGTTGCGGGTGAGTGGTTGTTTTTTGACGTTTTACAATACTGGCGACCAAGTCGCCGACAACAACAAAACGCAGTGCTTAAATTTATAAATTTAAATGCGCTTTTATCGGATCTTGTGTTTACCCTGGGTTCTCTGAGCATGCGCAGCCGTTCGTTATGTGCGCCATCACCCATCTATTCGCTGGAACTTTCACATGCTATAGGTAAAAGCGCCGTAACCAGTTGACACGCGTTTATCTGTTTTACTATGTTGCAGGCTGTTCGCAGGTACGTGAAGGGACACGAAGCACACTTTCTCAAACTAACACTTAAGCAAACTAACTTGGTGCAGCCTCATGATGGGAAGGAGCGCATCTCTAAACCAAGCTAGCCTGGCACACCGCCGGGCGATCTGAAACCTCGCTGTCTGAAATTGCTGTCTGTGCGGCTAGGCATCTGGACACCGCACGGCGAGGTGGACTTGCCTGAATGGCACACGAGCTGGACACCTAATTTCATGCATCGTTGGCGGTGCCGCTAATATCTCAATTTAAAAAAAGTTTCCATCCCAGCTGACGAAAGCTACAGAGTAAGCCGCGGATTTAGCTTCAACGGATTAGATCACGGATACAGGGATCAAGAATATGTCGGCAACTGAGTTTGCAAGTGCCACTTTCTGCCTACGAAAATTAACCATCCCCGCAAATATTGAGACCATTAGAATAAGCAAAACTTTTAAA
This sequence comes from Drosophila guanche, assembly GCF_900245975.1. Taxonomy (NCBI): domain Eukaryota; kingdom Metazoa; phylum Arthropoda; class Insecta; order Diptera; family Drosophilidae; genus Drosophila; species Drosophila guanche. The sequence goes on from NW_022995749.1 coordinate 1,636,842, forward strand.
AGTTTTATGTTGTATAATGTTTGGTTTAATGCTAATTAATACTTGTATGGTAGAAAAAAGCGTCATTAAATTTTCTTTGACATATTTGGTGTGACCCGGGCACATGAAGAATATTCCGTGTCTTGGTCCGTAATGTCTTCGTCAGTAGACGAACGGCTTCTGTCTGGCCCCATTTCAGCCAGCAGATCGACATTACGTTGAAATTCCATTACGTCTTTATCCAAGGCTTCGGGAATATCCCAACAGTTGTCCTCCGTCTTATAGGGTACTGCCATTTCTGAGTCTTCGTCGACGGTGAGCACGCTGCTGGCGAACTGGCCACGAATCTTTTGAAAGAGCGCGATCTTCTGAGCCTTTTTCATCTTGGCGTTCGTCGTGGCCGCCAGGAAGGCGTTATCCCAGGGGGCATCTGTCTCGTGAAAACTGGAGACGATGGCTCCCTTTATGCGATTGTTGCTGATCGGCACCAAGCTCTCCAGCCTCTTGGTGGTCCACATTTTTTCACAGCGACTGCAGAGCCCAACTACAAAATTAGTGACTGGATTGATGCACATCTCGCACTTAATCACAGCAAACAAGGGATCCATATTTTTATCCATTTAACTCCTGTTGTTGGGCTGAATGTTAGATGTTTTACAAGTGACAAATGGTGCAACTGAAACTCCACGTGCTTTGCAGAAGATATGCGCAACGGCAGCGGCACAAAAAAAAAAACTTTTAAAATTCGTTAAAGCGTTTTCGAACACTGCTGCTGGTGCTGCCACTATTCTCAAAAGCGACAACTACAGCGGCAAGTGGTCAGCATTGTTTATGAGTTGGCAGTACAGTTGTTTACATACATATGCACGTTTTTGTCTTTGCGAATAAATTTGGATCAAAAGTGGAACCATGCTGCCCTTGTTGCCACAACTGATGCAGGTAAGCTCCACAATGATTACTACATCTTTCGCACACTTTAGTGATGCTTACATTTTCATTTGCATACAAAAAGAACGATCCAGAGCCGCTGGAAGTAGACGCGCCACCGAACGAGCAGAATGCGAACAACGAGGTGCAGCATATTGTGGTGGAGAATCCCAGCATTGATCTGGACGTGTATGCCAATCAATACAAAGGCATTGGACGACTCCACCGGCTGAAGTATGTGGCCGAAGTTTGCCCCAGCCTGGCCGTGGAGGCACTCAAAATGGCCATCCCATATGTACAGACCACGTACAACGTTAGTCTGTACCAGTTGCTGCAAAAGCGTTTGCGCGACTTAAGCTATGGCGCTCCTGCTTCTGCGGGTTCGATTGTGTATGATGCCTATTGGGTCGACACCATTGTGCAGAAGTCTGACCGCAGGCTGCATGTGCTTGATGAACAACTGAGATCCTACAAGTCGACCTCGTTCAAGGAGGCCATTCGGCGCGGCCACGAGGACTTGGCCGAATATTATCTGAGCTGCGGGGATCTGAGCAATGCCCTGCAATTCTACTCACGCGACCGTGACTATTGCACCAGCGGCGAGCATGAGTTGAAGACGTGTTTAAATATGATTAAGGTCTTCATTTATATGCAGAACTGGGGCAAAATCATGACCAACATTGCGAAGGTGCAGAGTTCTTCGTACTTTGCCAGGGAGGCCAACGCCCAGATCCGCACACACCTAAGCTGCGCCGCCGGCCTGGCCGAGATGCAGCTTAAAAAATACAAGGCGGCTGCCGAGCATTTTCTGAACGCCAACTTTGACCATTTCGAGCTGCCCGAAATGATATCCGCAAACAATGTGGCTGTCTATGGCGGCCTCTGCGCTTTGGCCACCTTCGGCAGGCCGGAGCTAAGGCGCCTGCTGTCCTCTCAATCGTTCAAGCATTTCCTCGAGTTGGAGCCGCAGTTGCGCGACATTGTTGTCCTGTTCCACGAGAGCAAGTACGCCTCGTGCATGACGCTGCTCGATGAGATTCGTGACAATCTGCTGATTGATATGTACATAGCACCCCATGTGGGCACGCTCTACACCCAAATTCGAAAACGAGCCATGATCCAGTACTTCAGTCCCTACATGTCGGTCTACATGCACAAAATGGCCATGGACTTCAACACCTCGGTGGGTGATCTGGAGAACGAGGTGATGCAGCTGATTCTAGATGGCCAGATTCAGGCCCGCATCGATTCGCACAACAAGATCCTCTACGCCAAGGAGTCCGATCAGCGCAGTATCACGGTGGAGCGTGTCCTGGCTCTTGGCAAGAGCTATCAGCGAAACACTCGCATGCTCATCCTACGTGCGGCTATGCGTAAAAGTGGCATCCAAGTGAAGAGCGATAGAAGCGAGAATGGAAGCAAGCACAACGCCATTTTGGCCCTGTTGAACACGCTCAATAGTCCATAAACTCTTTGAAATATACTCGATGAAAATTGTATTCTGCTATGAAATGTAACTCCACACTTATAGCATCACGAATCGAACTATGTAGAGAACCAATAAATCATCTACTTAGCCATCTACTTTGTATAGATCGGATTGGTCTTTTCAGTGTAGAGCAAAATTCGTTTAATTTCTTAAATTGAAATTATGGTAATTTCCTGCAGTCATGCAAGCCTTTCCATTCTTTTCGTGCTTGGCCCGGAACCCATAACGGGGGCAGGCAGTCGCCTACTCCAGTAGTAGTGGTGGCTGTTAGCTAACTTTACTAGATTCAAGTTCATAAATTTAAAGCAAAACAATCTGGGTCGCGGGTGGGGTCTGTCCATAGTGAGTGTCCGCACTCACCGCTGCAACGGCTGGCCGTAGAGGTTATATCTCCGAGGTGGGGAAATGTTTTCCAATTTGAAGGTTGGCACCAGCAGCTAATCGATAGCTCTCCATGGAAATGGTGCGAGTGTTGATTTATGGTATTCCAGGCGCAATTATGCCCGACGCGGCCGCGGTTCCTGACAAGTCGCACATTAATGTGTTCAATTGAAGTGCCAACTACCACACCACCAGAAAGAGACAGAGACAGAGGCGTCGGAAGGGTGGGGATAAATGGATCACGAGTGGATATCGTGAAGCGCCCACGGCGCATTGGCAACTTGTTAAGCTCGTTGTTCTCCCAATTGCTCCTCCAAGTGAAGCGTTTCATTGGACTGCAGTCACGGCCCTTTCTCACCACACTCTCCCTCCATCTACTCGTGCACTGCTCATCAATCGCATTTGAGGGGGCGTTGAGTTACCTGTTGAGAGATGCGTAGCCTGAGGGTCTGTGTCCTTGTTCCAATTTGAGCTCGCACAAAGCTGTCTGGACGCTGGGGATGAGCTTCCGGTATGGCAGGCCAGCTTCCTGCTCAACTAATCGATCCAGGATCAACTTGGCCTTATGGTTATGACATCGTTGGGCCCATCCCACGCCCATATGCACACCCACATTCATTCCCATTTGACTGGCTTCCGCACTAACCAACTTCGGTCCACATTTATCCACACTCTCTGGGGTGCACATATCTGCCGCACATAGTGCGACCGCATAGCCAAGCCAACACTGGTTTGGGATGTGACAGGCAAACAACTTGGATCGCAAGCCAAGGCTTCTACTTCTCACTGAAACCACGACGATTTCTTGTGGGTATTCGAGTTGGTGGCCAGGGCCAGCGCACACACAACAAACGCACCAACTGGGAGGAAGCTTTGGCATGTAGATTGTGTTTGCCTATGTTGCAGCTCAAGTGTAAACATCATCTGGGAGCAAGTATGTGCCTGGCTTGTGGCAGGACACACAGTGAGAAGTTTGCCAAATGATCGGGCTTGTGACTAACCTTATTGAGACTCCAAGAAATACCAAAACTAACCAATGAAGATGGAGTACGAGTATCTTCTCTCAGGCTATTTTAAATCAACCATAACAACTTAGCTTTTTTTGTCAGTGTAAGTCACTATCTCACATGCTGTGTCGTCTCCACTGTGCCTGGTTCTGGTTCCCAGAGTGTGAGTGTGTGTGTGTGTGTGTCTGTATGTGGCCATGCGTTAGCTTTGGCTGCCGACATCAGCGCGAAGGATGCCTTTGATTTCATTTCACTTCATTTCATTTTGTTGTCGGTGGGGAGGCAAACTCGCGACTGCGTCGATACATAACGCCCCCGATTCAGCTCCACAGCCCCGTGGGTCGGGCAACCTGGCCGCGTCGGGCAGGCCACAACCTGTAAGCCGCATTTTCCCTACTCATACCACGGACCAAACCCAGCGGCCTGGAATGACGGACGATGGTACGAGATAATTTTTACTGTTCGGCTTCTTGATGGGAATGGCAAAAATGCTGGGATTTGTGTAATTTACTTCATCGAATATTAAACATGGCAAATGGCGACAGAAACGCAGGTCTGACTGAACCACTTCAAGGCGAACCACTTGGGAAAGGCGGAAAATTTCCATTTTCCAGGCTACTTACTTGATGGGGCCATAATTTTCAGTCCTTGATGGGTAGAATATTTTCCCCGCATTTGCCAACGAAATCAAAACGAAACTCTTCTTTCTTTTTTGGGTTTGTTCTTTGTTTAATTTCCTTCAATAATATGTATGTCTCGTTTATTATTCAATATGCGTTCTAGTTCTATTATTTTCGATTATTTCTCTCGTCATTATATTCTCGTATGTATAAATAAATGTTCATTGTTCAATGCGGGAATATACGAGTATAAAACGAATTTCGCCTCCACGTACCAAGCCAATTTGTGGTGTATACAAAATCAGTGTGCAAATTTCAAATTCAAATTTTGCTCATAACAATCATAATGCATAATACATATAATAACAATAATAGAAGGAATTATTCGAATGTTATTGCATTATTTTATTTTGTAATAACAAAACCAATCAACGAGCCAGTGTGTGTGGGGGTAATGGATGTGTGTAAAAAATGGAAATATATTTTTTTCGCTGACATACTTCAATTGGTTTCCTGTTTTGGTTTTTCTTAGTTAAGTTTAGTTTATGTTTTTTGTTTTGTTTCGTCTGGTTTGCCTTGCTGGTGTCTTAAAAAATGTATTAAAATTAGCTTAACTATCAAAATTATATGCACTCTGTTGTAGCTTCATTTGTTTCATTGAGTTTTCCCCTTGAAAAGTTTCCATTACCAATCACTAGTCAGCTTATATACATTTACTCTTATTATTCATGTCGTTTCATTTTGTATTTCTGGTTGGTTTGTTGCTTATGTTGCCTTAACTATGAACAGTTTGATATTACAAATATAATGCAATTATCCTTGATGCCATCGATATCGTTAGCCGTAACCTTTGTCTTAAGTTTAGTGAGTGGCATTTACATGTATCTACATGAATATCAAAAAACTATGCAGGTTCCTCTAATTCCAACAATGATCTGCAGCTTATATTTGTATAAATAAATGTTAACATTCAATATCTCCTGCCTCGTACTTCTGCCTCGTACTTCTCCTGCTCATCCAAAGCCTCTGTGTCGCAATGTGGAACAGAATAAGCGGTTTTTATGTAGTTACAAATTGGGCGCAGCGATTTATGGTGATGGAGTGATTGAGATTGCAAGGTCAAATCGAAAGTTTATCTTTCTTTTCCATTTAGAAATTAAATATTGTCAAGCACAAAATTGTGTGAGTGTGCGATCAGCCTCGAAACCAAAGATAACAATAATAATAAACCGGATATACAATTCTATGTATGTGTTTCTAATAATTGTGATTATCGTGATAGAACTACCTACATTATGCATAGATACTGATGCGGAAACGTGGAAAACTCTTGTGTTTTGTGGTCTGGCGTGCTAGCTTACTGATTGATTGATTGATTGATTGTATGATGGATGATTGAATCAAGAGGGAGAAGTAAATTGCTTTTCAAAATTTTGGTTGCCCTCAACAACACACAATAATATCATATCTCTATATCATTTAAATGATCACAGTCAAAAAACTTGCATTATTCAATTAATCGCTAAACATTTCGCTTCCTTTCACAAAGATGGGACTCCAAATAATTCAATTGTATTTTAATAATAATGAACTGAATAACAATTTGACCAAATTCTCTCAACTTGGGGCACTTTGTGAAGGACATTCGTCTAAGACGAACCTAATTCAAAATTCTACAACAAAAATCCCTAAAACGCTGAATGTGTTCATTTGTGGGCGGATCTCCTAAATATATGTATAACTGAGGCATGGCGTGTCTATTTCTGTGTGGAGCATTTAACCGAAGCGTAAACTGTTTGCCGCTGGCAGAATTTCCTTCTACATTTTCCATCTGAATTTCAAATTAAATTTTTTTTTTGGTATTCTCGCTTTGCATTTATAGTGAATTTTGGTTGCTTTTCCCGTGACAAGCTGAACATTTTGTTTTATTTTTGTATTTATTATTACTAATGCAATACAAACTTATTCATTACCTATGCAAAATTGTACACTTATATTAATAATCTGGTTTTCATTTTTGTTTTGTTTCTCATTCAGCGGTACAAAAATTATTCATTGCATTTGGTTTTTGTTTAGGTCTGGTTTCCTCTGTTTGCCATTGTTTTATATCCATAATCATTTCGGTTTTAACTAAATTTACACATTGCCTAATTCGCATCTTTTAATTCGTACACACAGATACGCCTACAATACAAATACTCGTACATATATGTATGTCTGTCTGCCTGTCTGTATGCCACTCATGCCCATGGCTTATAAATAGGTTTTCTGTTTTATTTCCGATACCGACACATACCACCATAACCACTTGGTTGCCACTTGGTTTGGTTTGTTTTGGATTCTCTCTCTCCCCGTTTTGTCGGCTTGGTTTAAAAATCATTTACTCGTATGCTAAAAAGTAACTAAATTTAATCAATCTTAGGAATTATTCAGTTGGATCAATTATGAATTTCTGTGTGTGTTTCGCGTTCATCTGATTCATTTAAGTTCTCCTAGTTGCACTTAAAACATCTGATAGTTTCGGGCCAGGCGCCGTGGCTCTCAAGTGCTGTTTTTCCTTTGGCCGCCATCTACTCCACTCCACTCCACTCCACTCTTTTCTGTTCGGATTTCGATTGGGATTGACACTATGTTGGAAGAACAAAGGGATTATCCGTAGCTGGTTCCGCAGGTGTTCTGTATTAGGTTCTGCTAGAAGTCGCTACTCGTTGATGGATTCCCTAAATTGCTCTCCACAGTGTCGTCCTTATGTCAGAGCGGCGGCTTGTAGACTTCAATAGCAGGCGTGAGCATGTCCACTCGCGTAGATATCGAAGTGTCACTGTAAGCAAGACAAAAATATCGATGAGAAACTAAAGTTTACTAAATTTACTTGTAAAAATACCATTCATTTGGCAAAAAGTTCTACAAGTTTAACACAAAACAGCTTTGCCCATCAAAGAGGATTGAGAATAACGCCAGCAAAGAGTAGAGAAAAACAAGGAAAACGGAGGTAAAGAAAAGCTGCAAGTCTTATCGCGCCAACTGCAGGGCACATTCCATCAGAGGAGCTGTAGAGCAGTCAACAGCTGCCAGCAATATTGTGCATTCATATGGACCATACATTCAGCTTGTTCCACAACAAAGCTGTGTTGTCAAAAGTGCTTAAATATGCGCATACAAAAATACATATGTATGTTTGTACTTGAAACGAAAACAAAATAGAAATACCCACAGTTGTATATGTACATACATAAGTATGAACTTGTGAATGGCTAGGCTAATCCACTAAAAAAAACAATGATAAATTGTATTTCAATGTTCCTTCCTATTTAAAGTGGTTTTCCTTCTGCAATTTCATCTATCCATCTATTTAATTATACTTCCGCATATAAATTCCATTTAATTCTATTGCCCAATCCCTCGCAAAAGTTGAGATACTCTTGTATGCACCTGATCCATCCGCTACAATGCTGCAATGCGTTTTCCTCAAAGAAAGAGACTTTCATAGTTCTGATTTCATTTAGTTTTTTTATTATATAAGTATACACACATATTTTCTTTTCATTGTTCGACCAACCTACGACCCACAAAAACTTTCTTGTACTCCTGTATTTTCTCTTCACCCCCCCAATCTAAAGTCTCTTTTGATGAAACTCCTATTCCTTTATCAGAGTCACCCACCGAATTGGAGCTGCTTTTCCTTTGTTTGCTTGTTGCGGATTCGGATTCGGATTCGTATTGTAAATGAAATGGAATTAAATGAAATGTGAAATTTATTGCATTTAGGGGATTTCCATGCCACAAGCACTGCGGGCGGGATAGAGACAACGACAAACGAAACGAAACAAGGCAAAGGAATCGCATTTTCGTTTACTATTTCAAATGTAATTTATACGCGTACTTATGGCCCCCACTGTGTTCACTGGATGTTCACTTTATTGGCATTCTACTTTAGCTTTATGTGTGTTTACTCTCTGCTCTCCTCTACGATCCCATTTGACACTGTAAATAACACCAGTATGTACTCGCAGTTTGATGCACTTAGCCTCGAATATTGAATTAAATAAAAGTCTCATTTTGTTTCACGGAAGCTCCTCCCTCCTGCCTGCTCTCTCTGCCCACGTTATATACTTATTTGCAACACATAGTAGATTGCTTTTAATAAATCCCCAGCCTTACATACTTAACTAGTTCATAGAGATGGAGAGAGAGTTTGGAGGAGGATGAAAAGAGTTCGAGATAGTTTTCAGGGAATTTGCTTCGGTGAAGATACAAACAAAACAGGCAAAAGCTAAAGATATTCCTGAAAACTTTCTAGAGCTGGCAACCACTCGAAATGCGCTTAACTGAAATAATTAAAACGAGAAGTTACAAAAAGTTATCCGGCTCATCGATGCATGAGTGCTCTTTAAACATAAATAGTTGATGCAATTATTTTTGATATTCATCATCGTGTGAATTATACAAAATCCATTTAACATATACATAAAACATTTTAGTTGTATTTTTAAAAGGTTCTATTGCATGTGTACGGTAATAAATATCTCGTTGGTGCTCCCAACGTACGAGTATTTCGAAATTCAGAGAAATAAACTAAATGCACAACAATTTTCATGGATTTTAGACACGGAAATCCTTGGGAAAAGAAATGACTCCACATCTGGCAGCTAAAAATCCACTTTTACTATTGCCCCATTGTAGAAGTGCGCACTCTGGAGTAAATCCCATTATTGGGGATGACCACAGCTTTATGTACGCCCGCCCCAATGCTGCACCCAGTGTGCTCCAGCTTTAAGGTGAGGCAACAACACGAAGAAGGAAAACATCTGGCGCTGGCCATTCATCAGAATCAGGAAGTTGGGGGAAGCAGAAGGGAGAACGGAATTGCATTAGTGGGACATCAAATGGCAGGACAGAACAGGATGCAAGGACACTGAAACGTGTGCAAATTGTTGGCAAGCTGCTGAAACCAAGTTCCAATTAAAAATGCAACAAATTCTTGTAAAAAACAGAAGCTCTGTGTTCAGAACAGCAGCAACAGCTGCAGCTGCAGCAGCAGCAGCATCAATTGAAACTATTGTACGAGTATGAGTACTGAGTACTGTGTGCATGTACTCGTATATGTAGGAGGGCAATGCAATTAAAAAGCTTTTTCAATTGCATTTAACATGAAATTAGTTTCAAGAGTCATAAAAAGCGTGGCAAGTGCCTGCGGTTATCTGTCGGTTTCTTTGTGCCACTTTGTTGCAAATCTGCACTATGTGGACTGTGAGTTTGTGTGTGCAATTTTCCATTTATATTTATTATTAAAATCAATGTGTTATGTGAAAGGAAAAAAGGAAAAAAGGAAAATATGCAATGCAGTTAAAGCGGATCTTTTCACCAGGGACCCAAGTTGTGTTCTTCAACATTAATAACTAGTTCGTCAAAGTTCTTGACGGGGAGACCTGAACAGAAACTCATCTCGAACATTTCGCAAAGTTGTTCGAGCAAGTGCATGTCTCCGTAAACTAAATCTACTAAAACTGACTTTGACAACAACTTTATGCAATTAACTGCCCCGCGCTGGGTCGGACCGGACCGGGCCACACCCCATCCCATCCCGGCACTGGGGTGGCAGCCAGCTTATTATAAGCGACAACAAGCAATGTAAATGCCAACTGGCAGTGAGAAATGGCCAAAGGCGACAGAAGGCAGGCGGCAGTCGCCAGGAGGAAGCGAAACCAGGTCAAACAGGTGTGTGAGAGTACGGGCTGGCAGGGCTGCAGAGTGCAGAGCACAGAACTTGCCAATGTATTTAATTTGAAAATGCGACACCGACACTGCGGCGTTGAATGCTTCGTGTAAATTAAATTACACGCGCCCAGCCACGCCTTTGAAGCTGTGCTGGGTATAGGCCGTGCCGTCCAGCCCGAAACATGTTACATTAAATTTTCATTTGGCCAAAAGTCCCACAAACTTTGGAAACAAGTCGCAGTCGCACTCGCACTCTGAGTCGCAGCAAGGACAGTAGCCCCAGGCAGCAGCAGCAGCAGATACAAATAAAGATACAGATAGAGCCGCCAGGGGGCGAGGAGAGTGGGGCCTTTTAGAGGTCAGCATGCTGCGGGCCCAGAGCAGGGATCAGGGCTTAGGAGTCAGCCTCCCCATCACCACAAGCGACGGCATCGTCACCTGGGTATGGTTATGGTACTGGTACTGGTACTAGTACTGAATCTCCATTGCCATCCCATACAAAATCCACGTCCTGCAGGCGGCAAGTAAACACAAACACCAACACTAACACCAAGATAAACAGCAGCCAGCACCCAGCACCCAAACACCCAGACACCTACAGAGACCCCGACAAGTGTCGGGCGGGAGAAAGGCACGAGAGAAGCTCAAAATCTCATTAGTTACATTTTTGAGAGGACAGAGGCCTTGCTTGGGTTAAAGTTTCGGGCGCATTAAGCGGATGCGACAATACAGTTGGGCCAACAGTTTCCAAATTCACTTTACCACCGAAGAATTCATCATGAAAATGAGCAGGAATCCATGGAAAACAAACAATTTAGGCCTGACAAAACTTTAATTTCATTATTTACCAAGTGAACCGAATGCAGTTGTATAAGCTTTAATTTCAGTATTTATTTTTCTGTTACAATGAGCTATGCAAAAAGAATATACCCGTGCACGGTACGAGTACCGCGCATTAAAAACTTTTTCACCAGAACTGAACTCAAAAAGTACATTGAAAAATATTTTGCGCATTTATTAAGAATTTTTGAACAGTTCCTACTATATGCCTCGGCACGTTCGTGTATGTATTGTTTGATAAGAGAATGCTTTGGTATGGAATGTTGAATGAGATGGAAGTGTGCCACGCCCCAGGGGTTGGGAATATATCGGTGTTGTCTTTGCCGCTTCTGGTGCTTGTGCTGTTGTTCATGTTTTTGTTGGCCATATGGCAGCACTTTAAATGCAAATGAAAGCACTGAGCTGAGCGTTTGTCCTCGGCGTCTGCGTTGACGGCAATGTTGTGCGTCGAGGTCGCCTACCATTTGAGAAGTGTCCTCCGGTCTGTCCTGCCTGAGTGGGAGATTGTGGGCTGTGTGTGGGTGAGTGTGTTAAAGGAATTTGCATAAAGCTCTAAACTAGCATGAATATTCGGTTAGGCTTTTTTGCTTGCGGTGCTGGTTGGTGGCAGCACACGTGACTGGCTCATGGACTGCGGAAGTTTTTGTATGTCAAGGCACTGCAAGTGCAGATACATTCTGCACACACAGATACTTGTTGAGCCTGTCCTTGTCGCCATCCAAGGAGTGAGACATGCCCACACGCGCCCACCTTCACCCACCACTTCTCCACTGACGGTCTCCTGTAGGTCACCGCTGGCTGATATTTCCAATCAATGCCCGCCATCGCCATCGCCATCCAACTCAAACAAAAAGTTAAATTTTTTAAGCATTTGTCGTCGAGCCAAACAATTGGGGCGGGGCAGCACCACCGGGCAGCAGTGGAGGTTCCAGAAAGAGCTCGGAAACTTTTGTTTTGTCATTTGCGTGGGCGTTGGCCAATTCAATTGCCAACTTGCATTCGAACTGAAACACAAACTGAAACTCAAATTCCAACTCAAATAAGGAGCAAGGGACGCATAGGGGCGAGGCGAGTCGCTTGTCTTGGCCAAGTCAACAAGGGCATTGATATTAAGTAGCCCCGGCCCAGAGAATGGACGATTCATCATCTGTCCTCCCTATGGTACGGCTTCTGCTTTTACTTCTGCTTCTGTGCTGGAAACTTTGGCAAATGTACTGAAAAAGTTTGTTGGATTTCGCTTTGGTCATTTCGGAGGAGGCGGTGCTGCTGGGACAAGATGTAGCCACCGCCTGGTGGCCATTAATCAAACCAGGCAGCCATCCCGCTACGTGATGTCTAGTCCGCTGACCATAAATAACCCCAACTGCCATGTGGATAGGAAAATCTAAAACTGGCCAAAAGGATTTATGTAAATAAATACTTTGTATGGGCTGCCAGTCGGCAGCCTCGTGGCAATCGATGCGGCAGGAAATCGGGAAACCTGTGCGGGAAAGCCAAGTGGGTAGCAGCCAGGGAAGACCTTGGCAACTCCGAAATTTAGTTTCCGTTGATTAATTTCCTCTCACAGCTCAATCATCACGTCGACAATTTTTCGCATATTTCTCCACCCTTCGGATATCATTTACGAGTACAGCTGACAGCTGAAAATCGAACCGGGTTCGCCAACGTAGTGGGGTGGGATTGGTTGGGAGCCGGCCTGAAGGCTATCAGTGCAGCTAGTGACGGTTCGGGGCCAAAATTTAATTTCGGGCCATGTTCGTTAAAAGTTCGGTCACATGATTTATTTGCCCTGCCCGCATTGATTTCCAGTTCGACTTCGATTTCTGGTTTCTGGTTTCGCTGCTCTCGCCACTTGCTTAATGAAATCATTCCGTGGCACACACAAACTCCCACTCTAAATATAATATATACATATATATGTATGTATTTGGTGCTCCTGTCCCATCGATTCGGATTAATTGTTAAATCGAATGTGCTGTTTGGGCTGTAAGCGACAGCAATCCGTATGCGTAATGCGATTATTGATATGTGTTGATTGGAATCGATTGCCACTGTCCCACACGCAGAACAATCACAGAGAATGGATTAAATATTGACCAGAGAGGGGGGAGACCTCTACCAATCACAACTAGCTTCTGCTCATCATTTTGGCTGAATAGGAACGGAACTGATTTGAGATAATTGTGTGATATTTCGTGGTGTGGTGTGGAATGCGTTGCATAACTCTACTCTTAAAATGTATCCCTGGTGTGTGTGTGTGTGCATATTCTCCTCAAATGTATCCCAGGGATACGGTGTGTTTTTTTTTTTTATTCATTTGTTTATTCCTTCTAATTAATTATCTAGCTTTAATAATACTTTAAATATAATAATAATAATAATACTTCTTACACTAGTGGGTATACTCATAATGAGGGCCGTATTTTCTGGTGGGAGTGGGCGCCCGTCGCGCGCGGTACTGCCGCAAAGCATTGCTTCGCACGCTCGAAGGCTCCTACTCCGTCTCCTGTTTACGACTCCTCTCCAATGCTCTCAGCGTTCGCATAACGCTCGAGGCGAACTCTGCGGCCGCTTCCCATGTCCTTGGCTCGGCCAGCATGATCGGCACCAAGGTCTCGGAGGAGATCCTGGCGCCTACTGCTGTCTCCATGCGGTGTCGCTCGTGGTCGAACCGGTGGCATTCGAAGAGGACGTGCTGTGCATCCTCCACTATGCCGGTGCCGCACTCTGGGCACCAGTCCTCCGTCTCGTGGCCAAAGCGCTTGAGGTAGCTGCGGAAGCAGCCATGACCGCTAAGCGCTTGGGTGAGGTAAAAATCTACCCGGCCGTGCTTCCTCTCCATCCAGGCTTGCAGCTTCGGTATGAGGGTGTAAGTCCAGCGCCCCTTAGTTGACCTGTCCCACTGGTTCTGCCATCTGCTGATGCTGTTCCTCCTCGCTGCAGCCTTCAGCTCTGCTCTTGTCGCATCGCTTTCGCCCTGCACGGCTGTATGGATCTCCGCTCTCTCCCTTATTAGCTCCCTGAGTGGGACTTGCCCCGCAATGACTAGCGCAGCTTCGTCCGACACAGTCCGGAACGAGCACGCTATTCGTAGGGCACACAGCCTGTACGTCGCCTCAACGCCTCGCATGTAGGTCTTTACCTGAGCGGCTTTCGCCCACGCGGGCGCTGCGTACAGGATCTGCGACGTCACAACACTCGTCAGGAGCTTCCGCGTTGCCTGCTTCGGACCTCTGGTGTTGAGGAGCATCCGTGAGAGCGCTCCTGCGGTTCCGCTGGCCTTCCTCTGCACGTACTCCAAGTGCTCCTTGAAGGAGAGGCGAGTGTCGATGAGCACCCCGAGGTACTTGATTGCCCTCTGCGAGCGTATCGTGGTGCCACCGACCTGCACACTTGCAGTCTCTACAGCTTTCCGGCTCGATATGAGCACCGCCTCGGTCTTCTGCGCTGCCAGGTCCAATCCGGCGACCGTAAGCCACGACTCCACGGCTCGGACGGCCGCGTTGGCGAGCTCCTCCGCTGCGGCAAGGTGCTTGGCCACCACTACTATGGCGACGTCATCCGCAAACCCCACCATGCTGGTGTTGGCTGGCATCGGGAGTCTCAGGACTCCGTCGTACATNCTTCCTATTCTGGGTCTGAGTAGGGGCTGCTCTTCCTGGGTTCGGTTCGCCAAACACGCACTCGATGGCCTCGTGGTCGCTAGCGGTGTAGGCGTTGCTGATTTTCCAACTAGCGGTTCTGGCCAACGCTCTGCTGGCGAATGTGAGGTCGATGACTGACCCCATGCCTCCCCTGCTGAACGTTTGTTGGTGACCTTCATTGAGCAGCACCATGTCCAAGGTGGCGAAGGCCTCCAGCACCGTGCGTCCTCTAGCGTTGGTTCGGGAGGACCCCCACTCCTGGGCCCAGGCATTGAAGTCGCCCCCGACCACGACGACGCTTCGTCCTCGCAGGTCTCCGATCAGCTCGTCAATGATGCGGCTGAAGGTCTCCAGCGGGAGGCTGGGCGCCAGGTAGCAACTATAGACCCACATCCCGCCTACTTTGCCTCGAACGAACCCCTCGGCCGACTTTATGTCGCCGATCTGGGGCGTCTCCACTCCGCATGTCCACAACGCTGCTCTGCCCGAGCGGTCTGTGGCCCAGTTGCTGCAGCTGGGAGCCCTATAGGGCTCGCTGAGGATTGCCACCTCCGATCCCCGCTCACGCACCGTCTGTTGCAGGAGGTCCTGCGCGGCCCTGCAGTGATTCAGGTTGAGCTGGATCAACCGCATGTCTTGCTGCGTTGACCGACCCTGCTGAACGCGGCCGTGCAGCTTTTGCTGCCTGCCTGGTGCCTGGACTCCTTCTTTCCCGCTGCCGAGCAAATGAAGCATGATGGCTCGTTTGTGCAGGCTGCGGCTTTGTGCCCCTGCTCGCCGCATTTAATGCAGCAGCCACTCCTATCCGTTGTGCTCCTGCAGCTGCTCGCGATGTGCCCCGGTTCCAGGCATCTGTAGCACCTCGGAAGTCCTTCTCTCTCGCGGATCCTGCAGACTGTCCATCCGATCCGCACCTGTCCCCGCTGTATTACAGCTTTGCCCAGGGAAACAGGCAAGCTGACTACAGCCGTTTGGGACTCCGCGTAGCCGCGTCGTAGGCTTCTCACCCTGACTCGTTCCTCCTCTATCGCGAACTGGCTCGCGATGGCGGTACATATCTCGCTCTCTGTCGCGAGGGAGTCGAGATCGCGGATTTCCAAGGCGACCACCTTCGATTCCTCTGACAGCGCTCGCACTGCCGCTGCGTCGCCAAGTACGCGGGCGATGCTCTCCTTCATGGTCTCAGCGCTCTCTGAGCTGTCTTTTGCCACCTCCAACAGAAGATTGCCGTTGAAGGTGCGGCGTACCCTGGAAACGCAGCTTCCCAGGTCCGACAGCTGGTTGTCGGGGATACGGTGTGTGTGTGTGTGTGTGTGTGTGTGCATTTTCACATATCCTTTAAGCTGGCGGCGGCTCTTGTGGGTCTTTTGGGGCCGGGTTGGTGCTCCCGGGCAAACATGAAATATTTCCAAAACGAATGTGCCATAACAGTTGAGTGAATAAAACATTAACAAATATTTATTTCCATAACTGCTGCCGCTTGCCGTTGCCCTCCCCAGCCACCTCCCTGGGGTTTTGGTTTTGGTTTTATTTTGTTATATTTATTTTCTCGCTTTTTCCTCTTTTATTTTTCCTTTTACTGCAATAGAGCTTGTCCTTGCTGTTGTTTCGGCTCTCCCCAGCCACGTTTCAGTTACTACTGCGATTACACCAAGCGGCAAATAAATAAAATAACAACAAGCAAAGCAATAGCAAAAGCAAAAGCAAAACGCGAAACCCGTGCGCCGTGCGCCGTGCCACACACACACACTCACAACCGTTTCCACCTCTCTAGCCTCGGGGTCAAAGAGCAAACCAAGGCGGGTGCTCTTTTTGGATTTGGATTTCTTTTTGTGGGGTCACATTCTGTACTCAAAGCGAGTAACTGCAACCGCTGGCAACATTCCGCTGTACGAGTAGACCCACCTCACCTAAGCACCGCCGGACTGGTGCTAATGCAGCATTTAAGGCAAACTCTCGCCACAACTCGTTGGCTTTTTCTCTCTTTTGACGGGTAAACCACACAACAGAAATGGCAGAAAGCCAAGGCGCTGCCACGCCACTCCACTTCCCCATGGTAGACTCTATTCCCCGGTTGCCACTCCCATTTGCCAGCATTGCTGGCCACGTAAATTGCGTAAAATCCCCGCAGCTGAAGCGCGAAGCCAACGCGTACTCCTCACTAATTGCACATTTTTATCTCAATTATTGCGGCTTACTTACTCGTACTTCTTTTGAGTCTTCCTCGGCGCAATTCGTTGTACATGGGGGTCGCGCTATGCCATCCACTAGGGGATTATGGATGGAGTGGACCATGCCTTGTTGCATATTCCGCACCACTCGAGTAGTTAAAGTGCATTTAATTTTGTCTTTGGAAGCCAACAACTTGGACTTAGTGTATGACAAATTCTAGCGGCTATTCTCTAGAGTCGAGGAGTATTCATAATCTACGAATATCACTAAAGTTTTGCAGCAGACGAAGCCACGTGTTGAGTTATTTGTGGGTCTGGAATTTCAGTTCGTTTTTGGCACATATTAATTTACCCAAAAGTAGGTAAAATATTAGCCAGTTTTGCTCTAAACTTCACTAAAAGACAAACTATACACATTTTGAATTTTTAGCAATGTCTAATTTGTAAACAAACACATGCACTTTGCCCACTTTGGTCACACTGAGCACAGGCGGGCGGTGCATAGGAATACGGCCATTAGTACTGAAACTAACCATCAGATTGGTTAGACCAGAAATATAGACCTTATGGTTTATACGTATGGATACATACATTATAAACCATATGATCTAGTTTGCATTTGTAGGAGAACTTTGTCAGTCAGTATTTTGTCTATACCAAGCTGGTATTTTACTGTCACGACTACGGATAACCTTTTAGTAATCGATTGTTATTTTTATTTAAGCCTGTGGTGCCGGCTGCCTCAAATTTTGTCCGAATTGGTAAGCTAAATTGAAAAACCTAACCAGCTGACTTTTATGTCATCCTAGTAGACTAGATTTGTTGCACCAAAATTCCGATTTCATTTTGTGCTATTAAGTTAGAGAAGTCAGACCCTATGGTAAGAAACTTCTAGTTTGTGCTCGCTTGTTGGTGTTAATAATTATTGGTATTAAGATGAATAGCCTAAATATAGATTTGATATATGTATCAGATAACGATGACTCCGTCCCACTAAATGCTAACGCAAGCGACGGAAACAATTCCAACAACAGCTCCATCTCAAGAAGTGGCTCCGGCTCCGATTCTAGCCCTGCTGACAGGGAACCGGACCGTATCGATATGTTAATTGCTGAAGAATTCCACGGTATGTTTAAGCCATCGTAGCCGCATGCATGAGACTAGTTGTTCTGACTTTCAGAAAGGATCACTGGGATCGATCCCAGAAGTGCAGTGAATCGTGTACCAGAAGTGGTGATCGACTTGACTTATCCGGATTCACCAAGCAACTCAATCGAAACGATTGATTCGGATCTCTCTGATTTCGTCCCCACTAATCGCCGTCGTAGCCATGCTAGCTCCGAAACTCCCACTGCAGCTCGTGCTACGTTGGATATCGACGAGAGCGCTCCGTCGGCTCCGAAGCGCAAGCGCAAGCGCAAAGACAAAGACCAAGATATGAATCCGGATGATGTCTACAAGTGCCCCGTTTGTCTGGAAATTGTACGCCACCGCGAACCATTTTCGACAAAGTGTGGGCACGTTTTTTGTCGCCAATGCATCGAGACAGCCATAATCAGTTTCCAAAAGTGTCCACTGTGTCAACAAAAATTGACCCTAGCAAAGACAAATCGTATTTTTTTGTGAGCGTAAATTTCGAGTCATCATCGGGCCCCCTTGCATTTTTATGTGATGCAAACTTTGAAGTTCCTTGTGTTCGATAATAAATTAGAAATACTCAAGAACTGTACAATTACCTAAACTTTGAAGATCTAAGCGACACTGGGTATGCACTGGTCAGTGCACGAAAATATTTCCAGCTCAGTTGATGGCAAAGCTACACACAACGAAGTTGTCAGACATTTTGCTGCTTTGAAATATTCGTAATTAAACTGGGTGACAACAATCAGCAAACTCCAGACATCAGAGTTGGCTGGCAATGCGCAGAAGCAGAGGAGGAGGACGAAATTGCCCCTGGTCTGGCTGGAATATAATTGCAGGTTACTGCAATTGCTCTCTGTTTCAGCTTCACCAGGAAGCAATGGACGTAGCCGCCTTGCCGATCCTTCGATTTTGGCCTATGTTATACCTGTACTGAAGGTGGCCCGGGATCAGGGCCGCCGTTTGGTATCGATATCTATGTTGTCAACGAAAACGAAAGCGCAACTCCCGTATGGATGGATATATGGATATTACTCGTGGCTAAAAAGAAAAATACTAGAAATAGTTTGTAACGAAACTATTTGTTTTTTAGGTGGTCATAGTGCCATTATAGAAGCCGGGCCCAGAAAAGTATTTTTACCATTGCACTCTACTACTAGCCGTGATTCAGTTCTTGTTAAGATCCATCAGACTACCCCGAATTCCCGTTCGGCCAATAGGACTGACTGCCAATTCCGAGTGCCAGTACCGATGCCCAATATGCTTCTCTGATGCGAACGAACTAGATAGCCTACGTGCACCCCCTTGAGGCCCCATATGTGGCGGCTCGAGTCTGGCAAAGGCCCTGGCAATTCGTCCATGGTGCCCCATTTGTGGCACTCATGGGGATTTTAGCAAGTCCATACGTCTGCTCTTCTAAGATGGGAGAGAGACACTTTTTAGCCCTGTTCATAAGATACTGAAGTGACAAGTTCATCATTTAATTTGCTTTTAAAGATGTACGTAGATACGTAAATGCTAGCCACAGTTTGTCTTTTAAATATATAATTGTATCTTGGCACTAATCGTGAGTGTATGTCTGTCAGCTATACTTTAACTTGACACAGGTCTTCCTGGAGCTGGTTGCCTTCAGTACTTTTAGGGCAGCTGACTAGCCGGATGGCGTCTGTCAATTAAGTAGAGTCAGAGTCAACAAGCTCCGTCAGCAGTGTGGGCACCAAACAGCGTCATACAGGCATTATCATCATCATTGAGGAGAAGGATGGAACTTCCTAGCCGCGTCAGCACAACTCTGTGTCTCTCATGTGAATGGGCGCAAGTGAGTTACTTGTAATTACCACAAAATTCAATATATACACTCGTTGCTGCGGCTCCACATCCACATCCACCTAGCCACCCCACGGACAGACAGCTGCCTTCATAGTCAAACATTATTTGGCATAGTCTCGGGCTCGTACTGGAACTCGTTTTGCCTAACGACCCAACCATCGACTTGCGTCATATCCCTTCCAAGTTGTCGAAGATGCGACGACCGCACGCACAGATGCCTCCGCGTTGGTCCGCAGCTGTAGGAGCTGGAGCAGGGTGAAGGAACAGTTCGAGTGGGTAGGAGAGCTCCTGCCTACACTCCAAATGGCAGCTGTAAAAAATCACAGCATCAGCATAAAAGTGCTTAAAAGCAGCCGCGGTGTCCTGAGAGCGGGGCATGTTTTTGCTTTTTGCGCTTCACTTTGCACTGAAATTTCCAGATTTTACTCACACCCACCAGCCATCAGACACCAGGCATCAGCCATCCCATTCCCCCGCCCATCGGTGGCTGTAAAAGTTTCGAGCAGTTTTTCTTTTACTGATTCCTATCTACAAAATTTACGTTTCTTGACAGCCAGAACAGGACGATGCTCTGCCATTGTGGCGAGAAAACTCATTTCATCATCAGGCGCTCGTTTGGTTATTCTCATTTTAATGGAATGATTTGGAAAAATAAATTATGAAGCATTTTAATTGCCACAAAACAGATTCCATACCGCCATCACCAACCACCACCACCACCACCACCACCACCAACCACTAAGAGCAGCTCCGATGGGCATCTTCAGTTAGAGCTCGTTAATGCGGCTACCTAATTCAATTTTGCATCTTAATCCAATCAGCAAATTGAAGAATAATTGCCACACAGACAGAGGGCCAGACATAATATTACATTTTGCATTTTAATTGGGATTTACTAATTAAAAAGTTTTTCTGGTTACACTTTGCATTTGGTCGCAAGGAAAACAATGAGCTTTGGCTGCGGTTGGGTCGATCTCTGTGGCTGGGGCAGTGACTGGTTGGAGAGCTTACATGGTTGGGTTAGGCACCAGCAGACCTTTGTCAAATATTGGCCGGGCTGTTGGCGGATTATATATCAGATAACTGACCCATAAGCCTTGCAATATTAATTAGTACGGAAGCTTTAGGAAATTCTTTAATATTTAATCACAAGGGAGTTATTGCGAAAGTTTGTCAGATTTCCCATTTAAATCGATTTTAAAGGAAACTTTGCGTTAAGGCAAAAATATTTAACTCAAGGCGATGGTCGAATGCTTCGCTACACAGTTCTGAGATATCTGATCACCAGAATGTCTACAGAGATAATTTCTTGAACTTCTGTTAGCAGCTGATGTACGGATTTCATTTTAATACATTTATGCATATCCTTACTGGGAGGCTGTAGGGCACATAAGACAAGTGTACAAGTGCACACAATCCCAAGGGACACCCAATGCTATAGCCACTCTATGCTCAGCATTCAAAGTGCACAGAGATCGGCACGCACCATTAAATTCGTCAATGCAATTTGCACACAACAATTGACATAATAATAAAAAAAGCCAAATTGAATGGCAGAGAGAAAAAAGGGGGCTAAAGAGACAAATAAATGGAGAATATTGCGCATAAATGTATTTAAAATTACGCATTGCTCATACGCAGCGTATGGCAATATTTCCGCTCGACGGCGCCTTTTGTGTGCATGTGTGTTGGAGACGTGTCCGTTGAGCCGGAGCTGGAGCTGGAGCTGGAGCCGAAGCCGGTCCGGGCCGTCCACTTAGTATTCAGTACACTGACAAAACGACTGACACGTCGTTGCCTAACGGCAAGGAGCAACATCAATATCGCATAGCAACAGTGACAGAAGCAGTAGCAGCGGTGAGCAGGAGGCAATGGCGAGAAGGTTTCGAAGGAGCGTAGCCCCTACGCAGGCCAATTTGCAATAATATTGATTTTTCATTTTTCGTTTGGGTTTTGGTTTTATATTTTCAGTTTCATTGGCAGGAAAAAGTAAAGGCAACACAACATGGCCAAAGCACAGAGAACAAAAAGTTGGCCAAAGCACGCTTCTGGCATGGCCTGGTCTGGCCTGTCCTGGTCATGCCCAATGTCGTGCAAACGCCAGCGATGAGCCAACAATCGCATACACACACACACATTACTGCACAGTGTACACCCACTCATTGGCATGTCGCGTCCCGGGGCCAGTTAAATAGTCAAAGGACAGCAACGCTGGCGTCAACGAAGGCGTCTCTGGAGCTCTACACTCCGCTCCGCAGCGCTCGGTTCACGTTCTTCAGCGGCGGCAAAACATAAAGTTTTGCAGTCAAAGTAGGATACGACTATTAAATACCTGATACTGACAGGCAAATAAAAATAATTGTGGTCTCAAGTATCCCCTTTTTGTGGAGACAGATTTTAGTTTCGTGACTTAAATTTTGATGTGTCCCCTTAGTTAGTCCCCTTTGTTATTCTCCGGAGGCTAGGACTTCCGAAATTGCAACAGATATATGGCCACTGCGTTCTGTTTCTCAAAACTGCCTCAGATTGGTACCCTAGCTCCGTGAAGACCTACATACATACATACAAGGGCGGTATATGGTTATGGCTGTTTTTGTAGGGTACGCGACGCGACTTTTGCCGAGTGGGTTGCCAAAAACAAAAGCAATGGCAATAGCAAAATGCCAAAAAGAAAGAACACAAGCGAAAAGTAAAAGCAAAAAGCAAAAGCAAGCAAAACAAAATTAGTTTCATAAGTTTTTTATGAGTTCATCGCTTTTTTGTGTATGGCCAGCAAACACAACACACAAACACAAGAACATACAAAGATACATACACATACACACACGCATACTGTTGCAAATACCAACGTAAGAGTATAAGCACAAAAGTCGCCTGGCTGACTAACCAGCTTTTGTGCCAAGGGTCGAGCGTTGGGGCGTTCGTCGCGTGGGTGGACGCCTCTCTCTGACGCCTCCTCCTCGATACCCAACGCAATTCCCCCTCTCTCATGAAGCTGCTGCTGCTGTTGCTGTTCTGGCACTTCCGCTGTTCCTCTCACTTCCTCACACACATGCACGCACACTTTGAGGAACTTTTAGGCAGGCAAATAATTCACAAAAATACACAAATACATACAATCATACTCGTATACAGCAGGAAGCCAAGTAATATATATTGCGAGTAAGTTTCTTTTGTTGTTCGGCTAGACGTTTAGTCGCAGTCGGAGAGAACGAGCGAGAGGCACTGCTTGTGCTTGTGCTTGTGCGTGTGTGTGTGTGTGTGTGTGTAGATGTGAGTGAAAGAGAACAAGATGAAAGCAATGGCGACAATTTGTTAAATTGTTATTGTTATTTCTATGTTAAATGCTCGCCTGCCCTCACAATGGCCCTCCCCCAAAAACTTATACCCGTACACCAAAGACCACCACTCCATGACCACCTTATAGCTCGCTCCAGGACACACCGACGGCTGCTGCACGTAACGTCGATCTGCATAAATTATGTGAAATTTATAAGGACAACACAAAGGGAACAGAACCAACAGCAGAAACAGCAGCTAGCAAAACTTATTACGTAAAACAAATATTTTACAACAGTTTTTATTTTTTATTGTTCAGTTGTTTGCCATTTTCGGACAATTCCTCACAAGGAACATGGAAAGCGAAAACAGAACATGATGCGGTGAGTGCAAAGGTAGTATTGTTAGCGAGTTGGGGGATTTAATTTATTTTCGACTAATTATGCAGATGCAGGAAAGGGTGTGAATACATAGTTGAACTCCCGAGATCTGTCAGAATAAAATCTGAATAGGAGCACAAGATTAAACAAAGAAAAAATGCTTAGAATCAACATTAAGGAATAAACTAAACCAGTCATGGAAAGAACCAAATGATAATGGATATATAGATATGATGGGTTCGGTAATGAAATTTAATTGGATTTATTATAAGTGCAAATCAATTCAAGATGGGCTTGTGCCTGTAGTTTTTTTTTTAATATTTTTCGCAACCAGAACTATAATGAACTCGTCGATTGAAACAACATCGAAGGCGTTTTGTTTGCATGGTCAATGTGAAAAATGTAAACCAAACAAATACAAAAACACAAACAAATACCGACTGCAATCAAATTCACGTTCGCAGCGCTTTGCCAATTGCAGTAAAGAGAGCATAAATTCGGAGGAGCGCGAGCTCTGGCAGCAAGTTATTTCATATGTCAGAGTTTTGCACGCCATACGAGTATGACTGACCATTTCCGCTCGCTAATGTTCCGCCATGTCCACAGGCGCTAGCCAAACACTAGCCCATTGTGTGCGACTTATGCATGTGCTGGCAACGAAATCGAGTTCACGTGAACTACCAGCTACAATGACGGTCAGTCCTGGCTTCACCTGAGCCTTGAGATTCATTAAAACAACAACAAGAGAAACAGAAACACAAAAGAGCCCCAATGGCAGTAACAGGAACAGCAAATGCCAATAACAAAAGCAACAGCAACAGCAAACAATGTTCATAAACAGAGCAAAAGGCAATTCCAATTCGTGTGAAGCTCTGCGAGTTACGGGCTTAAGTAGCCAGGCCCACAGTCAACGCCCAACAAAGTGACCAAAACAAATAGGAACTTCATAAAGCTCCACTTTATATACCTCTCTCTCGCTCTCTTTCTGTCTCTGTCTTTCTAGGTGGCACGCGGCATAGTCGTACAAATTGATTTTCTCACACCTAGAGTACACTTCCACGACAAGTTGATTTCTCCTACGCTTTTATTCTATTTTATTTTGTTTCGTTTCGTTACGATTCATATGTATGTACATACAAATAAATGTATGTTTACGTAAGTGTATGGAGTAAAAGTCAGATAATAAAACAAAATCATCCAACCAGTTGGAATTTCTGTTTCTGTTTCGATTTAGGCTGTTGCTCTACGTATCCACCAGTTCCAATCTGCCGGAAAAGGTGCTTAGGCTTAGGGCTTAGGCACATGTCAATTATGTGAGCAGGTCCTCGTAGCTGATGGCCTGACAGCAGCCAGTCGTCCAGTTGGACAGGCAGGCAGTAACAAATCAATTAGGCAGAAAGGGATAGAGCAGAACTCTTACATGAGAAGTACAGAAATAGGTGTTTCTTCCCCAAGA
Source organism: Drosophila guanche (assembly GCF_900245975.1). Lineage (NCBI taxonomy): Eukaryota > Metazoa > Arthropoda > Insecta > Diptera > Drosophilidae > Drosophila > Drosophila guanche. The sequence continues at coordinate 1,661,703 of NW_022995749.1, forward strand.
GGACAGGATTAACTTTCTTCAACTGACCAGTGCATTCATTAAGTTCATTTATCCGAGTGACTTTAATTAATATTTTCTGATTCTGATTTTACTAGTACCAGTACACTAGTATCATGTTTTTTGACTAAAAGGTTTTCTGCTAAGTCCAATTGTTTTAGCATACTTTTGCGGGTATTTTATTTTAGGTAAATACATTTTGAAGTGGGAAATTACTGCTGAATGCAGGCACTCATGGTAGCAATAACATAATTCATATGTGCACAGAAACTTTGATTTTTGTATTCTGGCTACAATATTTGTATACTTTCAATGAAAAAATATCTTCACAGCTATGGAAAATGCATCTTTAAGTCACAAAAATTGCAGAACCACTTTTCTGTGGAGAACAGACGGGCATGGTCTCGGAAGGGCTACCTTTTTTTCTCGTTCAAACGGATAAATCGGAGTCGTTTGCCAACACCATAACTTTTCAATTTATTTGTGTCGTGAAATGTCTACAGCCCCGTGGTCCCTTGGTTAATTATAACAAAGTATTGATGTAATAAAGCAAAAACAATATCCACAACACACATAAATGAAAGTCAATCTCAATCTCACACACATGCACAACACAAACATAAACACAGATACAGAACAATCACACGTACAACACATACAGAGGTCGCTGACAAGTTTCAGTTGTCATGTGCAATTTTCCATGAGGGGGCGGGCGACCGAGTGGATCGATGGGACTTCTTAATTGCTGGCCAGTCCCAGGAAGTTGTGCCAACAGGAGTGTTCGCATTGATCCATTAATTATTGACACTTGTTCGGGCTTAAAAATTAATCAGTCGCAAACAACAATTTCGACATTGATTTCCCGTTTTCAATTTGCGCATTCATCATTTCTTTTTTCCGACGGCAACGCTCCCTTTTCTGCTGATCAATTATTTAGGCCCTGGTTCCGGATTGGAAGGGCTTCCTTTACAGGAAAACCTACTTAGCGGCTTAGCAATGGACCAAGAACCGCCTCAACGACTCTCAACCCAGGGTGTCGACAAATGGGCATTGTGAATTCATGCTGGTGACACGTGCACGTGCCAGCATGGCGGGAAGGTCAAGATACTAAGAGATGGGAGCCTAGGAGCCTAGGAGCCTAGAAGCCTCTTGGAGCAGCACTTGCCAAGTGCGATGGCTCTCAGCTGGTGTATGCTAATCTAGCCCCAATGGGTTATGGACACTCCGGCATGCACTCAACGCCACACCCAAAAGCTGGGCACTCCGGACCCTTATCTCTGGTGCATTCAAATCGAGTTTGCTGTGCGTGTCTCAGCTAAATTGACTCAATTGAAAGTAATCCATGATTAAACTTCAAGCAACCATCAACTGCATTGCTCTGTGGTTGAGCTTTAATCTGGGGTTTCTGCTTTATAATTCCATCCCACTCTATTAACTCGTTGGTTTGTTGCTGCCGACCTCCTCGCTCCTACCATCCGATTCTGTACGATTTCATTGTTGTTTGATTAAGCTTAATTAGTGCGAGTCCTGCCCCCGGAGCATTGTCCCATGCAAGCTGATTGGGTTTCAATTAAATGACAAGGCATCATAATTGATGTTCTGCCTGCGCGCCGCTCCTATGGCTCAGATGGCTCACATGCATTCGGCACTGGGCAAAAGTGGAATCAAATTGAGTCATGGCCACGTTTCAAGGAAGTCCTTCTGCCATTTACTCTTATTCCACTTAATTGCTTTCTGACGAACTTTGCCTTTATTATAAAGAGAGGGTCAGGCTATTAAGCTTTTAAAGAAATTCGTTCTATCGTTAATTAGTTCAAAGGAAACTGAGGGGATACAATCACGATTAATCTAAGAAACTTAAGTTTGTTTACAAGTAACACATGCTCGCAATATTCCGCGGGATTCCATCATCCTGTTTGATGGCTGTCATAATACTTAAAACACAAAACATAAATTTAAATCAATGGCTCAATAAGAATGATTTAATTGTGTTTCCATTTGGCTATGGGCAGGGCGAAGCCGTCTGTCTGGCGGGCTGTTAAAATTCAAATTAAAAGCCCGAACGTGACCAAAAAATTGAAAGTGAAGCGAGTAGGGAATTTCTTGGGCTTAATAGGCAATTTGCAGTCGTAATCCCCAATGCAAGCAGCTGCCAAAAGTCACGCACAGCCTAAGGATAAGGACAACAATAACAGCGTCTCCTCCTCGGCCACACAGGACACTGAAATTATTTTACACATTCAAGGCGATCAACTCGACCCTAAACAAATGCAACTGTGTTGAAATATTAGAGGCAAATGCCAGGCACTTAATGGCCAATAAATCGATTTGCTTTCGGCAGCTAAAGCGACGCAGTGCATCCGCAGCCTTGCCTGGATTACCAATTGTTGGTCCCCCACACATATCTACAAAATGTACAATACAATACATAAGTACATATTATGTATATATATATGTACGTAGGTATGTATGTACGTGTATATGGGGGAGAGCAGCTCAGTTGGGGGCTTTGAGGGGCCAACGCTTATCGGCACGCATGCACGCAGCTGGCGGCAATTTGGATACGAAGATAAAACATTTATTGGCCACATAAAACGGGTGAAATTACCAAGAGCCCCACAGTGGCCACATCCTGTTCTGGCCACTGCTTCCCCTGCGACGGGATGTTGGTCCCGATTCAGTTTTGCCTCTGCAATTTCCCTTGGCTGTCGCACGCCCATTGAACTCGAAAAGCAAATCAATTTTGGACCGCACTTTCCAGTATTTAAGGGGCCCAGGAATTAGACAAATGGCACAAGACATTTGTCATAATCCGGCATAAAGGAATTGCCATTGTCCCAGTTGTCCCGGGGTGTCAGCCCACATCTCCTTCTTCCTTACGCCTTCGGACATTGTCCTTTCTAGAGGCGGATGCCGAAGTATTCTACAACTGAGAAAGCAATGGCCTCTGTTCGACATGGAAAATATTCGAAACTTTGCTCTTAATTGAGTCTTCCATTCAATTTGAATAACTTTTTCTTGGAGTTTTGCCCATAAACACATTTATTCAGTTGTAATATTTTATTTGGGAGCCGTTGAAAATGCCTTAATGATCCAATATAAGTTTAGTCATAAGAGAACCAATCCGTATGATGATTTTTGTCTCATTTTTAATTTTCTGGTGCTCGAACTTTGTCATCGAGTCTTCCTGCTGACATTCCTGAATCGTGAATTTCTTATCAAGGGACTTCAAAAGCGCCCGGTGGAAACTTTTGTCTTATGCTGGGGCATGGTATGGGGTAAAAAGCAGCGAACAAGTTTAATTAAATAAATTAAAAAATGCTTTGCCAGCGACAACAATTCATTAAAAGAATCAAAGACAAAGGGAAGCCGTCCCTGCCGAAAATAAACAAAAAGTTGAGGCATCCTGCCAGAAGCAGTACCCAGGCAGAGGCCCAGACGAGGCCGAGACGAGGATACGTTTGCAAGGATTCAAGATTCGCTGGCAAATTAAAAGCCAACTGTGAAGGCTTCCATAAATCACGGCTAGCAGGTGAGTGGGCGGCGTGGGCGGTTCTGGTTGGGGCAGTGGGCCCTAGACAAAAGCGGCTAAGCAAAAAGCGGGCAGCCACAATAACTTTTAAGAAATTATTGTTTTTTTGTTTTTGCGTTTGTGCGCTTCCCTTTGCAGATTGCCGTAGCCAGCAGGGGACAGCGAACTGGGAGTAGCATAGACACGGAACGATGTCGACTTACTTGCATGTTTGTCAGAGGTTTTTTTTCTGTGTTTTTTTTTTTGTATTTGTTTGTTGTTGTCGTTTCTGGAGCTGGTGGGTGCTTTTAGTTTCCGGTGCGTTGCACTTGGAAAGAGGTCTGACAAAGTTGCCGCAGAGACAAACAATGTAAAATGTTAAAGGGGAATATAAGGGGGAAGGGAAAGGCTCTTCTTTCGAAATGCGTTGAAAGCTCCCGAATGTCCCATTTTTCCGTGGTTGTCGCTGCTATTGCTATTGCCATTGTGGACACCGGTGCGAGTAAAAGGCCAACAGAAGGTACAGGAAAGAGAGGAGCAAATGGCGAATGAAAAAAAAACACGGAGAGTAGGGCAAAACGGAAAGCACAAAAAAATATGTGACACGAACAACGGCAAGCGACAACGTTCCGGAACAGAGGCGGAAATTGTGAAATATACAAATGTTCGTCTTGTTTAGGTGAACTACATGCAAAGTGGGCCTGATCCAGATCCAGGTCCCATCCTCCCAATACCTGCTGGCTGTACCCTGGACAATGGTAAGGAGCATTCCGTAATAAAAATATATGGATCCAGGCCTGGACAACGGCAAAATGTCACATTGTTAAAAAAAAGTACAAGCCAAAAGGAAAACAGACGATACGGAGCAATCCCAGCAATTTGTAGCCAAGCGCTAAACGCTCGTATATCCCGTAAAACACGCCTTTTAAAACGGCTGCCCTTAGACCAATTCACACACCACTATGCCCGGAGAAATAACAAATTGGACAGGCAGCAAAAAACACAGAAAACATAACAAAAATGGTCATGTAATGGATGTAAAGAGATTTAAAGGCAGTACAAGCGCATCATCTTTGTGTTCTAATTATTTAAAGTATTCGGAGAGTTTGCCCTAAGCAAGAAACTTATACAAAACTTATACCAAATAAAGTATAAAAATAGCATAATGAAGCGCATCTCAATTGAGTTTGTCACTTTCTTGTGTCCTTTGCTTGCCTTGGGAAATGATACGTTTTTTATAACAAAGTGACGGAAAGTCTTCGGACTTTAGTTTTTGAAGTCAACCAACGCAAGGCCTACCAATTATATGTTTTATTGATGAGCTCCCTTCTTCTTAGATTTGCAGCGACTGAGTGTACATTTTAAATGGAGGTAAAAAGCGGAGAGAGAGAGAGTGTTATCGGGTATGCAGCTCTGTGGCTTTAGCTTATGTCTGTCACCTATCCTTAGCCATTTGTTAGGTAACTCTTGGCTAAAACATATTTAAGTTGTTTCAATCCATCCGAAAGTAAGTCCAAGAAGTGCGGCATTATTGAGCTTTGACTCCATATAATAAGTAACATTAAAGTTCTCACAAAATTCCCATAGGCGCCCAGAGAATAATAAATTCTCCCCAGACATCAATGTCACTGTGGTGAATGCTAAACTAATCAATCGATTTCCTATATATCCTTGAGAGAGCAAAAATCGTTGCTGACCAAAATATGTCATTTTCGTATAATTGCTTGTCACTGCCAACCAACGAAGAATTTCGTAATTAGTTTTGAGCTGCTGTTATTTTTTTATAAGTGCACTATGTACTCGTAATATATTTTGTAATTAAATCAAATTTCCTTGAGCCTCTGATAATTGGCAGGGGCCGACCGCAAGAGCTGTCAGAAATCATTGCAAAATATTGGCAAGCAGAAAAAGAGTGGGGTATGGAATGCAAGCCGAATGCCTCTTGGCAGTTGGCCAGGACCCATGGAGAGAAAGGATTTGTAATTACGAAATTAAAACTGCGACAGATGGGCCCAAAAATGCATGATGGACTGTCTAAAATAAATGAATGGATGGCTGGCTGGCTGGCTTGCTGGGTGTAGTGACTGGAAGGACGGACGGATGGACGGATTGGCAGAAGGACTGATGGATTGACAGGCAAACAATATGCGCTGGCGTGCTGCTGGAGATCAGCCTTGAGCTGTGGCTCATCTACAATATCCGTGAGGCCCACTTGAGATGTGGGCTCTCCGAGACTGAGCAGCCGTCGAGCCACAGCTCCTACCGGCATGTCGTGGCACTGACGGATCCGGAGGCAGCAGTACCAGCAGCAGTACCAGCACCAGGAGAGAAGCATTCCACAGAAACACGAGCAACGTGTCCCGACCGAGGCCGCACCCCAGGCATTTCATTGGGTTTTCGAGTGGGTTGGGCTGGGCTGGGATGGATGGGCGAAACGGTAGCAGCGGCGGCGGCGGCGGCAGGCAGGTGGTCCTCATTGAAATTTGTTGCATTATGCTCGGCTCGACCCCCTTCCTTGCAAGCCCCGCGACTGAAACATTTTGTTCAGGATGCTGACAAAATGTCCTTGCACGATACTCACTGCTGTACTTGATTGTCAACAAAAATCGTTTTGCAGTGTGTCCTTGTTGTTGCCACTGCCACTGCCACTGGGCAAGTCGGGGTCTGGCTCTGGGTCTGGGTCTGATTCTGGGAGCCGCAGCACTTCGGTTTGAAGTGACTGCAATGGCAAGCGGGGTTGGCAGCCAAAAGGACATTCAGCAGTAATTAAATTTGTTCATCTGAGCTACAAAAAGGAGGGGTGAAAAACGAAGAGCTCCCTGCCACGAATTAAATTCTCTCCTACATGGTTGTTTTCGCCCAAATTAGAGTCAGACAGTCAGACACATTGTTGACAATTTAAACCTAAATAAACACACGTGCTGGTGCCACGCCCGTCCATACACTCACACACACGTACACGCACATACACACACACAAAGAGTCACGCAATTACACACACGCATACATATGTATGTATTCCCGACTACACTTGAAGACGGCCATAAAGATAAATGTTTTATATACGTGGATTGCTTTGAATAAAAGCTTTGTTTGGCTTGTTTCATGTGCACAAACAAACATAGAAGCAAACAAAGTAACTAACATATGAGCAGAGACTGAGATATCTTTCCCATAGCTCATTCGCCCCGTGCTCCTTTCCCATTGCATCTTTACGCAGGTTTAAAATTTCACCAAATTAACATTTGGATTATGTACATCTAAAGTTTAATTGCATTGTGATTCTCAAGAGATAATTCGTTAATCTGCATGAAGACGTAAATGTGAGGGTTAGTACAAAATCTAGCATGAAGTTAAAGTTTCTTTCTAGCAACTATTTAAGAATTTATTAGAAATCATGTGGATACTTCGTGTGCCCCGTTTAGCTTATTTGTAAGTATACCTACTGATTGTAATAATCATCCCATAAATTGGAACTATTTTTGCACCATTTACTGATTCTGCAAATTCTGCAAACTTGAGAAACCAATTTGATTTTATAAATTGACATAGTTTATAGTTTCCTTGGCTTTATAAATATGTGCTCCTTTATTCCTTTGTCTTAAAGCATCTAAAATCTCCTATGTTTCTCACAATATTTCAGAATTATCGGTCGCCTTGACTTTCTTTAGCATTTAAGTCGGCAGATACACATGTACACATACGAGTATGTACATACATATTTTTTATATACGTACATACATAGATGTTCCAATTGCGATATTAAACCAAATGTCTGACCATTAAAAATGGCACGCGCTTCCCTAGATAGATGTATGTATGTACATGAGTGTATGCCTGTGTTAGCTCGCGTTCATATAATTTATTATGAGATGCTTCATCTTAAGGAGGCCGCAAAAGTAAGAGCACAAAAAAAGGGAAGAAGCTGGCTAGGGCAATAAATTCGTTTTAGTAACATATTCAAATTTAGATAATATCCGTCTCTAGTGCTATATTTATGCCTGCATCCCCTTTCTCTCTTTTTTATTTATTATTATTTTATGGTACGTATGTACATATGTATATAGTGGATAGAGGATTTGTGCAATGCCAGTCGCTTGAAAGCTCATCAGAGTTATGTGAACAGCTAAATTATCCAGGCGACAGACCTAGGAGAAACACATTCACCAAGGAATTCCAGTCCTTTCAACATTACCTTTTCGGCTAGAAAGCAGACAAGGAGGCCTCCACTTATCATCTGCTTATCTTTATGTTTGTAGCAGCTCACAGCTACGGATTCATAGTTCGGACTGAAACTTCTTCTATACTTTTACATAAGAATCTTCATGAATATGTATTCCTTGGGGACTTGGTCTCCCTCTCTCTGTCTGTGTGTACGTACTCATGTTATTAATGAAGCATTTGCTGCGGCTCCACTGACTTAGCGGATTCATTGGAACTGGAAATGGTTGCGGGGAAGCAATAGGGATTTTGTGGGGATTTACATGAATTGAGTGACGACTGCCTTTGCGTTTTCAGCTCGCTCTTTTTCTTGAAACTGCTGCTACTGATACTGCTCTTGCTCCATATTCTTTTTTGATTTCCACAGCCATCGTATGCATGACCACGCCCACAGGCCAGGCATCGACATCTATAGAGCCAGCCAGTCAGTCAGTCAGCCATTCAGCCAGCTAGCGATTTGCTTTTCTACACACATACATATGTACATATCTCCAATTGCCGCTTTCAATGCCCAGAACTGAGCAAAAAATGGAAATTTATTGAACAGCATTCATATGCTGCGTATTATTAATATCGATTAGGGGGCGGACCTACAACGCCTTTTCAGCTTGACGGGCGCATCTTGAAAATGTTTTTTTTTCAATGTTCTACATGTGTGTGTGTGTGTGTGTGTAGAAAAGGTTTCCATGGCCATCGCCAGCACCACATTCGAGATTGAGATACAACCAGAGACAACCATGCAGTTCTCTAGTTCCCTTCGACACTGAGACCGAGAACACCGAGAACACATCTTCTGCACATCTTATATTCTTATTCCACACCATAGATAAAAGAGAACCGTTTTTTGTTTGTGACAGCTTTGTTGCCAGCATTGATAAAAGTATTTATACATACAATCATGCATACAAAAGTATATGAACATGTGTGACAGGCGCGACCAGCGACGTGGCCGGGGCCGGGCAACATCTGCCTGCAACTATTTGGCATTTCAGCAATAATCAGTAGCCTTTTGTTGTTGTCATTAGATGGGAGCGGTCTGAACTGAACCCGAGTTGAACCCAAATTACAAACATACATTTACATATGTACACATACATGTGTATGTACAGCCTCATGCATATTCATGTAACATTATGGCCGAAAACCTGTTACAAATAGTGAGACACCCTATCGCCATGGAGTGGGATGTTTTTTAAAACCGGTCAGACATACATTAAATTCATTTTTTCTCGGCTGAAAACATATGGTTCTGCCTCAACTGACCTGATCATCGACTAGTTCAAGCAATTTTCAGGAGAGCACACTTTTCATATATACGAAACGACGGAAAAAATCGAAAAAATCATTTAGGAAATGAAATGAAAGACGTGACTTCTTTGCATTCTCAGCTTCTTGGGATGTTCATAAAAGAGAATAAATTGATTTTTCTATAAAGAAAAAAAATAGAAGAAACAAAAAATGGAGCATAAGCAGAAAGTAGCACAACCACACACACACACACACACATACTCACACAAACAGAGAAACGCTTCCAGGCAGCCGCAAAAACTGAAACAGAAGTAGGCCACACTAGCACACCCACCACAACAGCTACCACCACCACCACCACCCTTCTAAGCCAACAAAGTCCTGTTTGGGCTGCACTTGAAGGAGGTCCTGAAGTTGCCTATATAGACGAAAGTGGGGAGCCACCCATAAACACTACACAGATAGTTTTGGGATACCAGTATGAGATTTAGCACAGTTTTACTTGTACACTATTGGTATTCCATTCGCAGCTTCAAGGAAAGCTTCAGTTGCAATGTTCAGTTCAATGTCTCTCGATACTCCCTCGATCATCTTTTGTTCCATATAAATGCAAACAAGTAAGGTGAGAAGCTGCAGGACTCTCCTTCTCGCCCGACGTGACCATTGCCCTTGCCAGGGATCTTAACCTCGTTGCAACTTGGCCCACTTTAGCGGGTTGTCTAGGCTGTGGCTCTTGCCTGCCACTCTTACGAGCTGCTAAAAAAGCAATGGATTCTTATTGGCATCGATTTGGCTGCGTTATGGGCAGATGATTGAGTGTCCTAAGAGTGCCTCTAATGCAGAGCGTGCTGAAGCATGACACTCGAAAATTGCAATGGCAGACACGTGAGCAAGTTGCACAATTGTTGCAGAGCTCTAACGCAGCTTTAAGATCATAAGTCAAGGGGCGGCGCTGTAATGGCGCTTTGATATCATAGCCTTACACTACCCCCATCATTTCCGTCTGCTGCTCTACTCGTTGTTTCTCATTTTGTTTGCGTGGACATTTTGAGCGAACTTTCAATCGAGTGCCATGTGAGTGATATCCGGCAAATCCTCTAAAAGCAGCAGCAGCAGCAGCAACAGCGAGCAGCTGTAACTGGAACTGAAACAAAGTTTGAAGTAAGCGACAAGGGTATGCATCAGCGAAAGGTAAGCTGATTAAGTAGCACACACACACACACATATGCTAAAATAGAGAGAGAGAGACAGATAGCATTAACAAACGGCACACACTAAAGCCATTTTGTTTCACAACTTTTCAACAGCTCTTTTTCAACGGGTTTTTATTGGTGGTTTCCGTGAAAACAAGCTGCTGGCGCCACCTGATATTGGAAATCCAAAAATGTGACCTTATGTGGGAGAATTTATTGAAAATGCAGCTGCAGCTGCTTCTAAGAACCTCTCATGAATGCAGTATGCATATAACGTTGGACTGGCCATCGGCAAGACAATAATTGGGTCACTTTTGATTTTAGCTTTAATTATAGAAAACTCGTGCGAGAGTATTTGGTCATTGCCATGGCAAAGAAATGAGTGCAAGACGAATACAAGGGTAGAATCATGATAAAGCATGGAATGGGACACACATTGCGGGCATGTGAGAGCCAACACTATTACTTGATGTGCACTGACTGGGAGCCCTGTTTGCGCACCATGACATTTGAATAATGCACGGACCGAGTAAAGTAGAATCAGGAGTAGAAGCTACAGGGAAAGGCGATAGACCACCTATTCATTATCGATTGAATCGATGTGCACTGAAAATTAAAAGCTGATGGAAATTTCCTCGAAATCGAAAAAGAGGAAAGCAAAACAATGGGAGAGATTTGATGATGCCACAAGTCAGAGGGAATTCAATAAAAACATTTGAGAAAACGTATTAAAATCACGTTCTTTACAGACTAAAAGGAAAAGAGAGCGGGAGGGCTTGAGAGAGAGAGAGTATTAAGTACCAGGTGGATGCCACCATAAAAAGCGATTTTCTTGGCGTTTGAGGACTTTTGTTTTGTATTTACGCGATGGAGGAATGTAATTGTCAGATTGCCACATTTCCATCCCACTGCCACGCACTATCTACGCCACCCGTCCCATTAGAAGTCAGTGCCGGAAATAACCCCAAGCCCCCCAAACCGCTCTGTCAACAGCTCAACATATCAATCATACGCAATGTGCTGCGTGTTTGGTGCGTGCCCTAATGCCTCCGTTGGTGTGCAGAGGGTGCAGTGGGTACAGTGGGTACAGTGGGTACAGAGGGTACCGAGGGGAGCTCTGTGTACTGTCGAGAGGGGGTACACACCTACGACGCCTGGTCTTATAAATAATTTAGACCGCATATGACTCCCAAATAACAACAAACCAGCACCCCCGACTGCTTTTGACACATTCCCGTTTCCCCCAACACACACAAACATACACACGGCACAAAAAAAAAAACATGTGTCATTAGTAAATTATTATTTAAATTACACTGAAGCAAATATCGAAGAGGATACATACATTGCTCTAATGGAAAAAGAAGATACCGTTCTTCAATCAGGTTCACTTTTGCCAAGAAACGGAGAGAAACTAAGATCTAAAACCCGGAATCGAAGCTCTGTACTTTGTCTACATTTGGCCTGGATCGATATGAAAAACAAACCTTAAGTTTTTCTTACTACGCTACGTAACTACGTTAATATGTACATATAGCTCTTCCATAGAGACCGAAAGACAGAGTCGATGCACTCACCTGAGATTCTCAATGCGCGGCCTTCGGCACTGCGGACGATTGCGTCGATGGCTGCGATCCTTTTTGCAGCGGCAGTCGCAGTGCATAATGCACAGGGCGATGGATGAGACGACCGTTATCACAAAGGGCACCGCAAAAAAATTGATAATCATGGCCACCTGATCGTCGTGACTGTAGGACGTGAGCACTACGGTCTTGTTCTTCCGCGAGTAGAAGCACGGATAAATGGCGCCGTCGGCGCCGTAGTAGTCGTTGAACGTTTTGCACGTGACCGTGGGCGGGTAGCCGCAGCCCTTGATGTTCACTAGCAGAGTGGCCTCCCCGGACTGCTCCCAGTCGGCCGTGTAGTTGCTAAAGTCGGTCATGTTCTCCGGAATGGTTATGTTCTGCTCTATGAACGTCACGTAGATATGCACGCAGCGGTAGAGGTCAGAGGTGCAGCCCTCGCGACAGGAGCTCCAGGAGCAGTTGAAGATGCCCACCAGATCCTCGCGGCGCGTGGTCGTGCAGAGCGTGGGATTATCGATGAAGTCGTGGCTCAGCGTGGAGATGGCGGGGTCCACGTAGAGCGGCACCAGGAAGAGCAGCGAGGCACCGGCGGTCACCGAGAAGAAGGCCAGAGTCGAGGTGCCGTAGAAACGCGCACGTTCCCGCCACGAGCGAAAGCGCCGATTGCCATTTTTCTTTTTTGGAGCCAGTTCTCGGATTTTACGTAACCGTAGCTCTTGTTGTTGCTGCTCGAGTAGTAATTCCGAACTGCCACTCCTCATATTATTGTCCGTGCACACAGGGCGCTGATGTTGCTGATTGTTGCTGCTGCTGCTATCGTCCTTGGCGTCGGCGCTGGCGTTCGCGTCGCAGCAGCAGCTGCTGCAACGGCATCAACGAGTACGTCGTGCTTCTGCTTCTGCTTCTGCTTCGGATGGTCCTGGTTCTGGTTCTGGTTCTCTTCTGGTTCTGGTTCTGGTTCCTCGCGTTGCACTTCAACAGTGTTTATGTGGGTGTTGTGGTGGGTGTGCGACAGAGAGGGGCAGATTGCAGCCAGCGTTGACAGCGGCAGCGTCGTCCTCTGCCTACCTACCGCAACATAGAGAGAAGCAGCGCAGTAAGGATATTGAGGTTATGTACACACGCTTCGGCGCAGAGAGCCAGGCGACATAGAGAGGGTGCACATGAGAGAGATGACAGGCTAGCTAGCTAGCTAGGTAAGGACGAAACAGCTGTTTCGCACGCAGAAAATAGTAAGAGAGAAGCGCCGCTCTGGTTTTCATTGGTTTTTAAATATTGTTCACTCCACTTCCTGGCTGGTTTCCCTCACACAATTTTTGTCATTCAATTGCCGGCCAGTGGATCACTGAACGGAATAAAGCAACAATGTTAGCAACAAAATCACACAGTTCAGATTCGTTATCTATTCGTGGGTGGGGTGGGTTGGTGGCTGACTCTCCCAACAACAGCTGTTGATGTAGGTTAGTTAAGGAGCAAGACCGAGAGCGTGAGTGTAGAGAGCGGGTTGGAAATCGCGAGAGAATCGCTGTCGACGCCACTGTCACTGCCAACGTCAAAGCTGGCGTAGGCGTCAACGCTGTCGCCCCAGTGACTGTGTAACCTTTTTGCTTGTGTGTTGTGGGTGGAATTATTTATGCCACACATTTTAATTTTATTATGGTTAAATGTTTATTTGAATTTCTTCAATTTATTTGCATTTTAACACTACACACAACACGGATATGTATACATTTTGTATATATTTAAATTATAACAGATCTCGCGCTATCCGAATTCTGATCTAACAAACTCTCCCCTAGATGGAACTTCTGCTATTGCCTGCCATGACATCCGTTCACCTTGATGTTCTATTCGGTGTTGTTGGCACTTCGCGTGACTCTGGACGTGGGTCAATTTGGACATTAGCAGCAGTCCCACAGCCCTCTACCTTTGTTTTTCCCCATTTTATGGCCGGGGGTCCGTTCATTTCATTTCATTTCATTCGCTTTTGTCCTGGCACGCATTTCACAATTTTCATCATAGACACAAACACAAACACAGGCACAGACACAGACACACTGGCTTAACTGTTATTGCGGGCCAACTGTTATAGTTGGTATGATTTTATTCTCATAAGCTGTATCTAGGCGTATGTGGGGCTGGCCTGGCCCACGCGGCGAATGAGTAATACACTGATCAGAAGTAAATACATACATATGTACATATGTATCACAGTATGTACATACTATGTGCTCGAGGAAGTGTGACATTTAAACGGTACAAAAGGTAGCAGGCCTTCCACCCACAATACATTAATCAGCTCGAAAACACAAAAGCTCTTCCACCTCCTACATTAACCAGTAATCAACAGCAAAGGCTGTGTCTGGACACTATATAGAGACATATCGGCAACTTCTTGGGCGCCTGCCATTTCTATAAAAATTAAGTCTCAAGCAAAACCCAGCCGCCCACGCCACGCCTTTTGGCTTGCCACGAACAGGACGGACAGGTCCCAGATGGGGAGAGCTAAGGCCCAGAATGAGAATAGAAAACGAAATAGAAATGAAAATAAAACCTTCAGCTCGAGAGTCGAACTAACTTTTGAGAGCTGAAAGAGCTGAGAGCTGCTGCCCTGCAGCCCACGCAGTTTGTTGATTTTGTTGGTAACGTTGTTGCTGCTGCTGCTTGCGGGAGACACTTTCACTTAATTTTTTTAAGTAAGTAAGTAAAAAAAAACTTTCAATTTTTAGAGAAGAGAATGCTTCTGGGACTTTCGTGTTTTGCACGATGCTACGCCGATTACGGCACGATATTTGCCACAGAATTAGAAAATGCCAACAGTGCCATTGGCTCGCGCTGGATTTTCCGCACGCACGCACACACACACACACAAGCACACACAGAGACAGGCAGACGGAATCGACACGAGAAGCGCGCGCGCTTGGCCCTGACGTGCCTCTCGGAGTGTCCAAAACTAATGCCAACAACGACGGCAGAGCTACCACAACAGTCGAGTCCACGAGTCAACGGCGCAACGCCAGCAACGCCAGCGACTGCGATGCCAGCGTTTTGGGGAGCTGCGCAGCCAAGGCACAAATCCCTCCTTATGTCTCTTAACATGGTCGAATTTTTGATAAGGTACGGCCAACTCAGCCTCAGCCATTCGGAAACATGAAAGTATATATGAGCATATATGTAACATATTGTATTCTTGATAATCACTTTCGAAAACATCGTTAATTTTTCTTTTATTTATTTACATACAATTTAAAATGTTGTTAAAGTGTTGAATGTGTAGTTCTATTGAATTGGAATTTAATCAAATATTTGTTCTTAAGATACTCCTCATTAGAGGTCTTTGGTAATGTTTTCGAACAAACGACAACTCCACCAGGATTCCAGGTCGAAGGGCTTGAGGTCTTCCAGCTCTGGGCTACGGGGTTCTATCCAAACAGTCGGCGATGAGGAGGCGAAGATGCTTTCTTTAGGACTATTTGCATTGTTCTCTTTTGCGCTCGAATCACTTGGATTTTCTGCCACTAACATGTTCCAAGAATCATTTATATAGTTTATGATACCATCGGTCTGCGGTGATATCACCTCATTCTCCTTCTGCTTGGTTGATGTAATCCGTTTTGAGAGACGCCGTTGAAAGACCGGACGCGGGATAGTGTTGTTCACATCGATGCTCCCGTTTGTCTCGCTGCTCGCCGTGATCCCTGTGCATTTTTCAATGTTATGTGGCAGACCGCCACGCGCTCTAGCAACGAGCTTGCGGACTTCCTTATGGATTTTGTACATGGTTTGTTATTAGCACGTTACGATCTGAACTAATTTTTTTGTTTTTAGATACATGCTTGCTGGCAATGAATTTTGTAACGAAGTAAGTCATATGGGAATGCTGTGTTTTCTCCATGTGTTCACAACATGTCAATACTCTTGTCAATGATTAAAAACTTGAAGTTGTGAACCAAGTTTTGGGAGGGTGCCACGGACCTTTCCTAGTGAGTTGGAAAATAAATCTGTGGCACCTCCTTGAGTGAATACCTAGTCGTATTTTGGGACGATCTTGACGTAATGGGTTATTGGGCTTACAAATCTTTCTCAGCTTATCTACGGACAGTCGAAAACTGTCTATTTTATATACTTCCATCACCTAAATTTAGAGATCGGTTTTTGTTTGCATAAGTGAAAGTGTTTATGCTTGAACATAATCTGGCAAACAGTTTTGTAACTCTGTAGTTTATACTAAGTTTTGATTCAAATAAACCTAAAACAACTTATTTATTACACAAAACTGACGGAAATTCACAATATCAGTGACGTAACCCACCCCGTCCAGCAGCTTTGTTTGTGTTTTTTGCACATTCTCTTATCCAAACTCTGCTTCAGTGTAGTATGTGGCTCTAGGGAAGGGCGGCGAGCTAAAAGAGCGTGTTGGCGTGAGAAGTGACGTAGAAGTAGATGAGAGATGAAGAATAAATGTAAAATTAAAAAGAACGGCTAAGGTACAGATGAAGTACTGAGTACCGGGTAGAAAAGCTGTGGGGGGGAAGAAGCGTCTCACACGTCCCTTCTCATTTTTCATGACGTTGGCAGATGCCTTTTTGGTTAGCCAGAATGTAAAGCTAACTTTGGTAAGAAAAATATACATATGTATAACAAGAAAACCCGAGAAAATTTTTTAAATGATGTTTTTTAAAAATTATTTATTTTTAATTGGCATCAATAGTTTATGCAAGGATTAGATTATGATTGAATTCACCTACTGTATTGTCTTATGTTCCAAACGGAACTGAATTATTCTGTTGGAGTTGTCGGTCGCTGACCCTCGATTGGAAAACTTAAAGAGGTGTCGGTTATATTTTCTCTTATAGATAGGGTGATAATTATTGAATACTATTGGTCACAATCTACGTGATAGCGATTTGATTTATTGATCCGATCTTGTCTCTAGTATAGATTCGACAAATGAGAAAAAGCTGACAGCATAATGTGCCAACTGCAACGAAGATCATGCTGCTAGTTACAAAGGGTGTAAAGTCTATCAGGATCTTATATCAAAAAAATAGTAAGAGGACGCAACCACCAGAGAAACAGCAAAGATGACAATAATAAAAATGACCATGGTACATATCAATCATTTGCTCCGTTTAATAATTCGACCCAACAACCCAAAGATTTGGGTTTGTTGTACAAGATAAAGAAATGGCTACCTGCTCCGTACTATTTATTAATCAAATCATATCTTGCTAGAAGATGCTTTTACGTGCAGCAGAAAACCGATAATTCATCACTACTTGTCATCAACGCAGGCGTCCCCACAAGGAAGCGTATTGGGACCAATTCTCTACACCCTATATACGGCCGACATGCCAGTTACAAACAACTGCACTGTTGCAACATATGCTGATGATAAAGCCGTTTTAGCCACAAGCAAATCTATAAATGAAGCTTCTGAACTCTTGCAGAGTGAGCTAAGCCTAATTGAAGACTGGTTCCTTCGATGGAAAATTAGAATAAACTCCCTGAAATCCGTCCAAATAACGTTTTCATTAAGACCAGGTAATGGCCCAAATGTTACACTTAACGGCTCACCAATTCCACAAAGTACCTGTGTGAAGTATCTCGGCTTGCATCTCGACCGCAGATTAACATGGAAAAACCACATTAAAGCAAAATGTCAACAACTTAGACTTAAAACACTAAAAATGTCCTGGTTGATAAGTCGAAAATCAGAAACCACTTAAGAAAACAAAATTCGCCTCTACAAATCCATACTGAAGCCTGTTTGGACCTACGCTATACAGCTTTGGGGAACTGCTAGCAACTCAAATATTGAGATACTTCAGCGTTACCAATCAAAAACTTTGCGACACATTGTCAATGCTCCGTTTTACGTATCTAATGCAAACATCCACAAAGATCTCAATATTCCAACGATTAAAGAAGAAATAAAGAAAACTAGTAAAAAATACATCGACAGACTCCACAACCACGAAAATAATTTAGCCTTAAGTCTATTACACAATAGCCTAACAGTAAGAAGACTGAAAAGATACCACATTCTCGATATCCCTGATAGATAAATCCAACAAACTGAAAAGATGTTATATATAATAGCAGGGCTCATTGGAAAACTGCTATTTCTGTTAATTGAATATTAATTATACAATTTACTTATTGTTTAAAAAAACAGATCGTAAATATAAACAGAGAGAAAAAAAAAAAAAATATTCTGTTAAACACTTTTTGTATCTCAGTAGGTTATGGCCTAAATCTAATCTAATCTAAATCTTAGTTTTGATTTAAATAAACCCGAAACAACTCATTTATTTCAATAAAATTTTGAAAATTTTCAATATTATTTCGAAATTTGTGGTAAATTCACAGTGTGTGAAAATTAAATGTTAATTGCATCCAAGGATGCTCTGTCCATAAGTTTGGTGAGTGTTGCGTACGAGCATGAATAAGTCATTTAATGGTTTTCCCACGGATAAACTATTAGCTATTAGTCGTCTTCTAGTATAAATACATATGTTCGCTGTTTTGGTATTCGCTGAATAAAAGAAAGAAATTGGAGGTCGGCAGTTAATAAAGAAAGACTCATATCAGATTGTAAAATTATGGAATCCAAAGATTCAGTAACTAAAAATATGGCGATTTTCTCCAGAAAGCGAAAACAGCCAAATATGGAGAGGACACGGGCAATCGGAAGTCTCTGTGCGGCTATACTTCTGATTGTGCTGGTGACGAGGGTTGACGGAAGTACCCCCAGTCCAAGCCCACCAGACGATCCCCCTCCCCCATATTGGCGCAAAGGCTATTCGGGTGACGGCACCACTCACGAGCAGATGGGGGCGCTTCATTTTGCCGAAGTTGAATACTCAAAGTACGAGCCTTCGTCCAACTACTCCAAGAGAGAGAATATCACTAAACTGTGGGTGGATGTTGTTTTTAAACTTTCGCGAACCTTTTTTGACAAAGTCTTTCCACTTGACCCGACCCTACCAAGAGGTAAGTGGGGAACAATGGCCGTCTCTGGTTTGGTGATTTAGGTTTAATAGTGAACTACTCAATTATTTTATACAGGTTACATAACAGACTTGGGTAAGGATAACATGAGATTGGGTCCAAAAGTTATACGGGACGATTGGGCAGATTGGTTGAACGCATTCTGGCTTATGTGGGCATGGATACTTTTTCTGGTTTTTTTCATTGTACTGTCACCTTTTGCAGGGTGAGTACATCATGGTGTATTATGAGATTACAAAATATATTATTATATTACAAAACCATCAACGATAATTTGCTTTTTTGTGCCTGTAACAGTGTCATGTATTTCTGCTTCTGTTGCCATCGCTGTAAACTGGGATGTCCAGCTTGCCATTCGGGTGAAAATATAAGAAAGACCCTTTTTTGGAGCACCTGCTTGATTCTGTTCCTTCCATTAATCGCGTAGGTTATGGCTGGGTTTTCTCACGACTGCCAATGTATTTCTTCTTTCTTTCTTTTTTTATTCACAGTGGTAGTATGGGACTGGCTTTCCTCTCAAATGGTATGCTCGAACGCGGCCTGGACAACTCTAGGAAGACCCTTGAAATGGGTAGCGTGGACACTTGTAACTTCCTGAAGGATGTCAGCGATCATGTTCATCATTTGTTTGTGAATAATTTTGAGGAGCTGGAGACACATTTGGTCTCTACCATCAAGGGTAAAATCTTATTAAATGTACTTTTCCTCTAGTCTAATGTTCTTTTTCACACTACAGATGCACCTAAGCATATGTTCAAGGACATGAACGAAGTCGCGGAGGGAAATGCTGTCGTTGAACTAACAAGGATTTTGTCGAACTTACCAAACACTCACAGTCAGGGGATTCATTGGATCACAACATTAATGAAATCTATAAATAAAACGTACAATAAACTAAGAATTGGTAAGAGACAAATTATATATGTACATACATATGTATGTATTGTATGCTCCGATTCGTTTTGGTATGTTAACTCCCCCTGCATTTCGTTTTCAGCTCTTCGGGGATTGAAGCGGGACGTTAACCATGCGGCGGTGGTGCTCTGCGGCAATTATGATTGCCTGAAATTTCTGCAGACCTCAGATATTGAGTTTACTGACACTTCCAGGTGCCTTCACATGGACGAGGTAATTCGTAATCAATTATATATACATGCACATAATAGTACATATCAACATCACGGAATCTTTGCAATTACTCTCTAGCTCCCGAGTACGTACTGGATGTATTATGATATCGAGTATTTGGGTCAAGACGTTGACAGACGTCTTAAGTGGATACCCCGTCTTCGTAATATCAGTAAAAAGATAATGGACGAGATGGAACGTGTCTCACCACCGATAGTTCGAGACATACGCAAAGCAAGGATACTGTTTGCTAAGGAGTCAAGGAGAATACAAGAAATAATTGATGTGGTCATCAGTGACATTCACCTCGCCACTATGCGAGCAAGCACGGCGTTCGAGGATCTCTATGACAAATTTAATAAAACACGTTACTTTGTCGTTCTATATATCGCTGCAGCCGTGATTGGGGTGAGTTTACATTGTATTCAATCATGCATATCCATATATAAGGAGACTATCGCATGGTCCTCCAATCCTCACGAAATTCATTATTAGATATTGTGTTTACTGGTAACGGCTTTGATTGTTGGCTTATTGGCAAGACGTCCCACCGGAGCGCGTAATGAATATTTCACCACGAGAATTGCGTCGTACTTGCTGATATTGTGAGTGCTCTGAGATTTTAAATTAGCAACCCTAATTAAGAACACATTGTCCGTGCAGGGCCATTGTTTTGATATTTTGTGCGCTATCTGTCATGCTGGTAGTGGTGCTGTTTTATTTTGTAATTGGTGGTGTTGCGTACAAAGGCGCATGTGCACCGCTAAGGGAAGAGAAGGGAAGTGCGCTTCTCAAACAGCTAGACTCAGCGATCGATCTGCGGACGATCTTTTCTGTCCGCAATTTGGGTGCTGCCAATGTATCAGCACCGCCAATCAGAGTATCGCAAGTGATCAAGGCGTGTGAGGGCGACAACTATTTGTTTAAGTTTCTGCAGGATAACAGGATCTTTGACATTGACGATTTTCTTCGATTGAAATTAATAACCAAAGCAGAAAGGAGTTTCGATAAAAATCTCGATCTATCGAACGATTTTATACTGACCCCGGATGATATTTATTTTTTATCCCTAATGGACCCTCGTAAGTCGGGGACTTATCACGGCAGCCAGTTTACCTCACAGATTTGCAATGGCCTCCAATCATTAAATTTAGATAGCCTGGCGAAAGGACTCAGTGACTTATCAAAGTCGCTAGAATGGACTTTTTATGATTCTGCCGTGGTCGCGTTTGAGAACGCGCAGGTTACTCTCAAGGCAATTAAGACCGCCTACTATCCTACTCTACACAAGGATTTTCGGGATATGCATCGTGCTACCCAATGGGTGGATAAGCGAATTTTATACCAGAACTACAACTTCCAGGATTCCTTTAAGGTTTTGAGAGAAAAAATTAAGGAGATGGAAAATTTTGTACAGACTAAAGGAAAGGTCTACATATCTACGCTTGGCCTAAACCTAAGTTCGGTGATTGAAGAACACATGAATGGATATCTGAGCATGATAGTTCGTGAAGCCCACATAAAGCTCGGACGCTGCAAGCCTCTGACCTACATATACGAACGCGGCCTGGACATGGTTTGCAAACGCATGGTTGACCCCATAGTACGTAATACTTTCGTTGATTTCGGTTTAATCTTCTATACCATTGTAACTCTTTACAGAACGGCTATTGGATAGGTGTGCTAGTGGCGGCGATCCTTCTGATCCCCGTGGCCTGTATAGCTCATCGTCTGCAATGCATTTTTAAGCAACATAGGGTGATTCCGATAAGGGCCGTCAGAGCACGAGCTGTGCGAACAATTCAAGTTCATGTTGATGTTGACGAAGACCCATGTCCCTTCTGCAGTCCAGGATCAAAGAGGCTGCCAGGTGGACATGTTGTCCGCATCGATCAGGACGGTGCAGAAACTCCAATTTCGTGTGCGGTATCCTTAAGCCAGGAAACAGAGAATATCAACGACGCATATAGCAAAAATAAATTAGATTAGAGCTGGAAAAATAAACAAGAAATCTGATACGTATCAAGCAACAGACTTTCCATACTTTCCCCTTCTGTTCTGACCAAAAAGTTGATCTTAATGTTAATGAGTGTGCTGAATTGTTGTATGCCTTATTTTGCAAACAATAAGAAAAGAGTAAGTCTGGAAAACAAGATAATCTTGTGGAGCATTGAATCATCTATCTGATCAATTTATAGTTATAGTGCTGAGAGTCCTAAATAGCTGGTAATATCAAAAGGAATATCAGATTCGAGTAATATGATTTTCATTGGCTTGGTGAAAAAATGTATACGTTGTCACTTAGTAACTACAATAGAATTACACATTTGAAACTACATAACTACATATGTATGTTATTAGCAAGAGCGACACCTGGCGAGTATTTCCATTGCTAGTGGAAGTTGCTGTGTAAACAACTTATGTATGTCAGTGTGAACGTATATTTTTATGGTATGTTTCTGTGGGATTTCTGTGCCCAAATTGAGACGCAAAAATGAGTAGAAAGAGGAGAGAGTATCAGGCACCTGTTTAAAGAATCCGTAATAGTGTATTAGAGAGCGTCTGGCAGGAGAGAATTTTCCTGACCGTTAAGACACAAAAGAGGATTAAGAAAAAATTCTTTAAGACTACGGTATTTTTCGGTTTATTTTTTAAATTTGAAGGATATTTTGGTATATTTTTGAGGGTCTAATGGTGTATTTCATCCATTTTTCCGCGGTCAGACTGCCCCGAGATTCAAAAAACAAGTTTTAAACAAAAAATTCTTTAAGCTAAACGGACGTCGACCGCGGAATGGAAACAACGACTAGGTCGAATTTTGATCGAAACTGGTAAAACTGCGCGCGTCGTCTAACAAAATAACTAATTGTAAAAAACATAATAACTGAACGCAGAAGAAGGCGGCTCTGCTAGGTGCTCTGTGCATGTAGGATTGTACCCCTCGACTTTCCCCACTGTTCTCAAAACATTGTAAAAGGTGTGAGCAAACTCCACTTTTATTTATTGATTTCCCCACCGCGTTGCTCTTTTTTGATCCAGTGAACTCTTTCCGTGGTCTCGTTGCATAATATTGTTGCTGCTGCGTCTTCAGTAGCGCGTTCGCGGTCTCGGTCGTTAATACTCTTAAAGATTGGTGTGACTTTCCAAGAACCTTTCAATGAATATTAGATAGAAAATATATAAACGTGCCAAACGCTCGGAAAAAGTGATGCGGCAGCCTCATACATGTGTATATAATATGCATATGAGTCAGTTGAATCGGAATGTACATAATAATTGAGCACAGCGAATGGAGAACAAATAATACTCAATAAGCGCAGCTTGGCTTCTGCTATAGTTTTCTGATTCTTCGATCTGTGGGTGTGGGTGGTCCGTATACACTGGTTACTATACTATGTGACATAACGGTATTATTGTGGCAAACAGAAAGAACAACCTTCATAGCAAAGAGTGTTGGGAAGGGGAAGTACAGGAAGCAGCGCTGCAGGTTCGCTGTTTTTTCTTGTTCGTTTTCTTTTCCTTCTTTTGCGCTGCTGCTGCTTTTATTTGCTGTTAATGTTTGTATACCCTTCCTTCCGTACGATATAATTACTACAGTGTCGGTTACTGCGCTTTTGATGATCAAAATCGTTGTGGATAAACATTTTTGGCACTCTCTCTACGGCATTGGATCGGTAGAGGATGGGACTTGTGGGTGTAGGGACATGGGGCGGGCGGGTAGCTTTTTTGTTGCTGAGCTTGCTTAATTTATGTGTGTTCCTGTGTGTTTGTGTTTAAATTGCAGATCTTAATCGTAGAACAGCCGCACATAGATACGCCAACGGACTAATACATTAACATTAACATATACTGCCACAACCCTCGTTTTCGTTGTCGTTGTTTTTGCTGCTGCCTTCGTCGCTGCAGCAGAGCAGAGCCAAGTGAGAAGTGAGAGAACAAGTGCGCCGTCATCCCCCCGCGCGTTATTTTGTATTGCTTAAACATGACGTCGTCTGGTTGCCGTGGACTAACAGCGGCTCTGCTGCTGCTCTGCGCCACGTCTGCAGCTATCGCCGACCTGTCGGACAAATTGCGCGATGATTCGGAGCTTTCTCAGGTGAGTCGGAGTCGAGAAGAACAGTCTTCATACAGTACATTAATACTTACATACATATGTTTGTATGTACATAAATAGTACATGCTTTTCGAAAAACTTGTAGGTGAGTAGCAGGTTGGTTCCACTGTCCCCCATTCATCATCACCGTCCTCCAGAACAGCAGTCCGTTGTGTTACTCATGGTTACGTTACTAGTTCTTGGGCACACAAGAGCTGGCACTTTTCGGCAATCTATGCTCAGCCGCTGCCCTTGAACGGAAAAACCTTGACAGCCACCGAGCGAGAGAAGGAGTGAGAAGGAGAGAGAGAGAGAGCCAGAGAGCGGGCAAGCAGGTCGCAATATGAAAAAGAGCCTGCGCAAGAGGGAGACTGCACTACAGCCGCCTGCACAGGTAGAAGCAGCAGCAGCAGCCCCAGCATTCCTAATCTCGTCCTTGACCTTTTCCATTTTCACTTGTATTTTTGTTGGGCTTCCTGCTGCTGTGGAAAATCGATGCTCGTAGCAAAAAAAACTTCTGGCGGAGAGTCTAGTAGGAGTCCAAAATCCATCCTCAGCCACAGCACCATTTGTACATGGCGCACATCATTGGTACATATTTTATATGCATGGCGTAGCTTTCTATTATGTAAACGAGGAAAACTACATAAATGAATGTAAAACCAACCGAGTCAGACCGACCAGCACACAAATGCCAACCGTTGACGTCGACTGAGCAGAACAGTTTTATATTTAGTTTGTCTTTTTACACCTTCACACGCCAACACACACACTGATGCATGGGCAAATAACAAAAAATTCAGAAGCCAACAAAAATAAAATGCGGGATTCAACAGTGGCGATGGAGTGGAGTGTGGATCCTGGTCAGCAGGGGCGAGCACCTGTAATCTTCCCAATGGACAAGATCTGTGGCTGGAAATTCATTCGACAACATATTGCCCTTGAAAGAGCCGTTCTACTCTGCTAAGCATTTAATGGCCGAATATACTTGCTTCTCTACAGGAAAACCATCTTTCAACTGAAAAGAAAGCGTGTGACGGAAAGAGAGGGACAGACAGGCATTGTAAGTGTTGTTGTACCTAGATGTCTGGGAAGTACGGATACGTCTTGAGCCCTCTCCATTCAGCAGTTACTCGATTCCAGAAGCCATAGGCGAAACAGAGCGTACCCATGGTTTGCTCATTATGCTAGAAATTCTCATTACATGGCTTAGCCTAACTAGCTGATGGCTTAGATAATTATATGTATGTATGTACATTGCATGTATTTACATACATATGTATGTATATATGTACATATGTGGGTTAGTATTGTTTTTTGCTGCCTATGGTTTTGTTAGTTTAGTTGGTTTTGCTTGGTAGATCACAGGAATTGGCGGATGGCCATCGGGATCCACATGGAAATCCCCAATAATTTACTCAGTCCGAAGCTTAAACCAGTCGACTGGTCCCTGAAAATTCAAGTTACATTTCCAATGAAATTAATTTACATGCTTCTGAAGATTCCCCGCTGGCGACTATGTGCGGGCGGGGTGACCGCATTGACCCCACACTTCCTGTCGTGCGTTTGTTTCTGTTTTCATCATCAACGTCATCATTATTATCATCATCCTCATCATCATCGTCTTCGTTTTATTAATAATAATTTTTAACCTTTGACTGATGCGCTGCAACTGGAATTGCATTGGACACGAGAATGGGCGAGTGGGGGAGGCCGACTGGGTTGACAACTGCAGACTGCCGGCTGAACCCTGTCTAGGCAGAGGCGGGAATGCAGCATCGGGAATTCAATTAAATTTAATTTAAGATTCAAAGGCGCGCGTGGGGCCGCCACTTGCGGGCCAACATACGATATACGATATGCGATATGCCTCCATTACATCTAAGGCGATGAATGAGAGCCGTGGCTGACCTTAATGGATCCAAAGTAGAGAAAAACACATGCTCGATTCGTAGAGACTGGTTCATTTGAGTGATCCGTAAACGGCCTCGGAGTGATGCCTCCACCCTCCCACAACGATACCAATTAAAAGAGAAATGTGCCTTGGCTCGGGGGTTGAGGCTGCTTTCGCTTTTGCTTTTGTGCTGCTGCAATTATTCCAAAAACTTAACCAAACAAAAGCAGACATATGCATTTATAATTTGTACCAATTAAAATTATTTATACCACATGCACTCCCACTCCTCCCCTATATCTTCTCGGATTTCTGTCCCTTTTCGAAAAACCTAAAGCTCTGCCTCTCTCTCTCTCCATTTCTCTCTGCTGCTCATTAAATTGTATAGCTCCATTAGATGATTAAAGTTGAATTTCCTCAAGTGCCACGCCCCCACTACACCATACACTACACACGCTCCACAGTTGTAGTTGTAGTTGTTTTTTTGGATTAGGAAACAATTAGTAATATTTTGGCTAAAAGTGAAAGAAAACAAACAAGTTTGAACTGTCAGCGGTTCTCTCTCTCTCTCTCTTTCTTTCTTTCTCTCTTTTTCAGAGCACTGCCAAATCCTTCAGGCGTCTTATGCCAGTTAGGGTAAGCTGCAATTACCAAAAAAAAAAAACAAAAAAAAAACTTTAAAATGAAACAAAACAACTCACAAAACAAAACTTTTACTTTGTAACAAAAGGAAACATCATTTTCAACATTCACATGTTTTAAATTTTGTTAATAAATAATCAGGCAGGGGGTAGTACTCCCCTTTTATAGCAGGAGGGGAGTGAGAGTGGGCCATTGGCCACATTGGCTACTTTATTTGCCCCGCCGTCTGGCCATGTCTCTGTCTCGTGCTGTGACTCATGCCCTTGACTCTCAGAGAGATTGGGGGTGCGTCTCTGTCTGTGCACTCCGGGGGTCATTGGCACTCGTGGAAATAAAAATGCGATTTCCAAATCACCCCTTCGCATCTTTTGGAGCGGTTAGGAAACAAGTTTTTCTTTTGCTTGTGTTTGCATAGTAAATGAGATGTCCTCACAGATTAGAGGGGCGCTTATCGCTGACAGGATAATACTCTAACAATTGAAGCAAATTTCGGGCTTACGAAAATAGTCCCCAGAGATATCGGCGTCTGCCATCTGGCTCGACAGACCGGCGGACCGTAACCTTATCGCGATGGTGTGCCAAAAGGGCCGGAAACTCATCCACATTAATTTTCCCTTCATCAAATGCAAAACATTCGAAAAGGAAAATTTATGAATGTAATTGCATCTAATTGACAAATGCTTCCATGATCCCCTGGGGGTGGCTCGCTTTCGGCAAGTGAGATGTGATGATGTCAGATGGATGCTGACAGATGGAGAAATAGCTGCCTGATATGATCTGTCCGCCCAGAGGAAAAGTCTCTTCATCTTCTGTTGATAGTGTTGAGTAAACAATATCACTTTTATAATTTCTCTCCATGATATATATCTCTCTCAGTAGGTAGGGTCCCATTTGAGCATTGACATATGCGACAGCCAATCCCTAATACCCTTATTGCACTCATTCAGCAGAGCACTCTCTCTCGTTTAGATAAGCGAAAACATTTTGAAAGCGAAATAGAGACCTGGCCGGAACCTTCTTGCAGGAACAAAGCTAGCAGCGACTCGAATGACCGTCCTGGAACAGGACAACGGCCCGCTCTAACGTGAACTGGCGACAACTGAGTGAGGGTCTGGTATCGAATTACCTAAAATAAAAATACATACATACATATATACATACGATTATGGTACGAATATATTGTATGTGCGTGTGTTCTGTCGATACCATACCATAGATATGTACATCTATACATATGTGCATCGGGGTATAGGAACAGCGACGGAAAGGGAAAGGGCACAGAGAAAACAGAAAACGTAAAAGGGACAGAATCGGGAACGGACTCTTAAAGGCAAATTGCCATGACTCATGCTGTGCATAGGACCAGAGTCAGGACCTGGACTCACAAACACGAAATTCACACGACCAAGCGAGCGATTTTAAAAAAGGTGCTGTCCTCGACAGGACACGCACCCACACGGTCAAACAGTCAACACACAACAAACACACAGATACACACTAATGGAGCAATATGAATTTACTTGGTACCATACAACTGGCTGAGAATGTGCAGCGGGGCGTGGCGGGAGGTGGTGGTGGTGGTGCTGGTGTTCTGGTGCTATCTGGGAAGCCGCAAAGTGTGCGGTTGCATGTTGTTGCCGCTGCCCAAGTCGATGACGCTGCCCCTGTTGCCAGGCCGGGGCAGGTGGCCAGACTGGGCCTGGGCGTGGGCCTGGTTTAGTCTAGGGTCAGTGGCTGGTATTTGGGGTAGCTGGAAAATGCATTTTCATTTCCCGCTCCTGATAGATAGCGACTCTCTTAATAATATGACACACAATCCACTTATTGAATGAACCGGCAGCCGATTGGGGTGTAGTACAGATATAGAGCAACCCCTTGGCATACAGCTATCCTGGTGGCCATTCTGCTGCTTACGTAATTGGTTCAATAAACCTTTTTGCGTCTGCACAACTTGGCCATGCATAATGTTTCTTTTTCTTTTTATTAGTTTGTTTGACGTTGCCATAGAAATTGCCTAGCATTGAGTCTCGTTTTGCCAAAAGTTTTGCCTCCCAACCAACCAACCAACCAACCACCACCCAACAATCCACCCTCCCATCTACCAACCCACACCCACACCAACACCAACTCCCCACCCAGCAACCACCTCCTGCCACATTTTGTTCGATATACTCGTAATACCATCCGTCATCCATACTAGAGAGAGAAAGTGTAACGAATCGCTCTCCAATTTCCCTTCTCTTTGCAGTTCTACAGCCAAGTGGAGCAGAATCCCATTGCCAATGCAACGCTAACGCTGCGCAGCTGCACCATCTTTGTGCCCACCAATGAAGCCTTCCAGCGCTACAAAGGGAACATCCACGTGCTCTATCATATCTGTAAGTGTGGATAAATCATAAATAATGCGAATGTGAGTTCATTGGGTACATCCCATTATTGCAGCTACGTCGGCATTCAGCAAAGAGCAACTGCCAAAATCTGTGTCATCCGACATGGATGGCAATCCGCCGCTGTATATCACAAAGAATCGCAATGGTGACATCTACGTGAACAATGCACGGATCATTCCCTCGCTGAGCGTGGAGATGACCAATCGAGAGGGCAAGCGACAGGTCAGTGGACTGGACCCCCCTTTATATCAGCGATCAGCACTGAATTCTATCACTTACTTTTGCTTGCAGGTCATGCACATCATTGATGAGGTGCTGCAGCCACTCTCCGTCCAGAAGAATGCTCAGGACAACATCAACAATCCGGACGCGATGCAATTCCTGCAGATGGCCGAACAGCTCGACCTGAACGACTTCCACTTGCGCACCTATCGCTCCCAAGTGACGTTAGCGAAGAAGGAGTCCGTCTACCAGTCGCCTGGAGCTCACACCTTCCTCATTCCAATCGACGAGAGCTTCAAGGTGACGTCCGCCTTCGGCTAATTGAAATTTGCATACAATTTAAATGCAATTTTTCTAATTGCAGCTCTCGGCACGGAGTGGCCTAGTGGATGCCAAGGTCATTGATGGCCATGTGATACCTAACACTGTCATTTTCACTGCCGCCTCGCAGCACGATGATCCCAAGACATCAGCTGCATTCGAGGATCTGCTCAAGGTTACCGTCAGCTTCTTCAAGCAAAAGGATGGAAAGAGTGAGAGCACCACCCAAAACGAAAACAGCTATTGATCTACCGCTAATTCATTTCCATATTCTTCCTATTGCAGTGTACGTAAAGTCCAACACCATTGTTGGAGACGCCAAGCATCATGAGGGCGTGGTTTTGGCCGAAATTGTCAAGGCCAACATTCCAGTGCAAAACGGAGTCGTCCATTTGATCCACCGTCCGCTGATGATCATCGACACGACCGTCACCGATTTCCTAAAGGTAGCACAAAAGCACACACACACACAACTCAAAACTCTAGACAAACACTGCCAACACAAAGATACACAGATACTAAGATACAGAACAAACACATATACCGATATCTTCACTGATAGTGCCTGCGGCTTGTGATAAGGCTTGGCATTTTGATTGGCTCGGCACGCTGGGGGCGGCAAAGAAGATACCAATTAAGTTGCTCGCCACCTGCGCCCCAGCCATTGCTTAATACCTAAACATACCCACACATACACACACACACACACACACACACACACATACACACATACACCACTACATATCTACTAAGTAATCCATTTTACTTTGCACTTCGCCGAGTGGCTGCTGTCAAGGCATTCGTCAATGGAAGTATTTCCAGGGGCCAACATTTCCACAGCGCTCTGCTGAATGCAAAGTCAAACCAAAATCGAACTGCACCCGAAATCCTGACACACATACAGAGAATAGAATAGTCGATACAGAGCCCTAGTTCCCTATAGCAAAACAATTAGCTAACAAAAAGACAAAAACAAAAAACCCAAAGTCTGATTTTACCTAGAACTGAATTTCGGCATATGATCGTTGATCGATGATCCGCTCCGAAAAGAGTTTTGCTCAAAAATGTTATTATTCAGTTCGGTTCCATGTAAAATCAAAAGCAAAATTTTATTTTAAAATAATTTTTTAAAATATAAATTTTATTTTAAAACAATTTTGGGTGTAATGTAAGTATTGCCAAAATCGAAAAACAAAAAAATAATTAGACCTTAACTCAATGTTTTTCACGTGAACTTCTCACTGATATCAAATATTCATATCAGAATTCCTTTTCCTTCAGTCTCATAAGGCAGACGCCAGGCAAGGCGTCCGAATTGGACACAAAATTGTTTACCTTTTAAATTGGCTAACACGGAAATGTATTTACAAATCATTGCGCCTTGCTTAGTCTGACTGGAATCGCAAAAACTTCATTCCATTTATATGGAATGTATCGATTCATATATTGGTCATACATATCGTGTACTCGTGCTCCCCTCGCTTTCAGTCGCCGTCCATAAGATCACTGATCACCGACGACCGATCGCTCGCTCAGCCGGCATGCTTTAGCTGTACTCGTAATTGTTTCTTATATGCATAATCTTGCTCCACATCCGACGTATGGAAGAGCCATCATAGACATCCACATTACAAATAAATATGCAGTTCGTTTTAAAACTGTTATTCTTAAATGGCTTTTGGTACTCTTGGTATGGCCAGGATGTAAATCAAAGTCAGTGTTTTCGATGCTGTGAAGATAGTTACGGAGCGAATGTTTCGGCACTGCCTGGCCTATAGTTTTGAAACGGACTGTACATTTTTGTGCCACTTGAATGGATAAATTAGCGTAGGCATCATCTCGTTATCGTTTCCTAAATTTCCTTTTCTTGGTTCTGTTGCAATTACTCGTAATGTTTCTCTTTTCCCAAATCTATTTACTGATCCCAAATCTATCTGACGAATCTATCTTTTGTTTCTTGCAACATGCCGACTCGACACACTATATATAAAAATACACACATCACATTTCAACCACATATCGCTCAAATATCGAACTGATACTCCGAATATTTAACCAAACACCTATCCGATAACGAATTCAGTCGTTCAAGGTAAAAATTATAACCAAATTCCGTTTTAATATTGAGTTTGCGAGTATTGCTTTGCTTTGATTTGCAATTTTAGTTGTTGCCCTGCTAAACGAATATTCCATTGCATGACTTTCATCCCAGAATGTTATTTGAATGTCATGTGAATAAATAAAGTCCCCCACTTGTGTTGGGCTCTTTAAAAAAAAGGAAAGCTTTATACCTACAATGTATATGCAATTTGGCCTTTACCAGTTGTTTTCCACACCGCACTGTACACAATTGAAAGGAATTAAGTTCGCACTTAGAGTGGCTATACAAAAATGAGAGAGCTCCTTAAATATTCGAATCCAGAAGTTGTTCGTTTGACTTGAGGGGCACACCTACAGTATAGACGGATGGACATGGAATGTGGGCCTTTGAGGTGTATTGAAATGTATTTTATTGTAAAGCTTTGTATGAACTTAAGTGCCTTCCTCATTTACATTTAAGTGTTATATTCGTTGTAAGTGTTGAAAAGTGCACACCAGAAATCGTTAAATCGAAATCGTTAGAAATGTATGTAAATAATGGATCATGCTAATGCTTGCAAACTGCAATATGATGTAGCAACAAGAGAATAAAATCTATGTATTTCCATTGTGCTTCCTTTCAAACGTTCTCCCGTGGCGGAACAACTCTGGCACTCTGCGTGGAACACAATATTTCAAATTTTATTCGAATCTTAAATCAATCAATCAAATCCAAATATCTTTTCTACCACAACTCCGTTCTGTAAACCGATTTAGTTCTTGAACGTAAGTAACTGTGTAACACACACACACATTTCACACCCCGCGCTATAGCACACACACACACACACCAACAACAGCGACAACAGTCGTCAGTGCAGTATCTGTACATTGCTATCAAATTGCCATCCAAATCCAACTCAATCACCGCACAATCAAGTCCACAGTCCCACTAAACAATTTACAAAATATAAAATCAGTTAAAAATATAATCCGATTTACTCTCTATCTCGATATATTTGTAATCATTTGGCATTAACCTCATTGTAAGACCATTTCACCTGAATAATTCCCTGATTGTTGTCTACATTTACAAATTGCTACAAATTGATGTTTAAATGTATGTTCATGTATACCCCCAAAAAAGTACCCAAATTAGCCTGAGCATATTCCAACCCAACCATCTATTCAGCAGTTAATTTTGTTTTTATGTTTAATTCGATGTTTCGTGAACATTGTTTTGTTCATAATTTGAAACAAACTGAATAATATCGTTTTATCTTTTGAAGGAGAATGGCGAGAACGGAGCTCTGAGGAAATTCTACGAGGTTATTATGGACAATGGCGGCGAAGTTCTGGACGATATCACCAATCTTTCTGAGGTCACAATTTTGGCACCCAGCAACGATGCGTGGAATGCATCCTTAATTGAAAATCTTCTAAGGTAAGCAATTTAAACTGAAACGCGGAACCCGGCTCAAAGGGAGTGAATTTGGTTTTGACTCTCAGGAACCGCAAGAAGATGAGGGAAATCCTGAACATGCACATCATTAGGGATCGCCTAAATGTGGATAAGATCAGGCAGAAGAATGCCAACATGGTAAGTGGGCGCAGTGGCTAAGAATCAAGGACAGTTTTAACTTAGATCATCGTATCCACCGACAGATTGCCCAAGTGCCCACCGTCAACAACAACACGTTCCTGTATTTCAACGTAAAGGGCGAGGGTGCCGATGCCGTGATCACCGTCGAGGGCGGTGGTGTCAATGCCACTATTGTACAGGCTGACGTTGCTCAGACCAATGGCTATGTGCACATTATCGATCGTGTTCTGGGTGTTCCACACACCACAGTTCTGGGCAAGCTGGAAACCGATCCCATGATGAGGTATGTCAGTCTTGATTTTCACATCTGAAAAATGTTCGTGACAGAGTATTGTCTACCCACTCACAGTGACACCTACAAGATGGGCCAGTTCTCGCACTTCAACGATCAGCTAAACAACACTCAGCGCCGCTTCACCTACTTTGTGCCCAGGGACAAGGGCTGGCAGAAGACCGAGTTGGATTACCCATCGGCCCACAAGAAGCTCTTCATGCCCGACTTTTCCTACCACGTACGCTGTTCATAAATCTGGCAAGGAAAAAGTCTGAACCTGCATACATTTTTCATTTACAGTCAAAGTCTATTTTGGAACGCCATCTGGCCATTGCGGATCATGTTTTCACCATGAAGGATCTCGTTCAGTACTCGCAGCAGGCCGGCAACGTTGTTCTGCCCACATTCCGCGACTCGCTCCAAATCAGAGTTGAGGAGGAAGCTGGACGTAAGTTATTTGCCAAACCAATGGTAGCCTGGGCAAAACGCTCTGAATGCTTCTGTTTCGATTCATTTCAATCAATACTTGATTTATTCTATTGGTCCTCCTCTCATGCTGCATTACTAACTGAACCTGTTTTTCTATAACTCTCGACCCAAAATTTCTTGCTTGTACTTAACAAAATCTAACCGTTGTCCAAACAAAAGACCTACATGATGAGAATGCTAGTCACGAATGGACTGGTGAGTGCTGCAGTTTGTCAAACCCACATCGCACAGCCCACAAATCTGTCCTGGCCAGAACCATGTACATGCCCACATTAGAAACCCATCGAAAACTACATAGCAACATACAAAATGCATTCGAGTGTGAAAGAGAAATAATTCTAAGTGCGATATATGTTTATTTTGCAGGCTATGTGATAATCTGGAACTACAAGAAGATCAATGTCTATCGGCCCGATGTGGAGTGCACCAATGGAATCATCCATGTCATTGACTATCCGCTTCTGGAGGAGAAAGACGTGGTTGTGAGCGGAGGTAGCTATCTGACAGAATCAAGCATTTGCATCCTTTTGGCCAACCTCATAATGATAACAGTAGCAAAGATCTTGAACTAAACCCATTCAATGTGTAAAAATCGAATCAAATCAAAAGCAAAAGCAAATGCGAACTAAACAGCAACCGCAACACATACCAACCACCACAGCCACCACAGTCGTCTACCAACATCAACCGATCAAACTCAAACCAACATTTAAAATCAGATTAATATGAAATATACATGGATATGTGTATAACCAGGCACTGCATACATACATGCCTACCCATAAGTTACTCGAATTGGAAACAAGCAAATCAAAATTGTATCTGTATTATTTGCGTCACAAGGAACGTCGCAAACCTTCCATCATGCCTCATTGCCCCCATATACAAAACTCAGACACACACGCATGCAGAGTACTACCTGCTAGATTTAAATTTGACAGCTTTCCTCTGAAGATGATCATGATATCATGAGAATGAAGCTGAAGATCTCGAATAGAGACGATGAAACCTTTACTTTTAAGCATTAAACTGGATCCCCCTTCTAAGGCCTTATGTATTATATGAAATATATAACCCATTTAATTTTATGTTCGACATATACTGATAGCTTACGTTCATATCGCTCTACATTCATCAGCTCACTAAGTTTTACATTTAACCTACATGCATACATATGTCTGTGTATGTATGCATATCTCTACGTATTGATATGAATCATTGAATCTGATTGTGTTTATGATTTTAAGTGTACATTTTTTTGTGAATTGCTTGTTTTAGTTAATGGTCTAATTTATGATTTAAAAAGTGAGTTATCCTAAGTAGAATGTGAGAATCCCATTTATGTACAAGACATATGTAAATATGTTAACGCAGAAGCAATAAGCACATCACACACTCTCATATTCGTAAACATACACACAAACATCCATACAAACATACACATACACATACACTTAATACAAAAACATTGTAAAATTCGATCAAGTGTGAAAGATGTTTTATAATAAACTGAAAGTTTCTTCATTTGAACATTCGATGGTACTCGTACGAAATGAAATTTTAAGCTGTAAGCCCAGCAGCATATCCTTGTCTCTAAATCGAATTGAAATGTGCGAGGCATTCAAACAAACTATAACCGAACGAACAACAAATTCAATTAAATGAAATGACATCATGCACTTAGTTGTTAGTCCTGCTATGCATGTAAACCCCACAACAGAACACACGCCACACCCCACAGACAGACACCGACATCCGAATGCAGACATGGAGCAAAGATAGCAACTGCAATTTAGGGTAATCGAATGCGAACATGCTTCTAAACTGCTGTCAACTACGAAATACTACAATACATACTCCAACACACAGTATCCTGTATCCTCTGCGATAAAAATGCAACAGAACACGACATCTACTCACTGAATGGATTTTTATATAAATTTTAACCAAAATACATTTTGTATGTACAATATAAATACGAATACAAAAAACACTATGTATTTGTGACAAACATATTTGACAATGATGTGAACATAAAACAGAAACTAAATTCTTCTCCTCCCTGCTGCAGCTGCAATTGCATTTTAACCTTTGTATGTAGCTGTCATGTAAAATTTAAAAAAGAAAAACAAGAAACACAAGAACTTAGTTTATAGTCTGATTTAGAACAACCCGATGCTAACTATACAAACTCTCTTTCTATTTCTCTCTGTCTCTCCCCGATAATACCATGTATTTATAGGTTAGACATTGTAACTAGCGTGTGTGTCCTAACCTACCAAACTACACAAAATGAGCGCTAAAAATTGAACTGTACTACTCCTCCTTCTATGTAAACCCCCCAAGAGAAAAACGCATTAACTATCAGCCTACCTAGCAGTACACACACTCCACTCCTACTATCAACAAGAAAAACCACACAAAACCACCCACAAACATATGTATTATCGATACTGTAGCGAAACTCTCAACTTAAGTTGTCGCAGTTGCTTTGAGTAGTTGCTAATTCCCGATCTGATCGGATACCCCAGTTCCAGAAATATTTATCTTTAGTAGGCGGCGGGGTCGTCGCTGCATTGTATTGTATTGCATATTAGTTTGGTTTTGGCCAGTACTGCACTGACAGTAGCAGCTAACCGAAAATGTATGTAGTGAAAATGATGAATACGCTAAATGAAAAGCTTTAAAGAGTGGTGCAGATGGGAGCAAAGGACGGATTTGTGAAGGGAAACGCATTGCAATTGCAATTAGTGTGTCGTAGTCAGTAGTTACACGTTGGCCAGCGCCCTAACGTGTGACTAGTGCCTTACTAAAGATAAACGCATTACCTTAACCTTTATACAAATTTACTCGAATTAAATGTATGAAATTAAATGAATTATTACTTCTAACAACTAACAAAGAGTGCAAAATGGCGAACAACAAGAGCGAAGCTGCATTGATTTGCGAGCTACACACAATACAATAAATACAACACACAATACAACCACGGGCCACTTGTAAAAGTAGGGGCAAATGCATTATATGAAACACATGGAAGTGTACGAGATTATTTTAAAGTTCTGCTTCAACATACAGACATACACACGTATACGTATGTATACCATAAAACATATGCATACATACTACAGAAATGATATTCAGCCACGCCACACCACACGCTATTTACACCAAATACAAACAATACAGATCAAGTAAAATCGTATTTTTCATATATTTGTCAGAATAATACTATAACGTAAATGTAGTTTATCACGATTGGGTGATAAATCTCCAAGGAAACCTAAATCCGTGTATCAATGTATATTTAGTAATTGAGTTTTGAATCAAGCGTTAGCCACGAGAATATATCAGAGTACGATTATATATATATACATACATACATATATATATATATATATAGATACGTATATAAAAACCAAGCTTCTAAACTATGAAAAACCGCAGTGCAAAAGAATATTATTCCATTTTATTTTATGACAAACGCTTTTTACAAATAAACCAAAACCATTCCAATCGTAAAGGAACAGGATTATACCTAGCATTAGTTAAACTAATTAATACATGTATTAGTAAACAGAATGTCAACCTCTACAGCATGCTTGAGCGAATAATAAAATTATAAAAATACATATATGACTAAACCCACGAATTTTGTTTAACTTAAATAATTTGATTTTAAAATTCAAACTTCTGTTTGAAATGGTTTAACTCGCGCCAATGGGGGTGTTTTTTAATGCATAAAGTGGAAGTCTTGGGAACTAGTTCGCAGCTGAACCTTCTGGAAATGGAAATGACAACTATTGTGAGATGGGATTAATTAATATAGCCGTACCAAATTTATTTTAAAACGCTGAGATTCGAAAACGGAACTACAAATCTTGTATATGTGGCTATTAGCAAAATAAATTTATTTTAGCCCCGATATTCGTTCCACTTATCGCACAGAAATACCCATATTTAACCAACTGGCGTATCGATAGCTTACAAAAAAATAAAAATAGTGTCGATTTGCTCAGAATTCAGAAAATATATTCCGTTCATGATATGTATATGTTCAGTACAAAATTGTGCCTCCTGCATAAATAATATCAACAAATAATATATATCGATATTTTTATATTAACATCCCTAATAGAAACAAAAAATGCAAGATGCAGGCAATCTAATTGGAAAAAACACCTAAAATACAAGTTAAACACTAAACAGGACATATTACGTGGATAAACGAATATACGCCGTGGTATTCGTTGCGGTTGATGTCGGTTGTTCGCTGATTCCGGGTGTTGACAAGGTTTTTACCTTAACAGCGCTATGAAGAAGCGGAGTTCACGTTGCAATTCGGAGGCGTTTAAGGAGCAGCAAATGGACAGTGACGACATCAGCCTGCTCCAGCGACCATTGCGCACGGCCCACACTGGCTTCGAGGAGGCGCGTCGAGCCTACGAGGATGGAACCAACGAGGTAAGCATCGCTTACGCATAAGGCTGTCTACGTGACTCAGCCTAGGGCAGCAATGGCCGCAAACATTCCTTTGTATCGAATTCCGTGTGTTTATATTATGTATCTGATATTGGTATTGGATATCTGCAGGTGCGCCAGCTGCTCAGCCTGGAGTGCAGTCTCATATACGAGTGCAAAGTGTGCCGAAACATGTTCCGAAGTCTTGCGAATTTCATCAGCCACAAGCGGGTCTTCTGCTGTGTGAGTGCCCGCACAGCCCAGCAGAATGGATACACAGTGAGTGCGCAGTAAAGACAATATCGAATTACCATATTTCTGTGTGCAATCGTTTGAATCAACATTGAATTCGCTTACAGGACCAGAACTCCACTATGATCATACAAACGGGCAACGGGCCGTCGCCTCAGGATATTGAGCATATGTTGCGCAGTCGTAGCACTGGCTGCTCGCCAGTTCCCCGCGAGGTTCGTCCCATTCGTGGCAGTATACGGGACCTGAGTGGCGTTATCGAGCGTCTGCGACGGGAGAAGGCGCCCTCATCCATGCAAAACACTCCCACGGTGCTGAAGCTGGAGTCGGTGCCGACCTCCAGTCAGGCCGTGTATCAAACTATTAAAATCGACCAGGATGACAGCATGCGAACCGAATTAAACGAAGTACACCATATGCTGAATCCCGCAAACACCGTTGTTGGCCCAGATGGCAAGGCAATGACTAAAATCAAATTCGAGCGCCGAGGCGGCAGTGACTCGGGCGAAACGGCCGAGCAATCCATCAGCGATGACACGGAAGCGAACATATTTTGCGAGACATGTGAGGCAATCCATCCATAGATCCGAGTATGCTGTGGAACTAATTTTCGGCTTGTGTTTTACATGTTTTCTTTGGCAGGCAACCTAACATTTCAAACTCACAAAACACTGCACCTGCACATACAAAAGAATCATTCGTCGTCGACGTTTGTGTTTCAGTGTCCAGCCTGCTCGGAAACCTTTCTACAGGCCGCAGCAGTTATACGGCATTTGTCCAAAGAACACAAGTAAGTACAGCGTAGTCAAAGGGGATAAACATAAACTAATAAGTCAGTCAATGGCAGACGAGTGCCATTTAAAATTCTGTAAGAGAGTCAATTTTAATTTGGTTTTTAAATTTACTTCGCAGGAAACCAAGGCCACGCATTCGAATGATGCGTAGCACCATCCTCAAGCGTCGCATCAAACAAGGAGATATTCAGCCCAAAGGGCCCTCACGCGAGTTGAAGCGCCTGCAGATGTCCGACGATGTGGTTGGCTATCCTTCAGAGCCAGTAGATGCGAATGGTGAGCAGCGTAAAATAATGTCACTGTGCTATTACTGCGAGAAGTCATTCGAGCGACGCGCCGCCTTGTCCACTCACCTGCTCAACTGTCGGGCCAAGCAGGAGGCGCTGGCGAAGCCGGCTCCTGGAGCCAAGAAGCTGAAAACAAATGAAAGTGTGAGCAATGCCTCCAGTTTTGATGGAGCTGATGCAGAGGATCCACCGGCTGGCGATGTAGATCTGTCGAGCCTCGGCCGCACCATTAAGCAGGAACCTGACGCCGACTCGACTGCTCTGAACGAAATGTTCGCCGACCTGGCGGAAAAGAATGAATCTTTCGTAACTGGGCTGCACACAGTCTCACTGGACAAGCTCCAGCTGCGGCACGAAACTGACTCGGCCAGCGTCGCTTCTAGCAGTACCAACAACAGTGAGGAGTCGCTCGCCCAAGAGTCCAATCCCGATGAGAGCAAAACCAAGGTGAAGAAGAAGCGCAGTGTGCCTATTGAGAAGCAACTGCGTTGCCGCTGCAAGCTGTGCAACAAGGAGTTTAATGCCCTGGGCAACCTGCGTCGACATATTTCAATGTTCCATTACCGGAAGTCACGCTTCGGCTGCAATGTGTGCAACTATCGCGCCTTTCGTCGCTACGACATTGTCAACCATCTGGGTTTCGTGCACAAGATTGAAGGCGATCGCGATCAGCTAACCGAGCAGTACGTGTCGACTCAAGCCTGTGAGTACTCGCGCGAAGATGTGGATGCAGACATAATTTTGGTGGATGAGGTGGAGGAAGCGAGACAAAGCCAGCCAATAAAGGAATTGGAGATCAAGCCACCGATCAAGACATACGAGAAACGCATGAAGCGTGCTAAGACGACGGAGCCAGTGGCGGAGGCAAATGTCATATTACCTTCGACTGCGATAAAAAAGGAACCCGACCTGGAAGTGGCCGAGCCCGTGACAAGCAAGAAGCACCGCAAATCGCGCATTCAGTTATCGCCAGAGTCTGGCGAGCAGAATACGGAGAAGCGTCCCACACGCAAACGTGTCAAGGCGGTCAACAAAGACTTTGTGTACGATATGGTACGTTCGAAGCAAGAAGGCTCCGCCACATACACAGCACCAGCACCCTTGGCCATCGAGTCCATGCGCGCCAAGCTGCGTCGCCATGTGGGCAACGACGAGAACAAACCCAAGCAATGGGAGGCCTACATAACAGAGGCCAAGAAGCCACTGGTTCAAGGTATCACACGTCGCATAATGCTGGAGCTTGTCAGCCAAGGACGCGCCGTGTCTGCCACGCTCCCAGAGCTGCCATCCGAGCGGCCGCAGATACGACCGCGTCTTATTTCTCACACACGCAGCGAAAGTCAGCAGCAGCAGCATGTGGTGGAGCCCGAGAGTTTTATCGAGAAGATTGCAAAGCGAACGGCAGCCGCTGGCAAGGATACCGCCGTCATAAGTAACCTGTGGAACAAGGTCAACACAGCGATGGCCCAGCAGCAAGGGTTGTCCTTGCCCAAGAAAGAGGAATCTGAAGAGAGTCCACTGGAGATGACGCCGCCCAATAGCAAATTGAGTGCGTTGGTGTCACCACCGTCGCCACCTCGCAAGAGCCAGGAAACCGTTGACTCAGTTGAGACACCCACACAGCCTACACCGACATCAATGCCCCGGCCACCGCCATTTCAGTCATCCGCTGGAATGGAGTGCCTGAGCAGCAACGGCAGTCAAGCGTCCAAATTTCCGGCATTACCCAAGCCGCCATCCGTTCTACAGGCAGCTGCCAATGGCACCATCCAGCTCACATTGGATAGTCTCCTTCGCGCTGCCCTGCAGAACTAAACTAAATCAGAAATGGAAGAACAACCGGAAATGAAAACCGCTCTCGCTGTTTTCCACTGCTCCACTGTTCCACTGAATTTCCCTTCCCTCATTCTGTACGATTTTTTCAACTTTCCATTTTTCCCAATGTCCCAAGTCTCATTTAACGTTTAAATACATACATGTAATCCACTGGTGTCCTTATTATATAGAAGCAAGTAAGCATGTAAGAAAGTAAGGAAGTAAGAAACAAAACAAAAAAGTATCCCTAGATGGTAGATCGCTTAGAGTATTATGCTATGGAACAACCAAAACATATGGAAAATTATAGTATAATTTTGCAGATATTAGAGAATGTTTGT
Source organism: Drosophila guanche (assembly GCF_900245975.1). Taxonomy (NCBI): domain Eukaryota; kingdom Metazoa; phylum Arthropoda; class Insecta; order Diptera; family Drosophilidae; genus Drosophila; species Drosophila guanche. The sequence continues at coordinate 1,703,558 of NW_022995749.1, forward strand.
TGTTTGTCTGTATGGCAAGAGTACAGAATTTGTAAAATGTTATAGTTATAACCTTATATGTATGTACCTAATTTTATAGAAAACTGCTAGACCCCTTAAAGTAAGGGACCACAATTTTATATATAATGAGTGTGTACTGTACATATGTATGTGTGTTTGTTTTGTATGTACAACAGGCTGCCTGTCCGCCTGCAACATTAATTGTACGATATCTACCGTATGCTAAAACCAAAATTCACTGTGTATACATCCTATGAGGATACTCGAGGAGGATGGGTAGGAGCAACATCTTGCCATCTAACATACAAATCCATCTCGCCTCGTAACCAAATTAGCATTAATATGTATATCCAAGAACATCACCCTGAGTCGGAGGTGCCGGCATGACGTCTCTTCATTTTGATGCTGCATAAATTTGTTACTCAAATTGTTAATTACAAACTAAGCGAAAGTTAAAGAAAACGTTGTTTGAGGCAATCTGTTGTTCATCTACATATAAAACTCTTTTAAATACAGTCGAACTTCTTTGAGACGAACCCATCTGTCACGCCCCAAACATGCATGTCATTTTCGAAGCGACAAGCTCAAACAAATCCATTAATTATACTGTATAAATCGGTTATATGATAAATTTTAAACATTCTATGACACATTGTTGTCTTCATTTTAAAGTCCCAGTTTAAATTTTCATTTGCAGTTTTTACCAGTCAAATACAATTTTACATTTGTAGGCATTTTTTAGGACAAATAGTAACAATATTGTGCACTCGCCTTTGACTAAACCCACAGAGAGACGACTTTGGTGCCATTAAGTCAATTTCAAGTCAAGCTGAAAGCGCGCTAACCCCAGCTACGCGAAGCTGCAAGATCCGACCGTGAGTCTAATTTTAATTTGGCCATTATTCTTTCTACTTAAGAACACAAAAACACACAAATTCAAGCAACCGAATCCCTGATCTACGTACAATGAAATATATGTGTACTAGTAGTTCTATGTATTTATGTATCATGGTACGAATATCGTACTAGGTAGAGCCTTAAATCAAATCACCAAATGATAATAAATTCTATGATAATCACCAAACTAGAAATATGTACTTGTAAATAAGCAAAGGGGGCGGTCAACAGGTGTCCAATTTCCAGGTCCTAGTTACTTGCCCCGGGACTAAGCCACATGTATTGGGAAAAATAGAGCAGGTCGCAGTTGTGTACCAGGAGAAAATCCAGGGCAGTACAGCGAACATGACAGTAGCGAGATTCTGCTGCTGCTGTTGCTGTTACTGCGGTGGATGCTGCTCAACAATGGAAATTGTGTCACGGCCAGGAGTATGGGCGTGGACGTGTGGCACTTCAGCATGGGAATGGCTGGGTGGCAACCAGAGCAAAACCGTAACCAGGCCACACTTTAGAGCTAAGCGAGTGCGTTCCCAGTCGCACTATGTACGAGTATGTGTGCCTCTGATAGAGCTTCAGCTTCAGCTTGAAGGGAAGATGTATATCCTGAGAGCTGGCGAACGGAAAACGCAACTGTGTGTAATTGGAGACCGAAAGTGAAAACGCCCAGGCCTTGAAAGACGCTCCTGGCGCTACAAGCGCTGTGGCTGCGACACATTCTTAGAAAGAAAAATGAACTTAAAATTGATTTATTATTGCAGCAGAGCAGAGCAGAGCAAGGCATGCCAGGCCAGGGCAGCAAGCATCGTTCCCAGCATCAAATTAATGCCACTTACAAAAGCATTACGTTCGAATAGAGCTAGAAGCCCCAAGCACCGGGCTGGGTGTTGGTGTTGGGCTGATGCTGGTGCCCGTGCCCGTGCCCGTGCTGTTGGTTGTGGGGGTCCCTTTGTTGAGAGGAAACCAAAACCCACATCGCCATCACAAATTTGTGCTGCATAAACTGATTAAGTGATTTCAGGTTCAGGTTCACGTTCAGATTTTACATGTAGAGGGGCATAAACATCAAACAAACAGCAGCCACAATGCGCCACTGGGAACTGCGAGCTCCAAACTGCCAGCTGACATTGAAAGACGACAATGACTTTGTCGAGGATGTGATTGAGCGACAAAAGTGATGGAAAAGAATGTCCCTCTGGTTATGGCCATGCTGTGTCACAAATGCGAAAATGTTTCTCCATTCCCACACAGAGTTAAAGAAATGGCAATTGCAACAGCAACAAAAAGTATGTCAACTGAGAAAATACTGGCTGCCAAGGCTTAAAAGGTTCTTAAGAACTTATGACTGTGCCTCACGGTCAATAAAGGAACATTGCAACATACATAACAGTGGACAGCAAGCAGCACAGTTGCAGCTTACTGCGCCAGAGGAGTTGACTTGATTTCTGTTGACTTGGAAGTCGATTCTGATGACCAGTTAACACAAGAGACATACTCGAAGTGCTCTTCACAATTGAATTAAAAATTTATTAAAAGCTACAATGTATAGTTCTGCAGAAAAGAATCGATCGGTATATTACGTTTCACATTGATGTGGTGATTTTTGCCAATACTCGCAAAAGTATTTTATAATTATCCATTCTGCATAGAAAAAAGGGAAAACTATAGAAGCTTATTCGCAAATCAATAAGATAACTTCCACTTAAATTTCTCTAACTAGAGCATCACTAGAGCCCATTCCACATACGCCATGTGGCCCTGTGAGAGTCACTTAAAATCAAATTAGGATAATTAAATCGCTTTCGTGCAGTGGGGATATCTTTCAATTTGGGTCACCCATACACTGCCATGGGAAAGCTCCCCCCTCGTGGCCCACCACTATCTATCCGAAGCAGCCCAAGGGACCGAGAGGGGCTGTCGGGGTTCCAGCTGTATCCAGCAGCTGCGTCAAGTGCCTTCCACCGAATCGGGGAGGCTCCTAGGGGCACGGCACCCAGTGCCCCAGAAAGTGCTCCAACAGTACTAAGTACTGTTTATTTACTTGCCGCCCATTTGAATAGTGGCTCAGCGCATTATTACCGATTATCAGGGAGTGGAGCAGATGCTGCCAGTGGCACCCCTGCCACAAACATTTAGAGGAGTGACGCGAGCAAAAATGAAATACAGCCAGAAAGTGCTTCTACTCTGGGTCGACGACAACTTTTGGGATGTGTTTTGGAGTGCGAGCCTGGCCCTAACCTACTGACACATAGAGGGAGATGGGGAAAACGTGTCAGAAAGAGCGAGAGAGAGAGAGAGAGAGAGAGAGGGCCACAAAAAAGAGCTGGAGAGAAAGCATGGAAGATGAGTGAAAGCAGCGTCTCTGCCTGTCATCTGTTGGCGCTGGCGTCGACGTTGGCGCTGGCGTTGGCGGGTTCGTTTGCCGCCATTGGAAACTGAACGCGACGTGTTGTTGCCGTAGGACGTTGAAGGACACCAGAAGCAGCAGAATCAGTATCAGCGGCAGCAGGAGAGGTGCAGGAGCGTGAGCCGAAACGGAACGACACGACACGACGCGACCGGCCCGAACCGACCCGACCGCCTCCATCTGCTGGTGTTGTCCTAGTCCTGGCCGAAAGCTTTCGGCTGTGGTTCGTAGTGGGTCCCCGAGCATCGGGGGCTCGATGCTCGACGGCTCTCGCTAGCCGTCATCAGTCGAGTTTCGGCCGTCTTACTCAGCATAGGTGTGCAGCGGACAATCCACCCATCCACACAGCAGGCAGTGAGAGCAGTAGCAGCACATCCAGCAGCAGCAGCAGCAGCAGCAGCAGCAGCAGCGGCAGCAGACAGAGCTGACAGGAGAGTTCAGACGAATCATACAACAAAAAATAATTAAATTCACACTGAAACGCATACAGATACCAGACACAAACACACACACGCCACCCTGCCTCTGCCGCCTCTGTCACCATAACTTCTACTTCAAGCGAATCTGTATCCGTATCAGTATCTGTGTCTGCAACTGCACCTGCATCGCATAGCATCACAACGCATCGAATCGCATCGCATCGCAATGTGCAACTGCTGGTGACTGTGACTGGGCCTGGCACTGACCAACAATTCAACTGATAGACTCGCTGAGTGACAGGAGACCATCCGTATCCATTACATGCCCATCCAGTGTCGGTTGCACTCCGTGTTTGCTGTCAGTTCGCCGGACACGGATGTGGAGGCCCATTACCATCATCATCAGCAGTCAAAGCAGCCAAAGCAGCCAAAGCAGCCAAAACAGCACGAAAGCAGGCAACAACCGAGTTGCCAAAAAAGCACACAAATTGGAAATCTAATTAGCAATGTTAATGTCAGATCTGTGCTAATTCATTAATTTCGAACGATCAACCGGAGGCATTGTCAGGTTATATATAGAAAAAAGGCGTTTCTCCTCGTATCTTCGATCCACTACAAAATCCAACCAACAACAGCAACAAAAACGAAAAAAACGGCAAAAATTGGAGAGCGAACCCAAAAAAAAATTGCGACCAAAAGGAAAGCGAAAGCAGCAAACACTTTTGTTTCTGTATGCCCGTGACTGTCGGTGGCTTTTTATCTGTATATGTGCCTGTGACTCTGTGAGTGCCTGTGTGCCCGTGCCTGTGTGCTAGTGAATTCTGATAACGCGCGCCTGGTGCTGACATCACTTTCGCTACTACGATTCCATTGAACCAATATCCGACCCCATCATCCCCATTATCATACCCCGACCCGAGAAGCTGCCAATCGAAAGACCACAAAATCAATTAAACTACAACAAAGCTGCCAAGAGCCAATTATACGGAACGGGGAAACGGAAACGAAAGAGAAACGAAACAGAGCGAAAGTAAAGTAAAGTAAGGGAAAGGAAAGGAAAGAATCAAAGATGTTCTCCATGTGCACAAAGGTGAAGTCGGAGAGCGTGGAGCCGGACTGCTCGTTCATGCAGCATCCCCAGCAGATGCAGCTGCAACAGCCTCAGGCAATGGGTAAGTACACACATGACTGCAGGATACAGGTGAAATGGGTGGATATTGGATTAGGGTGTAAGGTGTTGCTGTTGGGAGAAAGTGAAACTGAAACTGAAACCGAAACCTAAACCGATGCTGGGATTCTGGATGCCACAGCCCCAAAAAAGCAGCAGTCGCTGTGGCCTCATTTGGCGGAAAACCCTGAACTCGTTTTTCCTGGCTGCTGCCCTGGCTGCCTGCTGCTTATTTTTCTCAATGAATTTCGCACACAGGCGCAGCTGCGAGACGAGTCTGTCTCCCTCTGCCACAGACTCTCTCACTCTTACTTATATTCCCTACCAGCTCACTCTCTCTTTCTCCGTCTCTCTCTCTCTCTCTCTCTCTGTGCTTGTAAAAGTGGCCTCTCCCATACCCTTCGGACCCATTGTTGACCTGCTCGTTATGGGGCACATACATATGTACACACACAAACCAGGCCACCGCTCCACATATCAAGGGGAATCCGGAATGCGGTTTCATTATGTTGCAGTTGTAGACAGTGCCACGCCCATTGGCCAGTACGTGTATGTGCACTGCATTAAATCATTAAGTATACACCATGGCAACAGCACCACCCCCACCACACAGCATCCAGTATACTGATGTTTGTGTGTATCTGGGAGTGTGCCTGAAATTCCAGCAACGATGACAGCTTGCTTCAGGCTGCAGTTTGCAACGAGCCACATGCATAAATAATGCAACTACTAAAGAGCAGCCCTTCCACACTTTAGCCCCAACCCTAGACCCATCCAAGTACCCCTCCAACCTCTAGCCCACAACTATGTGTGTGTGTCTGCCTGTACAGTGTACACGTTCGCCTTGGTTGTCGTTGCCTTCGTCTTCGTCTGGCTCTTCGTTTAAGCAGTGAACGTTGTCTGTTGCAGCCACTTGCAATTCTAGCTGATTTGTCATATGGATGTGGATGTGCCATGTGCCATGTGCCATGTTCCATGTGCATGTGCATGTGCAATGTGGGCGTGTTTGTGGCTGTGTGCGTGCGCTCAAGTGGCACACATGATGTCCGTTGGCTTCTTATACAAGCGCCACAGTGTCCTTCGGCATGCTTGTTCTCTCGCCCCATCATCACCATCAGTCGACACTACGACTCTATAATCTATCGTTGTCGTCTGCATTTCGGTTCGTGGCTAACTTCGGCGGGCACTGGACTGGGGGCGAGGAGCAGCAGTGAGAGTCCGGTGTGAGGGTCAGTCATGCCAGCGAAGCCCTCGTTTTTTCCCAATGCTGTGTCAGCTCAATCGTAACACCATTCCCAGCCAAAGCGAATTGTCGCCAAGCCACTCGGGTCATAATCAGTTTGCTGCTGAATCAACTTTCTCTAGGGTGTGCGGCCTCAAGTGGTCCAGAGAGCAGCTGATTCACTGCCAAGTATTTTACAAGAGGTTCTTCAAGAGCATTTTTACGTTTCGATGTAGCCAACTGATTGAATTCCAATATAGTTTCAGACAATGCCCCCCATAATTTGCTCTGAAATATTTCCTGCCCAACGTTTCCGTTGCGTTTGAGGTTGGTTTAAATATAATAATAATCGTAGTTCAATTTGCCAATGGTTTGCCTTCAATGCTTTGCTTCTGACTGAGTTTGATTGCAGATTATGGATGGATCGGACACATGAGATTGGATCTGTAATGTAATTTCAGAGTAACCTTAAGCATTTTTGTTAATATAATTAATTCAGTCCACCGCAAGTGTCATGTTGTGCCACACACTGGTGAAAATACTTTTGCATATACATATGTATATGTACTTGCACTTGTCCAAGCAAATGGGATGCCAGTGGTAATGAATTTGAAATGCGAAACCCGACTGGTCAGTCTCAGCGACAGTGGCAGTGACAGCTTCAATGCAACTGCATCTGGGGGGAGGGCAGACCAGCCACACCTGACACCGTCTGATTGAGTTGATTCCTGGGGAATTGCTAAATGAAATTTCGTGTTACGTTTCGTTTCACTTTTCTTGCTTAACCTCTGCTCACTCTGCCCTCCATCTGGTTCCTGTTACAGCTGAAATTTTCAGCACCAGTGGCAAAGGGGTTGGGGTCTACCCCTTGTTTCTCTGCTGTCGATGTGTGGGCGACATAATCTCAGCTTTCAGCTGAAAATCGAACGAATGGGAAATGGATTCCAGCTTCCGTTGCAGGGGCAGCCTCCTGTTCAATTAGGCGCAACCCATGACAGAACACTGGGCAACGGAAGTGGACTAGATGAGCTTAGCTTTGCGTGGCTGCTTGCATATCCTATCCTAGCTATACACATGCCATTTATTTCCTTTTTGTGTCTCTCTCTTTCTCTGTCTTTTTGTGCAGGAACTGGCGGGAAACAGATCAAGGGCGGCTACCTACTGCGCTACAAAAGTAAGTACAACCGAAAAATAATACCAGGGGGAGGTACCTGCTTGGCTGTGGCCTGTGGCTAGGGCATTGCAGTGCCACACAATGAAACAACATGACCCTGAAAGGACCATTTCATGCAAAGATGAGCCGGGTCTCAGACGACCGACCGACCTATTAGCACTGTCAGCAGCCCTAGCCCCAGCCCCAGCCCCAGACCCAGCCCAGACCCAAGCTTAGGTCTCAACAGCTCGGTCGAAAGTCTGTCAACTCAGCACAAACGCTCGCCTGAAAGCTCGACTCGGAATGACGCAGCATCCGCCCGGACCCATAGCCAGATAGATGCCTACAGCCGACACAGAGTATGTGTGGGTAAATGTGGTTGTGGGCATAATCTTTTCGGGGCCACATTCAAGTGTAATTACTCATGATTTGGCAGGGCTGAGGATGCGTCATTGTCAGGCTCGTTAGGGGCAGCATTGAGTATCACGGTGGAGCAATTTGTGCTGAGCTTGGGATACAGATTTGAGGATGATCCGCACTCACGCTAGTTCTCCTGCATTGACAGAGCAAATGTTCTGGAATCGCTGGTCCGAGGAGTGGGTCGTTCTCTACGATGACTCAACCATGGCCTGGTTCACGGAGCCGGGACGTACCTCGCCCTCGGGCAAGATCCTGGTGAAAGAAGCGCCCGAGATGCTGGCCATTGCGCACTGGACTGGCCAGATACCGCGTCGACCGCCACTGCCTGATGGTGTCAACGTGTCCCAGTTGATTGCCCTGGGATCGCAGCGGAAACGGTCCAAGGTCTACTGGATGCTGGCCAAGTCCGAGCAGGAGGTTAGCGACTGGATAGATGCGATTACAAAGACCCTGCCGCCGCCGCCACAAATCGAACTGGTGGTGGACAAGCCGCATCTGATGAACGTGCTGCGACGTCCATTGGTGCGCATTAGACGTGAGTATATATGACTAATCCATTCATAATTCCGTGCGAATCCTCCACCCATACCTGCTGCCACACTGCCCCTTCCTGTCCTGTCCACAGCTGCCACCCAATCGGAGGTGAAGCATCGCAAGGCCGCTGCCCATAGCAGCAGCAGCAGTAAGCATCATCGGTGCACCTCGTCGGCGATGACCACCAGGCTGTACAAACAGATCCAGAATCCACTGGTCAAGAGTGATGCGGCCGTCGCCATTCTCAGCAAGAAGCCGGACTCGAAGGCCTCGCTGGCCTGCGCCCTGCCCTGGGGCCATGGCTGGGGATGGGCCACGCTGCCAAACGGCGTCTGGAGCGGCGGCCTGACATGGTCGCAGTGCGAGGACACCTTCACTCTCCACGCCTTGCCCACCACCCACTGCACCAATCTCATCGACACCTCTTGCAGCGGCGCCGTCTACCACACCGACATTGGTGGCTTTGACTTCCACTCCGGCGGAGTGGACGACATTGGCGGCGAGGACTTTGACTATGCCATGGACTGTGGTGATTTTATATTTTAAACTTCCCACACGCGACCCAAAAACACACACTACCCTCCATACACACTCGTATATTACGTATACGTAATCGTATACTCGTATATCCAAACATCAGAACTTTGCCACTGGAACACTCGCAACTGGTAATCGCTTCGGTAATAATATGTGTGTGTGCGTCCTCTTTGTGTCTTAGATGTTGCTACATAATAGGAATACACAGGCATAGACAGGATACGAAGCCGAATGCGTATCCGGCGGTATTACGTATACGCCTCGTTTGTTGGCCAGTCCGTTTCTGTAACTGTGCGCCCCAGTATGTTAGTTGTTCTATGTCCTGTGTCAGTTTGCTAATCGCGTTAAGCAGCTAAACATGTACCGAGAGTAATGCGAACGTAATGCATTTCCCAAACATAACAAATTCTGCGGAATTTCCCCATTTCATTTGTGGTATAGAGATACAAATATGTGTGAGTGCATTATCCATGTGTCAGACTGCTGGATAAACACATATAAATATGTACTTATGCACATACAGATATGTATGTATGTATAACCACCAACTGCACTTTCGCCCTACCCGAACATTCAACCACCCAACCCAACCCAACCACACTCGGCAATCGCAATCGCAACCGCAAAAGCATTTGAAATGCGAAAATATTTTTGCATCGCGCATATACTCGTACTCGTATTGTATGTAAGTAGGCTACAAAATATTTTTGCACTCCAGGGGCAAACAAATTACAATAAATAATAAATAATGCATGGAAGAGGAGACAGCAAGGAGAGGCAGGCAGGGCAAACAGGATGCAAATGAAAACGAAACTCACACATGAAATACTTTTGGGTATTTGGAAAACTTTTGAAATTTATATTGATGCAATTTGTATGGAAACACTTTTTCAAATTGTTTTGCCATGATTTTCTAGGATTTTTGTAATCAATAGTATTAAACCGAAACACAGATACAGATTTATCCACTACTCCAAACCGAACCGAACCCAACCCAATCCTACATTCGCCATCAGCAGCCAAACCACCCACCAATTCCCCAGGGCAAAACCGTTTTTTGTGTGCAAATTTTTGACAAATTTATACAGTTACTCGTAACGTACGCCGCAAGTACATAATTCGATAAAAACTCAATGGAAAACCAAACAGAGAAAATAGGTAGACAGGCATTTTTATACATATGTATTTATATGTACATAAATACATACCACAGTACATACATATAGGATGTTAAATGAAATTCCATACAGTAAGCAGGAAAACCAGGTAACTAACAAGTAATTAAATATAACGGCACAAAAGTCGCTCTAGATTTAAGCACTCACACACAGTTTCACACCGAACACATCGCTACCACACTGAAAACCCCTGTACCCTGTAGGACTTAAGATGGAATGGCATACGAATCGAATACGAATGTCAGTTAAGTTTACAAAACTAACTCACACACACACAAGAAATCGACATACCCACCCGTACTGATGTAAAGTTTATAAAACAAAACGAAACAACAAAAGACAAGTTAGCAACCCAGGTAAATCACAATGTATTAAGATACCAAAGATAAAGATGCATACGAGTATGTATTGTACGTAATCTGCGTAAGTAGTTAAGGACAAATCACGGAAACTATCATTGTCATTTATTGAGGAAAACCAAACACCAATCTACATACTACATACGAGATGCAGATACAGATACGTTTAAGGCACTCTCGACACACCACCACATCTACTGTTATTCGCATTCTCAACACAATTCATGTTCTCATTCTATGTTGATTAAAGTTTGAATTTTGATTTTGAAGAACTTTAAGAACCATTTTGTGCGCCCATGCGCCTGAATGTGACAAAGAGAAACGCCGCTACGGACACCTTGAATTAACTGTACGTTAGGTATATAGAATGTTAGATTAAGTTGGATGCTCGTTAAGATTGTTAAGATACAAAAATGTCTACTATATATACATACATATACAATATGAATGTGTGTCTATTGTAAGTTTATGCAGATTTTGAAAATATTGCATGCCGCGAACATGCACAAGGATACAATACGCAGTAGAGAAAATTCATTTGTAAATTAAATTACGGGTAAGAGGACAAATGAAAATGCTTGTCCTCTGCGCATCTGTTGCATGTCCTTTGTATGTGCATTCATACATATGTTCATATTGATAGCTATATATTTTTATGTACAACAATAACCAAGAGCAAAGCTACATGCAACGGAAACGGAAACCTTTAAACCTGAGCCTACTACAGCCTTAGCCTTAACAGAACACAGCCCACACATACATATGTACTCGTACACACGCCTAATCGTTGTTATATGTATACATAGATCCGCGCACGTAAGCGTTTGTTTGTATGTTTGTGTATGTGTACAATACCTATAGCTATAGTCGTCGGGAAAACCAACCCAAACACACAACACAACAGAACCGTTCGTTAGGAGTTTAATACGGGGAAAATGAGAGATAACCCACGCAACGCAGCGTAACTTAAAAGTATAAGTAAATGTAGACTAAAAGACTTAAGCAATTGTCGTTTAGACGTTAAATTAGAGCGCATTGAATGTTGGCTTATAGTTCTAGATAAAGAAAAGAAACGAAGCGATTCGAGAGCGATGTGCGGAGCATATACATACACACACACACACATATACACATATACAGATGAATATATTCACAAGAATGTTTTAGTCTGAAGCCTAGTCCGAATAAAATACAAATTGTTAGTGAATGTGAGGTAATACATTTGTAGGTCTACATACATACATATATACATAAATGATAACATACATACATCAATAAGGTTTATAGCAATGGAATGGAATAGAATGAAAGGTTTGAAGTGGACACAAAAATCTATAACTTAATGAAACAAAATGTAAAACAAAAATAGAAGTAAAATCAACCTTGGACAATCACGCATACGCATGTAGGAAAACTGGATTAAATAATGTATGTAAATTGTTAAAGCTTCGATGATGTGTATGTAAATGTATAACACGAAGAAGAACTGGCCAAAGGCAGCCATCACCAATTGGCCTGGTGGCCTGTGGGTAATAAATAGTCTTAGCACGTCCAGAAATGGAGTTGACTCCAGACTCCATGAACTCAACTCTTATCTCGTATACGTACGAATATACTATAAATAATTCGATTGAAGGGTTTGAGCTTCAATTAAGTGTCAATCCCCCACGCTCAGTTCAGTTATCCTACCAAGAAGTATTTTTATAAAGTTTATTGTAAACGATGAGAAACCCAACAACTTGTGTGTGTATTTTAAAACATCAACTGAAATGAAACGCCAAACATGAGTATACTTTAGATGCAAATTTTTGTAGAATAATTGTACACGTAAAATGCATTTCCGATGTTAGCTGAACGAACAGTACATACATACATATATACTTACATATACATACATACATACATACATATATATATTTGTTAATGTAAGCCAAACGAAACATGCATGTGTACTGTAGCCATTTTTATTGTGCTGCGCATTTAGGCAGCCAGCAAGGAGAAGGAGCAGTAGGAATCGGCTGAACTATGAATAGCACCTTAGGTTGCGCTCAAGTGGGGAGTACGAATCGAATTAAAAGAAAGTATGAAACTGTAGAAAAATCGATCCAAGCATTGATCGCAAGTCGTTGTGAATGATCCGTTAGATATGAGGATGGAGGAAAACACATAGAAAGAGAGCACAAGGGGCGGCGGGTTTGTCCCCTGCTCACATATACCCGTAACTTACAATTAGGCTAGTAAGTTCGTCGTTTGTTGCCAATTGTCAGTTGTCAGTGTCGTTGATGTTGATGTTGAAGTTGATGTTGATGTTGCCGTGTCATTGTTAAATGTATTCCCATTTGTAATCCGCACTGGAGCTTGCTCGCAGTTTGCGGTAATTGCAGTTTGTCGTCGGAGAATAGAAGAATAAAGCCAGCGGGAAGGTTCTTAGTGACTTAAGCAGCAGCCGACTATACAAATGATACAAGAGAGCATACATGCACATACATATACAAAAACATTACATAGGTGTGCATATTATATACATTTTCCCCACATAAACAAATCTGCATTGGCGTAGAGAAAATAATCAACAGAACAGAAATTGAACCCAAACAGAAAGTAACCCAATCGAAATAAGAAAGAGAGATATCCGCACCATGAATGTAACAAATGTTAAAGTTTTAGGCGTAGGCCGAAAGACCTGCCAAAGGCTCCTGCAAAGTCCCACCCAGGCGTCAAATTTCCTTCTTCCTGCTATCTTTCCAAACATGTCCCTGTCTTCCCCTGAACTTTGGCAAAGGTCGCTCTCGAAACGTAATTAGAGAAGTAAATGTGTAATTCTATTGATGTGTATCGTATGTATATGTGTCTATAAATATTTGGTAGACGTTCACGTTCACTCGCATGACGCCGCAAAAAGCTCAAGCCAGAAAGAGATCTGCTCAAAACGAGCCCCCAGTCCCATTCCTTTGTTTGGTGCAGGTTCACCACATTCCAGCAATCTAAACCAATCCATGAAGAAACTATAGTTTCTTCAAGAACCAATCCAAATCCAAATCCAATCCAACCGAAGAGCAAGTGCAGCAGAAAACTTTTGGCAGACGAACAAAAAAAAGAGAGAGGCTGGTGGCTGAAGAGAAGAAGAGAGCGAGCGTGGGCCCGAAAGTCTGTTGAAAAAAATCACGAACGACAAAGAAGAAGAAACGAACGCTCTTATATGGTTTCAAGACCGCACAGCAAAACGAAAATGTATAAACATTTATGATTGTACTATTACGAAAACAATGAGCAAATAGACGCTAAGAAAACAGCAAAAGAAGTCATCCACTGAATCAGGCCCGAGGCGATTGCCGAACCTGGAATACCCTCACAATCAAACAGAATAAAAACCGTATTGTATGTCCATAAGTATTTTCCGAATGAAATGTTTCCAAATTGTCACATGCCCATCGCAAAACTTTGTAAGAATTTTGTACCAATTCATTTTCTAGCCAATTGCAAAAATCCATGAAGGCTTTGATTAATAATGGTTTCGGCAATCGCTTAAACACAGAGACCACAAAGAGGTCTATAAATACACCTTACGATGGGGGTTTGATTCGATGACTTCAGGCAGGCAGGCAAATGATTAAATAAAGAAGAGCTTGATGGAGAGATGGAGTGGCGGATAACATCTGCGAAGCGAAGCGTCAGCGTTGATAAATGTAAAACGAAAACAACAAAAGCAAATAAAGATTAGCAACAACATCTGAGAGAACGAAACAACAGCAATTGAGCGAAAATTACATGTATCTCTTCGTGTGTGCTGTGCTGCGAATCACGCACACACGTACACACGTACATGCATGTGTTTGTTGGTCTTATTGGGGGGACTGGGGACTGGCTGGCTGGGCAGTAGGAGTGTGGTATGCGGATTGCAACTGGGGGATGGGGGAAGTTAGCGCCGACACGACACACCATCATCGCTGTATAGATCAGTTGGCGTTGCAACGCTCCCCTCGATGTCGCCAACTTCGCAACTTGTTCGGGCCGGGCCTGTCTGTCTGGCCATCGGAATTGAAATCGGATTCGGATTCGGACTCGGAATCTTGTCTCAGTTAGCGCGCAAACTTCTAAGCAAACAGTCGAGTCAAGCCGAGTCGAGCCGGTGAGCGAGCAAGGCACCTCTTTAAAATTCAAATTGACGTGAGTGGGCCAACGAGGCGACATACGCGTAATTACTGCCATTTACCCTAGCCACTGTTCGTCCTATCCTACCCTAGCCTGTCCTGTCGCCGGTGACCCACTTCTCGAGGTCTGGCTCTAAACTTTATTTGTCGCTAGAGGGCCCCCTGCCCATCGCTGGTGTGTCAACAAACTCGCGTGCCTTCTGTCGAACCCAACAGGACTGTTCACCAGTGGCCAAGAGAGTGCAGGCACTTCTCTCAGTCCCTCGCACACTTACGGCTGGTAAGTAAGCATTTCGTCTATAACTGGAAGACTGTATGCAAATCGCAGCTCCGAACACACAGACAGAGCAAGCAAAGACGAGAGTTGAAATTAGTCAGCAAGAGACGACGTGTGCCAAAAAGCAGAAATATACATAAATTAATTGTGAACGAAGTGTTAGAGGGAAACAGCATACATATGTATGCATGTGGGAGGCAATGGTGACGGGCATTAATACCCTGAAATGAGATGCAAAGCATTCACAATATAATCTTTAAATATCACTTGTGGGCCGGGTCTATTCCATATTATTTAGGATGCCCCACCTAGCTGGCTTTTCTCGACAGGTTTTGGATTTAAATATTATCATTCAATAATTATAGAAAGGTATTTTGTGCTAAATTTCAAATGTTAAAGCTATCTTCTTTGAGCTATTTTTGGTTGAATCTTTTGAATTAGTTTTAATCATTCATTAGAGTTCACTCGTTTTTGGTGAGCATTTCGCTTCGAATTCAATTCGATTAAATTGGAGTGTTCATTGGACGAGCCATATTCGGTGTGGCCATCGGCCCACAATTGTAAGTCTGAGCTGGGCCTGGGTCTGGGATTGGGACTGGGTCTGGTCGCCCACGCAGTGCAATATCAACGATCTGTGGGACTGTTTGCACCCTGTTTCCATTCACGCCTCCTGCCGACATTTATTGCCGATCATAATTTTCCAATATTGTTTTTGTATTTGCAGGCAGATCGACGACATCGCATGACTCATCGGACTGAGCGGTCTAAGCCGGGTCTACGTTCAAGCGGCTTACTCTCGTCATCGCCTTGTCTGTTGCCCACTCACCACCGGTCGAATCGCATCGAATCAATCTCGTAGACTCCGTCCCCCGACTGATCCCGACTATATTTGGCTATGTCGTCAAACGGTTCCGGAGACGTTCGACCCTCAAAGCTGGGCGATATGCGGGTAAGAATTAATGATAGACAAACCTCGTCACAGGAAGTCTGATGGTCTGCATCCCCATCGTGGCCAGTTCTGATAGGTCATTTGCTGTCATAGTTAGCCAACCATTTTGGTAATGCTCACATCAGCAGCCAGATCTTTCCGTTCAATTTCCGTGACGACTCCAAAATTGGTGCGAGCTGTGTGTTTGGTGGAGTTATGTTCTCTTCTGTTCTCTCGCTGAAGTTTCCCAGCGAAAAGCCAGCCAATTAATTTAGTGCTTTTGCCATATTTGGGAATGGGTGCTCTTGTCACGACACAAAAGGCTGGCGTTCAATGCCATCTGTTGATAACATCCATGGGGGGGGCGTAGGCGACATTAGAAAATCCGAGAAGAGGAATTTGTCCCCGTCCTTCAAGCCCTTCAATAACTATAAAGGGTTGACATTAAACACACTCAGCCACATAAACAGCATGGGACAAACAAACCATCAATCAATCAAATAATTTACCTTGGAAAATTGGTCGCGCGCGATTTTAATCGCTGATTGGAACGGTGCCCCCTGGGAGGTAGAGTCCTTTGTCAGCTTCGCTGAGCTGAGCGCTTCCTTTGTTGCATTCAACAAATGTCGAGCTAGTATGCTTTCTCTCGCTCTCCCATTTAATGTATGCATGTGTGTGTACCTGTGTGTGCCCGCGTGTCCGTGCCCGTGTCTGCCATATGAGCCATGGCAACGTCTGGTGGCCGTTGCAGCCATTGATTTTTTGTTGTTGCTATTGGCATGCAGCAACACCATGCACAACAACAACGAGGAGGAGTGGAGGCGCACGCTAAACAAAAGGACATCAGGCTAGGATTTCTCAAGTGTCCGATACACAAAAGACTCTCTCTATTATTCGCCCACGACGATACCTTTGACGATTGGCAGCAGCGGCAGATGGCCATGGTCGGACTCGAAGGCCACTACAACCAGGAAACAAGAGGAGCACAGCAACAGCTTTAGCTTGAGGGAAATTCGAGTAGGAGACGGAGGAAGAGAGCATGCACCCCAGCACAACCCCCAGCGCTGGCAACTATTTTGGCGCACCAGCGACGGATAAAGTTACCTTTGCCCAGGCGGGTCGTGTGGCAAGGGGTTTTATGTACTGGCGGCACGTAAGTGAGCACGGATTTGTACCAAGTGGAAAGTGGGAAGTGGGAAGGAGTGGTGACCGCGCAATAGACAGGCAAACAACCCACACAAGACACAAACACACCCACAAGCTTACACATGTGCAACTAATGACTCCACTCGGGGGAAACGGACGTGCTAATGTCCAGCTCAGTTGACACGCGCCCGTTGGCCGAGCATGTTGCAAGCGGAGGAAGACGAAGATATATCCTTCTTCGGCAGCGGACTTGAGTTGGAGTCGGAGTACTTGCAGGATCATATATTGCCGCTCAAGCTCAATGAATCTTGGGCGGCCCGCCGATTAATGGAGGCGCTGAGTCATCTGCCACCCAGCGATGGCAATGGCATTGGCAACAGCGATTCGGTACCCGTAAGACCACCACCAAAGGGGACATCCAATAAAAGGATAATTGCTCCAGCCCACAACTGAAGCTCTCTTCTGAATTCTCCTTCCAGATGCGCTTTCAGAAGGCAGAGGAGGAGCGTCGCCGAAACCTATTGACGGGTAGGACTGGTGGCCCTGGCACTGGTCTAGCTACTGGTGCTCCAAGCTCTGTTTCGTCAAGGCTCGTCGGCAATGGCAAGGTACGCCAAATGTTCGATGAACGGCGTCGCGGAGCTGGAATCGATCGAAGTAATCCACTTAAGCCCATTGGTGGTGCCACCACACCGCCGGCACAGCCCGCGCGCCAGCAGCAGACAGTTCAAAGGCTCATCAAAGATGTCTCCGCCATGAGCCTAAAGGACAAGGCAGTCTTCAACAGACGCTTGACCAGTGATAGCAACAACAACAAATACAGTCCGGCGGGCACTGTGAATCGCTTAAAGCCTGTGATTACGAGAAAAACACCACCGCGTGAAGGGGAGGCAGCCAGTCGTGCCATTGCTCCCGCTCCGCGGAGTCCCTTGCCAAAAGCAGCGGCTAGAGCCAAGGCCCCGACAAGTCGTGGGGCAGCAACTGGCGGTGCAACTCCAGCCGCAAGTAGTCGCTTGTCGCCTCCACTGAACCGAAAGGTGAGTATCATCATCCCACATTGCCTTTATTTTCCCAACAAAAACATATTCATGTCGTTCAACTGATTCCATGTTAATCCGGTTTAGGTCGAAGCAAAATCTCCAGTCCCCAAGAAAACAATGGTGAGTCGTGGTGCCAGTTGCTGCAATGGTCGTATGCTAATCCCACCATTATTTGACAGAGTCAGCCGCCTCCTGAGGGTACGTCCGCCTGCCGATATTGCGGTCGCCACTTCAACACCGATCGATTGGGCAAGCACGAGGATGTTTGCCAGCGCACCATGACCACCAAGCGCAAGATTTTCGATGCCTCCAAGCAGCGTGTGGGAGGCACCGAGGCGGAGAAGTTCGTCGGCAGGAAGGGCAATAAGGCAGCCCGCTCACAGACGACGTACAGCAGTGCCGCCCAAGTCAAGGGCCTCGTCACGGGCGTAAAGAAAAGCAACTGGCGCAAGAAGCACGAGGAGTTCATACAGACGATCAGATCTGCGAAGCAGGCCCAGGCGCATGTGGCTCGCGGCGGCAAGCTGAGCGACCTGCCACCGCCGCCACCATCGGAGAATCCGGACTATATTCAGTGTCCCCACTGCGGCAGACGCTTCAACCAAACGGCTGCGGAGCGGCATATACCGAAATGTGCCACCATGATACACAACAAACCGCGTCAGAACGCACCCAATCCCTTGAACAAGCGCTGACCCAGTGGTGTGTTCGATCATGAACATGCCCATACGTTTACTTGTGATAAAGCAATTTTTGATGAATGAAACGATGCCAGACTTAACTTTAAGCGAGCTGCGGGTACGTTGGGTGGCCCTAGTCGGATAACACTTCGACATCGTTGTCATCTTCGAGCTGCGGCTGCACAACAGTGGCAGTCGATGCGGCAGATCCAGATGATTTTTCACGTTCGATAATGGCCTTTACGGCATCGGCTGCCTGGTTCATCTCCAGGCCCTCAAGCATGTAGGCCCAGTTTTCTAGCGTGGCATCGTCATCCTCTGAGATCCAAGTGCACAGCATTTTCGAGCAGGCCACACTGGCGGTGGGATGCTCCATTTGATAGAAGAGAAGTTCGTCATTGGTAAATCCTATCTTTTTGCCCACCTTCATCCAGGGCTCTCCAATCAGCGGTGCTACCTCATCGATGTGCTTGGCGGTCACCATCAATGACTTCTCATGGCCTGGGTCCTCTTCCACTTCCTCAACAACGGGATCTGTGTCTTCCACCTCGAGATCCTGTTCTGGCTCTGCTTCCTGCAGCGCCATGGCCGCCTCCTGCTCACTCTCCGCGGGTGTACTTTTCGCAGCCAGACCGTTGTTCTGCTCTGATGCATTGCTGGATACCGTGGTTGTTGGCTTCGGCTCCCTATCGCGTATGAGACGCTTGCGCACTTGCTCCAAATAGTCGGAAATCTTGCTAGACGGTTGCGAGGGCGATGTGAAGAAATGGGGAGTTTGCCGGGCAAGCAAACGCAGTGCACGCCACTCGAAGGCTGGATCGATCTTGTCGTGGGGCGATTCCAAATACGTTTCTAGCAGGGGCAGGAAGTTGCGCTGCTCACTTTTGCAAGCCTGTAAGTTGTCCGGCGAGTAGTTCCACAAACGTGTCAGGTTTTCGCTAAGGAAGATATTCCCAGATTACAATTCCGGAGACGCAATGAAGCGGAATGTACGTACTTGCCAAGGAAAAACTTGCCATTACGAGCAGCGTCGCGCAGGGAGTCGCCGAGTGGACGCTTTGGCCGTTTGGCGGGAGGGGGTTTGTTTTCCTCCTCATTTGAGGGAAGGTCCTCCGGCTTCTTGAACTCTTTGCAGCCCTCGTTCTTCCAGTTGTTCCACATCTCCTCGCGTTGCAGCATATGCCAAACTGTGCGGGCAAAGCGCTTGCCATATGGTGGGGTCTCCTCCAGAAGTTTGCGCACACGAAGCTCTGTGTCCTTTATGAAATCAGCTTGTTCGGCTGTTAGAGTGTACGCGTCGCTGCAACAAGATACTCAAATTATTCCTGTTTATTTAAGTTTCGCTGAAGCCTCTCACTTACGTTTTAAACTTGACGCTAACTTGAAGATACTGAAATAGTATAAGGAACTGCACCAGTACGGCACGCCGGAAGTTCGAATCGGAGAGCTGGAGTGCCAGCAGCTTGGGATTGGTTAGAAACTTGGCAAAAAAGTGATTTGCCTTGCTCACGGTAGATGCCACTGCGGCATCAACAACAGCATCGTCTACATCCATCGCCTGGTCCGCTTCGCTGTTGTCGTTGCTGCACGGACGCACGTCCTCCAGCTTGAAGCTCGCAAAAGACTGAAGTATGTTCTCCGCGTGCTGCAAAGGATAACCATAAGTAATAAGAGCCATTCGAACCATCACATTGAACGTCTCCTACCATGTGAAACATCTTCCACTGTGCTTTGCCGTAGCACTGATTGGGATTACGAAAAAAGTCCTGAAGAGACCAAAACTTGCAATACAGATCATAATCTATCTTGAGGGGGATATCCTCGGCAGTGTCCTCAAGCTCTTTATTGTCAGTGTCATCGTGATCCTTACTATCCAGTCCATACTCTGTCAAATTGTCCAAATTGAACTCGGAAACAATGTTCAAGCCAGACCGCTCGGAGAACGGAAAGAACTTTGAGAGGAAGAGCAAAATGCGACCGCAGAAGACTGTGTTCTGTGTACGGGACAGGCGGCGCAGCAGATCGTTGCACATTCGCAATATGTTATTTTTGCAAGAGGCAAAGAATATCTCCTCCTTCCAAACATCCACCAGCTCCTCCACAAACTTAAAAATCTCCTGACATCTGTCCAGAGTGACTACATCGAATGTGTCGATGAGGAGCACTACGGGAATAGTGTTGGACACGATTTCGGCCCGAGTGGCTTCCACCGAGAGACGCACTAGATCACCGATTTGCTTCACGTCGTCGTTCAGACGCTTCATGAGGAGCACTCGAAATGCATGGTCCATCGGCAGACGTTTGTCGTGCTCGGAGTTGGCTGAGTAGCTGTTGTACTCCTTGACCAGCATCTCCACGCTGCTTTCCTCGACGGCCTTTTCCAAAGCATTCTGTAAATATTTGCGATTTGTATATTGCCGGTGTCGCTGTTCGGCATCTTTTTCGATTCCTCACCTCAAACGCTGTTTGGAGCGCAAAGTAATTAACTGATTTCGCCGGAGGCTTGACGGGCACTTCTGTCGTCGTGCTCATTTTTTCTTTCCAAAATTACTACGATTTACAATTCAGAAAGAAAATAAAAATTATTCACAATAATTACGATTTACATTCGTGTGACAGCTGTTTATCGATAAGATATACCGCACGACCCTCACAAATATACCGAAATATACCTTTCATTTTCAAAACATCCCGTACAAATTAAATAATTTTTCTCGATTTTGATTTTCTATTTAATATTACTAGCAAGCTAGGATGCTCAGCCCTAAAACTATAGTTTTATCTGATTCATCAATAAATTATCCACAAGATTGGCTTGTTTTCATAATTTATTTGTATTGGATTGATTGCAAAATAGGGTTCAAACAGGAAATCTCAAGCAAACAAAAATGTTCCAAATTTCGTTGAGTTCTGCAACAATTTAAAAAAACAAATTTTTCGTTCAGCTAGCCCAATGATCCTAACAGGAATTCCTATATACCTAAGGGTAATTCCAAGCTATGAAGGCGCTGAAGATGCTGCGCCTGCAATGTTGAATTGCTTATGCCATGGCCGTGGATGGTTTCCTGTCGGTCGCGCCGCGCTCTTTCTGTTATCAGTATCATTGGCAATCAAAACTGTCCGTGGCACACACTCGTCATTTCCCATTTAGAGCAAGGTTGCAGAATTCTCATAAGTAGGGCAAACATTTATTGAACCCCAATGTTATTCAGACTCAAACTTAATCTCAAGCCGTGTAGCCGCACATATGAAAACCATGCGCAGTTCTGGTTATATCAGTGTTATTCTGTTGTGGTTTGCTTTGGGCACTGCTTACGAAGGAACAGTTTTCGGCCAGTTATACGAAGGTGGCGGCTACTACTATACACCATCCCAGCTGCCTTATCCTGGTTACCGTGGTGCCAACTATAGGCAAACGCAAGGACAAAGGCCGCAGCAACATCAGAGGTCGTATAAGGATATCTGCCGGTTGGTCAATACAAATGGATTCACAAATCCAGGCGGAGTGCCCAGGTGTCCGTACTAGCAAACGAGTTGATTTATAAAAAGGAATTTACATTTTCGTTTTGCAAATTGTACTAAGATAAATAAAGTAAGAGCAAATAGCGCTTAACTAGGTTCCTAAAATTGGGTTCATAGCTTTAGAGGCGCCATGCCCTGTCTGACCTGCTGTTTACATGAACTATTCCCTAAACGACAAAGCGAAATTCTTAAGCTACACACCAAATAGTAATCCTAAAACAGACGCTTCTGTACAATGTAAAAGACACAAACAAGGAACAAACAAAATGCAAAGAACACCAGCATCTTGTCAGTGCACTCGCGTCTACCGTACTTTTTCAACAGCTTTCCGGACATTTTGATGCTGCCGGCTGTGTGCTGCAGCTCGTCGCTTGTTGCCTCCACATTCTGAGACGACGCCACCAGGGTCTCTAGCGTGACGGCACTCTTTTGTGTGGTCTCCGACAGATGCCGCGAAATGGCCAGCATTTTCTCGGTTACATCGTTCTCCTGCGACACCAGACTCCCCTGGTTGTGGCGTGCTCTCGCTGTGGTGCGTTGTCGCAACTCACTCTCGCCAGTGATGGCCATCAGCTCCTCTCGATTGGCTTTCTCGATCTCCAGCATAGTCGCCACATTTGCCTTGCGGAATGCCTGCAAGGTTTTGGAGAATTGATCCCTGTGTGTGTCCACCTCCTTTGCCAAGGAAGTGTCGGCCATGTCCCGTGCCCAATCATCCAAGCGCTCGATGTTCTTGCGAATAGCCGACAGCTTTGCCCGTCCAGCTTCATTCAGCTCCTCAAGCTCGCCAATAGTTGTTCTACTGTTCACTATGTCCTATAATATTTAGTTTGGATGTTAGACTTTCCGGGCGGTTTCTCTGGTCAGTGTTTTCGTTCACTACTCACCTGTATAATTGCCTTGGCTTGCAAATTGTTGTCAATGAGGTCTTGCCGAATGGACTGCAGCGTGAATTTATCCTTGTCCATTGCCTCGGCTCAAGCAATTTTAATTTATAATTTGTATATTTATTTTGTTATGGTGACGTGCCGCCGTCAGAAACGTTGGGTGTAATCCAGCACTAGTTCTGTGGCGGGAGTCGGTATTTTGTGTTGGTTGTGTGATTTTTTAGTAGTATTTTGAAAATAAGAAGCTTGATTTTGGTGTATTTTTAAGGGTCGACTTATCGATAAATCCGCGGTCACACCGCTAAAAAGTAAATTGCTAAAATTAAAAAAACTTCAAAACCAAGCTGCAAACTTCAATTTCTAGTGCAAAAAGATCTTGCTGTTCTGAAAGCGCGAATGCATTGCCTGTTTTAAGTCATGGCCAACTCTTCACGGTCTTTTTCGGTAAGATATTACCCTTGTTTGTCCACATTACACCCTTTATAAGAATTTTCTGTGTGTTCAGTAGAATTTTTCAAATCGTTGCCTTACGATTGACTTGTCATTAGATGGAATCGAAGTTTACGGATCCGGCTCAATCGAAATCAACACGACCTTCAACGGGGGCCATTCTAATGATAGCGAGAGCTCCTCAACAAGCTTCAGTTCCCTCAGCATCAGCAACAGCAACAGCACAAGCTCTACCTCAACAACCGGGTTTTCTAGCTCCGTGTCTAGCATAAACACCACTGGTAATATCTCGGAGGACTCCGATATGAACAGTGTGGGATATAGTGCGAGCGTCGATGATGACGAATCTGACCGAGATGCTGGCCTTTCGCTCGACGACTCTGGCCGAGATGCCGGCCTTTCGCTCGACGACTCCAGACTGAACTCACGGTCCATCGATATTTCCCAGGTGGAAGCTGAAATAGATCGCAGTATGTTTAAGACATATTGGCCTCATTGCAAGGGACTAATCTTTCTGTTTTCAGTAAATCGCTACTGTGAGCAAATAGGCGCCAACAGCGGCAATGAGACCAGTGTCTCAAACACCTCGACACCGACTGTGGTCCGCCGTGTTTTTCGTTCAAACTGTAAGCCAACCATTCTGCTCACTGTGACGGTCCTGTGACGGGCAGCAATTATTATATTTATGCCTTTCTTTAATAGCGCCAGTGGAGGTAATAGATTTACTGAACGTGGACAATTCAATTCCTAGAGCTGCCATTGGACGATCCATCAATCGTGTACCTGAAGCGGTGATTGACTTGTGTACTCCGGACAGATCAATCGTACCAACAGCTACCATTGATTTGGATGACTCCGATTTTGTGCCCACTAATCGGCGTCGTAACCATGCTAGCTCCAGTACTCCCACTACAGCTCGTGCTACGTTGAATATCGATGACAGCGCTCCGTCGAGTCCGAAGCGCAAGCGTAACGAACAAAACGTGTCTTCAAATGAAGATGTCTACAAGTGTCCCGTTTGTTTGGAATGCGTGCGCCACCGCGAGCCAGTGTCGACTAAATGTGGCCACGTTTTTTGTCGCCCATGCATCGAAACAGCCATACGCACCACCCACAAGTGCCCAATGTGTAACAAAAAACTAACCATACGCCAGACAACACGTATTTACTTGTAATTCTTTTTATTTTCTCAATATGCCAACCATGCTCTGCGAGTCATCTGAACTGGGCATCTTCCTAAATTTGTATTGTTTAGTTTAAGCTCCGAAAGCTTTTATGTTATGTTACGGCCACGAAATGTTTACTGTTGTGATTTTATCATGCGCGAATTTAAGTTATTTTGTATTCCATAATAATTAGAGTTACTCCTGAATATTCAAAATTCGCTGCGTTGTAACTTATGGGATCCAGAATAATGCGGAATACACGACGGAAATTTACAACCAACTAGTAGCAGTAGGGCCAATATTTCATTTGAGCTTACCGCCTTTCTAGAGATGACAAAAGTACAAAAGAATTGTCATTCTGACAAAGACTCGCCGCCATTGTTTATTCGCCAAAGCGGCGAGCTTTTGTCATAGTAAACTTTTGCTAGTTCTTATCTTCAGCTCTAGGTGGCGCCGCTCAAATTAAAACCAAGGACAGAGAAATAAAGAGTGAAAGTTGGAGATAGAATACAGATAGGATCGAGGATAATATAATTAACATATTATAGGTAATAACAAACAACACTATGCATCTGTCTATCCGTGCCATTTGACGTTGCAGATGTATGCGTGCGTGATGATGAGCACTCTTGAATTGGGTCGGATTGTTGGTTCTTTGAATTCCTCATTAAACCCATTAAAAAAACCCACAGCAGACGGGCTTCTGTTAAATGTAATACGATTACGAACTTTATTTTCATCAAAAATATACAAGTTAATTGATTTACACTGAAGTATATGAAAATATAATTTTAAATGGGACTTAAGACTAATTTGTGAAGCTTCTTGTTACATTTTCTGGGTGCGTTGAAGTGGAAAATTGTTATTGCTTTGAGGTCATAGGACGATTATCAATAAAAGCAATATCGAAATCAAATAAATCTCATATAGCCAGTAAAAGTGTCGGGAGGCTGGGAATTTAAAGGCGCTGTACGAATTCAAAACCAATTTTATGAATTTGTATCTCTGGCACGTAATCTTTATGATGAAATCGAGCTTGCAATGCTCTGAAATTAAATCGTACTTTGTCTCGAGGGGGACCATCATGCCAAGGGACAATTCGAAAAGATTTGATCAGATAATGGCCGACTTAATTGCACGGAACTTGCCGAAATAACGGGTAATGTGGGGACTGGTACTGTACCTCACCACAAAAATTTCACCATGAGCCAACATCCAACCCTAAGAGCAACCCCAAGATAGTATATCTGGTTCTTTGGGGGTTGTGGGGTCTGTTTCTGCAATAAAATTACATATGAGGGCATAGGAATTTTGCTTACGCATCGATTGGCTTGGCATCTAACTTCAATAACCCACGATTGTGAAGCATTACCCAACCATCAATCGACTTTCAAAAATATCAACTAATTCAGCTTAAAGCGCTCACTCGGAAGCCGGAGCACATAAAAGCCTCGGACTCTGACCCTTGTGTCGCCATGCTTATTGTCTGAATGAGGGTTCAAAGTTGTTGCCTTTGGCAAAATCAAAAAATAAATATATTTAATTTTTATTAAAATTAAAATGCCTAATCAGAATTGGGCAACCGGTTGGGTTGCGGTTTTCCCTTTGGGGTGTTCCTACCCCAAGGACCTTGTTGGCCACGTCAACGTACACAAAGTTTCCCTGTGTGTACAAGTTGGGAACTGCCGAAATAGGTAGATACTCCATACCGCTTAGAGGTCACGTGTATTGGGTCAGGTTGTAAAACGTGAACTTCAACCCGAAATCATTATTTTCGATGAGAATATAGACATTCAGATGGAAATGCGTTTTTAATTGAGTTTGAATTCCAGTAATTATATACATGTTATCGCTTAAAGGCATCAAACCATAGAACTATTAGGTTGCTTTATTAGCTTCATGTTCGAAAGATAATCCATGGGAAAGTCATTATGTCCTCTTCAGGAGATCCTCTATGAACGAAAAACTTACATTTGTATCCGCGGTGGGGCTCGTGCTCATGCCAAAGTACCACCGTAAAGCCAGCATGTAATCGCCCGTTGGAAAGGGTAGACCCATTACCTCAGGCCTCAGATAAAACCCCTCCACTATTTGAGAGCCCTGGGAAGGAGTTAGCAGAATAAAGTTGTATATCAGATTTAAAGTTTCAGGAACATACCACATAAGGACATGAATGATTAACGTTGGTAAAATCTTTAAAGAGTCCATAGACCATTTTCATGATTGGGTCGTACCGGGTCTTTATAAAACGACAGGCGTCAATATTCCTGTCCATCAGCCATGGCTTCAACCCGTTTGCTTTTTTGAAAAGCTTAAAATGAATTTTTACACTATTGGCCGGATAGACGACAGTGGCATTCATATTGAGGATTACTTTACTTCGGCTGACTGCCTTCAGGCGACAGTTCTGCCATATTACCCAGGATTTATTGTGGCTCTCGCAGACGACGTTCGTGAACCTAAAGACGGTTGCGTTCTGGAAACTAGTTCTATTAATTTTCACTTGATTTTAAATATATATATATATGTATATTTACGTTAACTTTTACGTTTAGTATCATGAATATTCCGATACAAGCGCCGAGTATTTTTTCGAACCGCATTCTGCTCTGGATTGAACACATGTGAAATAGATCAAATTATATATACAAACTATTTCCGTATGAACTCATTAAATTCTGTCATTATATTAGTATTATATTACACTTGGCATGGCATTTTGATAATTATTTTAGTTGTGCACAAACCTCTGCGTATTTGTTTAACGAATTTTCATTTTAGGAGATTTTCTTAAATTGTCAAACTTGTTTAATTAAACTTAAGTTAATTACATCCAAATGTAGAAACTACGAAAGAATAGGTAACAATTTCAACATTTCTAAGTCATCTGATTAATTCGAGGGTGTAAATGTTTCTGCAATAAAATTAAATACATATGAGGGCATATTAATTTTGCTTACGCATCGATTGCCTTGGCATCTAACTTCAATAAGGCTACCCACGACTGGGGAGCATTCTCCAACCATTAAACGCCCAACTACGATATGACCTGACCCTTGCGTTGCCATGCTTATTGTCTCAATGAGGGTTCAAAGTTGTTGCCTTTGGCAAAATCAAAAATATATATATTTCATTTTTATTAAAATTAAAATGCCTACTCAGGATTGGGCAACCGGTTGGGTTGCGGTTTTCCCTTTGGGGTGTTCCTACCCCAAGGACCTTGTTGGCCACGTCAACGTACACAAAGTTTCCCTGTGTGTACAAGTTGGGAACTGCCGAAATAGGTAGATACTCCATACCGCTTAGAGGTCACGTGTATTGGGTCAGGTTGTAAAACGTGAACTTCAACCCGAAATCATTATTTTCGATGAGAATATAGACATTCAGATGGAAATGCGTTTTTAATTTGTTCCAGTAATTATATACATGTTATCGCTTAAAGGCATCAAACCATAGAATTATTAGGTTGCTTTATTAGCTTCATGTTCGAAAGATAATCCATGGGAAAGTCATTATGTGCTCTTCAGGAGATCCTCTACGAACGAAAAACTTACATTTGTATCCGTGGTGGGGCTCGCGCTCATGCCAAGGTACCACCTTAGAGCCAGCATATAATCGCCCGTTGGAAAGGGTAGATTCAAGATCTCAGGCCTCAGATAAAACCCCTCCACTATTTGAGAGCCCTGGGAAGGAGTTAGCAGAATAAAGTTGTATATCAGATTTAAAATTTCTGGAACATACCACATAAGGACATGAATGATTAACGTTGGTGAAATCTTCAAAGAGTCCATAGATTATTCTCATAATTGGGTCGTGTCGGCTCTTTATAAAACGACAGGCGTCAATATTCCTGTCCATCAGCCAAGGCTTAAACCCGTTTGCTTTTTTGAAAAGCTTAATATGAATTTTTACACTATTAGCCGGATAAAAGACCGAAGCATTCATATTGAGGATTACTTTACTTCGGCTGACTGCCTTCAGGCGACAGTTCTGCCATATTACCCAGGATTTATTGTAGCTCTCGCAGACGACGTTCGTGAACCTAAAGACGATTGCGTTCTGAAAACTTGTTCTATTAATTTGCACTTGATTTTAAATATATACATATATATTTACGTTAACGTTTAGGTTCAGTATTATAAATATTCCGATAGAAGCGCCGAGCATTTGTTGGGACCGCATCCTGCTCTTGATTGAAAACCAACATGTGAAATAGATCAAACTATATATACAAATTATCTCCATATGGAGAAATCATTAAATTCTGTCATTATATTCATATTATATAACACTTGGCAATGCATTTTCCTAATTACTTAATTTGTGCACAATTCTCTGCGTTTTTGTTTTACGAATTTTCATTTTAGGAGATTTTTTTCTTTCTTTCTCCATTTCGCCGTTGTGGTCCTCTTCCCCCCCCAATCGATTTCCTTCGAATTCAACAACACTTTACTAAGTTTATATTATAAATACATTATAAATAATTCGATGAAAGTATGACTAATTATAACTTAAGTAGTTCGTGCTCAAATCTATTTCCGCATGATGGAGTCATTAAATTGACCTGCACAGGTCTTGGTACACTTGATTTTGGAAATACATATTGGAATTTTAGTTGATCGAATACAAATAAAAATACATCAATTTGAAAAGTTTGAAAACCAGGGACTATCGAATCTATTATTTGCTCGTGAGGAGGTCTTCTACAAAGGAAAAACTCACATTTGTATCTATTTCATTTCTTCCAAACATCCAATGCAGAGCCAGCAGGTAATCGCCCGTTGGCAGGAGGAGACCCAGTAGTTCAGGTCTCAGATAAAAGTCCTTTACAATTTGATGTCCCTGGAAAATAATTATACAACATAAAGAGTGAATATATAAAGAATAATCGTTTTAGAAACTTACCACATACGGACATGTATGATTTACGTTGGAAAAATCATGAAAGAGTCCATAGACTATTTTGAAATATGGATCATAGCCGGTTCGCATAAAGCGACAGAGATCCAATGTTCTGTCAACTGTCCAGGGTTTATAGCCGCTTGCCTTCTTGAACAGCCTGCAATGAAACGTAATTCTGGCGGCCGAGTGCAATATAGTCGCATTCATATTGAGGATCACTTTATTTCGATTGACCGCCTTCAGGCGACAGTAATTAAACACTATAAACGACTTGTTGTAGCTCTCACAGACAAAGTTCGTGAACCGAAAGACGATTGCCTCCTGAAAATGTATCTTATTAAGATTTAATTTTCGTTTAAATATAATTTATCATAGCCATTACTTACGTTAGCGTTTAGGTGCACTAATAGAACAAATCCGATAAAAGAACAGATTATAATTATGCACCGCATTGTTCCCGCTCTTGTTTGGGAATAACTTTTAAAAGAGTCGAACGTGATCCCTTATGCCAAGCAATTTTCCGCATGGACGAGCTATTTAATTGCTAACTACATATTAATGTACTTTCATTAAACAGAAAGCATAAATCACTGCCAAATTATATTTACGCAGACTCGATAGTTATAATAAAAAAAAGAAAGAATTTGAGAACGGCAACAACTGTGTTAATTTTATATTAGCTATTCTGGAGGTCCTTTACGAACGGAAAACTGATATTCCCCTTAACAATTTGAGGTACCTGCAAAGTAATTAATCACAATAAAGAATATTTTGAACTTATTATGGAACACCGCTACAGATTGAATGTACAATACGAACGCAGCTCAAAGTAAGGGGTTGAATTGTATTTATATGTTTGGGGGGTTCCGGTTTCCCTCAACTGTTGGTACAAATGCATGTGTGTGTGGGGAGCAAAGGGAGTACTCAGCAGCCCTTATAGTCCCTTGCATGAATTATGGAAAATACCCTAACTCAGAATTTAACCATATTACTTTAATAGCAGCGCCCTTGGAGCAGTGCATGAAATGTTAATCCTTTTAAGTGAGACCAGCGATGGGCATCATCGTGGTGGGGACATCGCAGACATTGGAAAATCATTTAATCTTTTTATTGAATTGATTCCCATCTCGGTTTTTTGACAATCGAAGGGATTTCTGGAGACGTACTCGCATCTGTTTGGCGGACATACATATAATTTTAAATGGCCTTTGTGTGCGCATGCAAATAAATAGACATGGGCTGTGGGCCTGTCATAACAATTCCAATAACAAGTAAAGTCTGTCTGTAGGTCTGTCTGGACTGCGGCTTATTTATGAGCTTAGGAAATTGAATTGAATTATTCAGAGAGCGACAAAAAAGGAGACGGGACCCAAATGCACATGGCGATTGTATCAGTGTCAGCGCTGGAGCATCAGTGAAATGGATTGGCAAGAGAGTTTCCTTCCATTTCTATTTAAAATGTCCCCGAACAGATACTCTCTGCCTCTTCCATCCTTTTGGAGCACAAATTGAAGTTAAATGGATTTTATCTGATTCTTTTGGGCGGCTGGGGAGATCAACTAAACCAATCAACTAAATAATGGAAAACATTTTGTAAAATGCCTAAAAACCACACAAATGTAGCGGCTGTGGTGCGACTGTCTGGTTTGGTTGACGCCACACGCACCATGGAGCATAATAAATCCAATTCGTAACTAGACTAGATCCCCAAACAAATTTACAAGGGGTTGATATATTAAAATTAACACCTAGGGGCATCGGTGGTGGGACGCAGGAATGCTAAACCTATGGCATTTCGGTGGTTGAATGAAGTACGGCAGGAGCATTCCTGTCGCCTTTAGTCCTGTGGCGCTGTTGATGATTGGTTGTGGCTGTGGGAAACCTTTCTTGCTGGTAGCTTTTGACATTTACTTTTATTTTATTTATTCTTTTCGCTGTAGATTTTCATCCGATACAAATGAAAATGGAAACTTGAGTATAAGTATCATACTATTACATTTTCTTTTGTTTTTGTTTTAAATTACATAATATTAAACTAGATGTTTGCCAAAGATGTTCCTCTTTTCCTGTTTCCTTCATTTAGTTCTTTCTTTGCTTGCTGGACTACTTTCGCCTGTCCTGTCTGTTTACCCCTCAATTGTCTAGTTTTGTGGCTTATGCGCTCAACACGTGAATAAAAGCGTTTCAATGGGATGCAGAGCTTTGAACAAAAAATGAAATTAGCAAGTGTTCCAGGAGCGGGATGGAGAGAGGGAGAGAACGAACACCTTGAAAATGCAACGATAGTGCGGCAAGTACATACGTACGTATAAAGATTCACTAAACCGAACCACACATAAATTATAGTATTAAATTAGGGGACTGCACCTGCAGCTGGGTTGCAACGATTATATGTACGGGGTGCTTGTGTATTTGTGTGGGGTATGGGGGAACAATGTGCTGCATTCTGGTGAACATCGAAAAATTGAAATTAATATTGTTTGTTTGCTGTTTGCTTGTGGAAATGGGTTGAGTTTTTGTTGAAATTGTTCTTGATTTCTGTTCTGTTTTGCTGTAGATCCGATTTACTCCTTGCGCACTGCACGCTTGCGTGTAGATTTTGTGGTGGGTTCCTGTTAAAAAAAAGGTGCAACTGATTCCCAATTCAATTTACTTTAATGAATGTAGAAGACTCACCTCAGTCTGTGCGGGCTCATCCGAACCCTCCGCCTCCTCCGGCTTTGTCTCAACATTATCCTCTAAATCAGACTTTTTATTCTTCTTGGGACTAGCGGACAGCGGCGTGCTTTCCTTACTGGAATCGCCAGCAGCTCTCTCAGACGAAGGATCACTCTCCTCCTCCTCTTCGGGTGCATCATCGGGCTGTGGTGCATCGGTTTTCTTTGCCTGAGCAGCAGCTCGTTTGGCAGCGTCCTTTAAACCCAAAGATTAGTATTAGAAATCAATAAGTAAAGAAAATAAATAACAAAAACAAGCAACTTTACCTCTTTTTTAGCGGCACCAAATCTACACCAAATGGTGATGAATACGAATAGTACGACAAAGACTACCATGATAAGGCCCGCGACCACGGGATTTGTCTTGGCAAGATCGACTACCTTATTCACGAATGAGTCCTACAAAATCGAAATGGCAAATAGCAATAGCAATAGCAATAATCGTGCAGATGTGCAAAGGCAATGAATGAATGTGTTTTAAGTAGCGTGTGGCGTGTGTGTCTGAGTAAAGACGCAGCGCCAACCTCTTTGGCGCGACGGTACAGATAGAAGATATAACAGCTGGCCGGAATCAGCAGGTACAGGAAGTACAGGGCCCACCATCCAGGCTTGTAGTTCATGCGACGCATCAGGCGATGCCACAGGGTTTTCTTTCCGTTTGCGAATAGAGGCATTCGATTAGAAAATCATTCGATTTCTCTGTGTGTGTGTGTTGTGTGCGTGTGTGTGGGTGGAGAAGGCGTGGCAGTTAACTTACCGATTCACGATCAATGTAGCGACGCTTGATATCAAAGCTCATGGCAGCAAAATCACGGGCCACCGCCACATCATCGGTGACGATCAGATTGTCGAAGAGAATATCACTAGACATGGACCACAGCTCCAGACCAACAGCGCTCTACGACGGTACGGGAAAAGTAAGCGTGTGATTAAATTGGTTAAGACAGAGATAATCCAAGCCACTTACAATCGGAGTCATGCGGAAGGGCTTCAGATCTTCAAAGAAGTCGGGGTTGGCAATCTTGCGTGGAGACCATTTGCCCTGGTAGTTGGGATTGTCAATGCTCGGTGCACGCCACTTGCCCTTGTAGTTGGGATTTTGGATCAGCGGAGCCTTCCACTTGCCACAGCCAACGGCCTTCTCACAGACGGGATTGTCCACCAGCGGTGCCTCCCACTCGCCATCGATTTCGGCATCCCAATCGTCGGGCTTGCTGGCTGTGGGATCGAATATCATGTCGGGTTCATCCTCCAGCCAGTCCTCGGGCATGACAGCATCGGGGTCGGGCAGCTGGGGTGGTGCATCCTCATCCCAATCGCTTGGCTTCGATGCTGTCGGATCTGGTATCTTCTCGCGCTCATCCCACGACTCTGGCTTGTGGTCATTCGGGTCATCGATCTGTGCTGGAGGATTAACGGGCGGCTTAAAGTCAGTCAGAAGGGAGCCCTCGTTGACGATTTTGTGATCCACACGAATCTCGAAGCTGTTGTCGGGATGCACGACCAGCTGATACAAATGGGGGAGCTTATCCTTGAAGAGATCGTCCAGGCGGTTCCTGCAAGCGCAGAGAAAGTACAAGTGAATGACCGATTGACCGAGCGACCGAATGATGCCAGCAGCTGTTCCGCATGCCGTGGGGGTAAAAATAGATAGAAAGACCCCAGTGTCGCCGCGCCGGCTTATCTACCAGCAGCAGCAGCAGCAGCAGCAAATGAACCCCCAGAAAACACACACACACACACACACACTTGGGACTTGGACTTACTTTGGTTTGTTGCAATGCTTCTCGGTGATGGTGCCGTTAATTGGATTAACGTGACGGAATATGAAATGCAGTTTCACATCGTTCCCGCACTTGTCCGGCCCGAACATGATGGTGTAGGGTGTCTTGTCATTGAACTACAAAGCAAGTAGCACAGAAAATATGACGCATTTTCGGGGGTTTCCCGCGCACGTGGGTGGGGGTCACTTACCGCTTTGAGATCTTCCGTTTCCTTGCCAGCGGACAGAAGCTTGATGTACGAGCCGCCACAATCTTGACCCTCCTGCAAAAGCGAAACCGAGAAATTGGGTCAAAGAATGGGATTTGAGGTTTGGGGGAGGAACAGTAGTAACAAGTATTAATTGGATTTGTCCAGCCTTCGGCTTACTCGGCTGATGCAATCCGAACATAGACAATGCATATCTCTAGACTCTAGTATGGACGCACCTGCAGCGTGACCTCATATTGCACCACCAGCGGTTTTTCTGTCTTAAAATCGAACTGCTTGCGGAGGCGCGCCGAAATGGCAGCGTGCTTTGCCTTCGATTTGAGAACCAGTCCCTTATCCTTTGCCCAGACAATGCGCTGCGGCGACTCCCAGCTCCAAATGCCATCGTATTTGGAGATCTCCTCGGCAATGTCGTCCTTCTTGGCCTGTGAGTGTACCCACAGCTTGCTTGACTCATCAACATTATCGAAATGATCGGCGAAGTGGAACTTCTTGGGCTCGATCACAGGGCTCTCGTAGACTAGCTCCTCATCGGCACCGACAGCCTCCTCCTGCATGAAAAGACACGTTGGTGTTAGATAAGTGAAGTTGCGATAAAAAAAACATACGACCACGCGGTCGCGTAAATGTTGACACACTTCCCAGCGACAGATAATGGGAGAGGGAGGGTTTGCATAAGTTGTGCGTGAGGTTTTCCTCTGGTGTTTTGGGAAAATGGCAGATGAATGTTAATGAAGGGCCATAAACAGCGGATGGGCTGGCCAGCCCCCTCCTCTTTAAACATTCTAGACGCTTCGGTCACTGACGTGTACTTTTCTCACCGGCTACCCCCGCCGGTCCACACATTTGTGCGATATCACCGCTCTCACCTGAACATCTTCGACTTGGCCATCCTCAAAGTCGTCGGCATCGACACCAAACTCCACATCGGCTGTCACGGACAGCAGTATGTTGCAGGCCAGCAGCAACGCCAGCGCTGCGATGCTCCCCCCGAGTTTCCACTGCATTTTCCTTCCCGATTAGCGGCTGCTGCTGTTGGTTTTCTGTTTCAACCACCTCCCCGGCACGGCACTCGTTTGTGGGAACGGAAAAACAATTACTCTACTGTTTTTCGTTGTGCTGTGCTGCTTGCGTTGCTTTTCACCAATTTCCTCAAACTGCGGGCGCTGTGGAAAAACGAGAATCGAAATCTAGCTCGACGAACTAATTGAAATTAAGCTAAATTAAATTATACTTTTGCTTCTTTCTCGCCTACTTGGACCGCTTTATCGATAAAATATACCGCCTGCCCTCACAAATATACCGAAATATACCGAAGAAAAAACTGACTTAACCCTCTAAGTCCCCCTCTGTTTAAACACTCGACCAACTTCAATTAAACTGCCGAACATAGTACTGTCTACGAATCCTTCCACTAAACTCGTCCCTTTTATTTACTTAGAAAACAAAAAAACCTTCAACACTTTACACCTAAACTGTGCTACAATTCTTCTCGCTATATATTGTACGTGGGATTTCTTAAATAACCCCTGGCCGACGAAGGGCTAACGTTATTTTCTGTTGGTGAGAATTGATATTACTCGATTTTGATATTCGATTTGATATTACTAGCTTGCTTTGTTTACCAACTCTTCGCAGATAATTTTTTCCAATAGATGAATACATTTGCTAGAAGACTGACCTAATTCGAGGTCTCTTTTGTATTGGATTGCTAAGAAAATTATGTTAAAGTAAAACACCTTGAGTCAAATTTAAATATCAGTGTATCGGAAAAAATGGCAAAAATTGATAGGAATGGTCGACATATTTGACACCATACTATTGAGTTGTTTGAAATGCAAATATGCGGGCGCTTATACTGTTTTAGGTACAACAGGAAAGTTAAACGATTAGCTACAAAATGCATTCATTTAGACTCTTTAATATTCTGAACTTTCATAAAGTGTTCCTTGTTGGCGCATCGATTTGTCTTGCCATTTCCACTACGCTTTAGATCCTCTACAATGATGACTCCAGCGCTCAACTGCCTATACTTGGCGGTAATATGTTGGTTTACAAAGTCCACAACATCCTGGGAGACCAGTTTGCTGTCTTGCCTCTTCACTACACAGGCAGCTGCCTCATCACCATTGATTGTATCCCAAATGCCAAATACACAGACCTCGGCCACGTTAGGCATGCGGGCGATGACTGTCTCTATTTCGTTGGGATAATACATGAGATTTTGACACTTGAGCATGTCCTTCTTGCGATCTTCTATAAATAGGAAGCCATCTTGATCCATGTAGCCCAAATCTCCGGTGTGAAACCACATCTCAGAGTCGAGAATCTTCCGGGTCTCTTCTGGATTGCCATAATAGCCAGACCAATGCCGACCATTGAATAGGCATACTTCCCCAACTACATTCGGGCCCAGAGCCACGCCCTGTTCATTAATTATCTTGACCTTGGTGCCGGGGGCTGGGCGTCCAGAAGAGTTGGGTTTCTCATCAAAGTGAAGGTTCATGGTGCCCGGGCTGCTCAGCTCTGATATGGTATAGGTAAAGATCAGGGCTCCCTTGATTCGGCTACGGACACGTTTCTGAACTTCCAGGGAGCAGTGGGAGCCTCCAAAAACAAGAACCTCTATGCTCGACAGGTCAGCGTCTTCGAACCCTGGATAGTTCGCCAAAATTGCCAGGTGGGAAGAACATTCAATTACAACCCCGATCTTGTACTCTTTTATCATGCGACACATGAAGCCAGGATCGAAATCATTGTGAGCTATAATACTTGTTTTGTTGAATGCTCCAGCGTGGATGATGGACATGAGACCCGAGTTCCAGTCCAGGGTGCTGTATGCGTGTTGCACATTGGAATCCAGGCGGCTGTGAAAAAATGCAATGTTTCATAATCATCTCTTACAAAGAGATTCAAAGAGATACTTACAAGGCGGGAGATAGAACCTGTTGACTATTTGCAATCGTGACTGCTTTTGGTATGCCCGTCGTTCCGGAGGAGCAGAGAATGGCCAAAGTCTGCTTTGGCTCCAGGCTGGAGGGCTGAAAGTTCTCCTCTATAGGTGTGGTTAAGACATCCTGAATCCGCACGGATCTAGCCAACGGGTGATTCCGCATGGTAATAATTGTGGTATCCAGTTTGAGTTTTTCGGTAGCGGCCAGAAGTCTCTCGAATTCATCTCCATCGCAGACGATTAGACGTGGTCTGGTGATGCCGAACAGCGTTTCAATAGTCTCCTGCTCATAGGCTACGTTGAGAGAGTGGAACGGTATGCCATTGAAGAAACAAGCGTATGCCACAGCCACCATGTGTGTGGTGTTTCTGGCTATGATGCCTACAATATCCGATTTCTTCAGGCCAAGTCTTCGCATATAGCTCGCCACTCGCATGGCATTCAAACGTAACTCCTCCCTGGTCAGCACTGTCTTCTCTGTGGCTGAGATCTAGATTATCTTCCTGAGATTATAACTCTCTTGTAATGAGATTTAGCTTACTTGGGCAATCAGCTTAGGATGGCTTTCCATCTCCCTGTAAATGATCTCCCCAATGGAAAGGTGCGATGGAAAGTAGTCTGATCTTTCGCCTCCACTCCACACCCTGAGAGTGTCATCGTAGTGGATTTCAGGCTTGTACTGCATTATGCGATCCATCAGTACTTGTATGTTTCATTAACTGCTGGTTATTCGTGGCTGTTGGCTTCCTTTTATAGAAGCGAGCCCACTGATATTCCTTTGGGGCATACCAACGATAAGCAAGGCAACAAACGATAAGAATAAACAGCGTTGATATACTCAAACAATAATTTGACTCTGGAAATAAAGCCATTTAAATGTATGCCTATGTTTTAAGGTTTATAACTTTTCTTTATAATATGTATTACCTGAAATCGGTGTGACGAGTGTAATGACTTTTAGACGTCGTAAATGCCTGTCCCGCAAAGTTTCGAGTCAATCACAGTCAATACACTTACATATGTACATTGAGCATATGTGTATGTATTTTTGTTCAATCCGAATCCGATATCGGTCATAAAGTCTTGCAACAGTTTTACAGTCGATGGACATGTGGACAAACTGTGTGTTTGGTCATATGAATGTTTTTATGTACTTTCTAATGTGTTTAATGCATTTGGGGTTTTTGTATAGGTTCGTAGAGTTCGTATAGTTAATTAATGAATGAAGAACATAAATTAGAATTAAAGTAGTCAAAAAAGTTGAGCTTCTATTTAGTGTTTGTAATACTCGTCGATGCAAACGACGTACTTATTTAGTACCACTTCCAAATGTTCACACATCTCTCGTATATCTCTGCAATGATACTCATGTATCACCGATAGAATGAATTCTTTTCCTCCCCACATTACTGAACCAATATATTGCAGCATATCAGATTTAAATAAAATAAAAACTTACTACTACCCGCATTAAAAGTGTTCTTGCATGTTGGCAATTATTTTAAAAGCTCGCCGACTCAATTAATGCTCTGTCATGGAAGTTGCTAAGCCCCGCAATAAACTTGATGGCAACCGAGCGGCCAGGAAGGGTTGGGTTCGGTTCGGTTAGCAAAAGTTTACCATCACAATAAAGTGGTATGCATTTGAGCATAAAATTATAATAAAAAGTCCAGGCTTATTGAGTGCGTCTGTGTGTGAGTGTCATCCGCCCATTGGCGGCTGCCTTTAAATGTGGCAACTTATCTGCGGCACTCGCATCTATACCATACCATCGGTGCCACAACTGACAGTTTCTGTTGTTCTTACAACAAACATTTGTTTGCAACTGCATACAAAAAGCTTTCTGTTTAATGGAATATTTAACACAATTTAAAAAGTTATTTTCTTTTTTTTCTAAAGAAAAACACAGACTCGGAAGCACACACACACGCGTGTCAAGAGGACTGAGGGAGTGGGTTGGTTGCAGTAGCCCGAGAAGAGAGAACTTTCGCGGAGCCTTGGACGTGCCGCAGGGCTGAAGAGAAAACTAAACTACTGCACAAAACACAAACACACACATTTCTTTTTTGTATGGAAATTATGTAATGACAGTTAATGAGGCTACTACATAAACAGGCTCGAAAACAACATACCCACACCCAGTCTCCAACCCGTACCACACCACCGTTCTGCACCTGCACCTGTGCATAATCATCTGGCTGGAGCTGTGGGGCCCAGTGTTGTCAAGTGTTCTATTAGCTCAAGTAACAACAACGAGGGCAGCTTACCAACACTTGTGCTGAATTTTTGTGCTGATGCTGTTTGCGATGCACCAGGAAAGGAACCAGAAAAAATTAAGCTAACCAAAGGATACGCCAGGTAGCAAAAGTAAGCTTCGCAAGTCGAAGATACACACACCCTTGTACATTCATCGTTCTATCCTAACTGATTTTGAATAATATATCATACAGTGTGGTTGAGCGTAAAAAGATAAAGCTGAAGAAACGTTTGCTTTGACAGAATCTCTACCAGTCTGTGGAATGATCAAGGATCCCTCTAGCTACATTGGTCATGAATCGGCATGAATGCTGCATCCTCTTTCCCTGCACAATTACCAGGTGTCAACCAAATACTCAACCTATAAAGAAAGTATGCGCCAAAGAGTACGTCTCCCATGGTGCTCCTCTTGTCTACATGAATTGCTCAAAAAACATACTTAACACTAGGAACACACGCACACACACACACACACACACGCACAGTACATGTAAAGTCTCGCCCATTAATGGTGTGGTATGTGAAGGATACAGGTGTACGGGTGACGGGACGTCAATGTTGATGGCATACCAAAAAAGTTTTGTTCTAAGCTTTTGGACAGCACCGGCAAAATCTCAAACATTTTCACCAGCAAGCGAATAGCAGAGGGAAGAAATGGGAGGGGACTAGAAGTTGGACGAGTAGGAGGCGCAGAAGGAGGAGGCAAGGTAAACACCAACAAGGGGGAGATGTATGTGTGTGAGAGGGGGGAGAGAGAGAGAGTATCAAAACATATGAAGGAAGCGCCGCTACAAGCGCACGAGTTCAACTTAGTGTGTACTTAACTTCCGTTACATGGCCGCTCACTCACACTTACGCAACACCAGCACATACATGTACCCTTTCACACGCATGGACACACTCACTCACACACAGACACACTTTCGCTTGCATATGTATATGTTTGTTTGTTTATGCCAAAAGTGTTGTAAAGTGCGGCGCTTTGTCGGCAGGAAACGCTGAAAATTTATTACCGGACAATTTTGCCAGGGGATAAAAAAGAGCCGACTGCGGGTGGGGTAGGAGGCTATAAGCCCAGCAATGGGTGCGGTGAGGGGAGCTAGTGGTATACCCACATACTCAAGCACACACTCGCACACATGCATATGCATAGTTTGCCGGCCGTAAGTGTATGCAAACATGCCTAAAAAAAAGTATGTGGAACCGGGCGTAGCGTAGCGTCGGGAGAGAAGGGGCTGGGAGAATGGTTCTATGTGAGCAGGCGGGGCTATTTTCCATTAAAAATTCAAAATGCCCGACGCCCGGCAATGGCCGAGGAGACGCCTGGCTGCCATTAACACCCCCATCCCCGACGGTGTCTGTCTCTGTTCTCTCTGTGTGTGTGTTGCGGTGGTGGCAGGGGGTTCCTCTTCTGAGTCCCTTTTCTCTCTTTTGGCCTTTCAACACCTCATTTTCTCACCTTTCAAAGGTGTTCTGTGTTCTCTATGTGCCCCGTCTCTGTGCTCTGTGTGCCATGCCCAAGAATTTGCTCCGGCGCGCCGTTAAAACTGAATTGATTTGTTATTCATGTTTTCTGACTTATGGCGAACACTTTTGGCTCTGCGCCTACCATTCAATTGACGTGGCCCTGGCGCCCGTCTTTATTTTATTTATGTCTGTATGTGGGTGTGGAGGATGTGTGGGGGGAATGTGTGTGTGTTTTTTTTCTTCTTCTGAAAATAGTGAAAATTTAATGCAGGCAGTGCGCGCTTCAATTCAGGAACGGTTCTGCGTAGAAATCAGAAACAGGGCCACAAAAAATGGAGAGCAAAGTTTTGTCAGTCACGCGCTAAAGACTGTAAACGATCTGTGATTAAATCTAAATAGATTTCCGGGGGTATTTGTGGACCATTCCTCTACCCTTTCCATAGAGAACCGCTCCTGATTTTACCTGTAATGGCAATGTAAGGACGCGGGCGTTCTGGTTTTACTCAAGCTGCTGGCGTGGCTTTTATATTTATTAAATTGCCGCAAGGGGAGCATTTAGTGCATGTTTTAAAATACAAAAAAAAAAAAGTGAAACAGAAAGGAAAGAAAGCATTGCAGGCATGGATACAACAAATCTTTCTATACCCTTTGCAAAAAGAGAGTTGCTGATGTTTCACACGAAGTTCAAATAAATATATCAAGAGCTTACGATGCATTCCTTTACCATTCTACGTCCAGAATGTGGTGTGATTTCGCTCATTTAAGGGTATGCGAGATGCATGCAGGGTAAGGGGAGTAGGTGCCACGTTCAAAAGTGGCCAATGGGGCAGGTAATGAGAACGAGGGTTTTGCTCGAATGAATTAACATTTTAAATTTATTTATTTCCCTTTTGGTTGG
Organism: Drosophila guanche; assembly: GCF_900245975.1. NCBI lineage: Eukaryota > Metazoa > Arthropoda > Insecta > Diptera > Drosophilidae > Drosophila > Drosophila guanche. Next base: position 1,745,281 of record NW_022995749.1, read on the forward strand.
GGGAAAAGAAAGCCATTTTAATTAAGCAGCGGTTGGAGATGTGCATAAGAATACAAGTGTATAATTGCAGTTTAAATGCATTAAGAAAAAAGCTGTTCAAATTATGGGATTCATTCAGGGACTCGAAAGGGATTCTCGTAGATTGGAGTGGTCGTTCAGCTAATTCGGAATGTATTCAGACTTCAGGCCATCAAGTACCATTCATAATCATTTGAACATTGAACTTTTCAGGGAATTAAAGCCGCATTCTTTCGGCTAAATGTTTCATTTACTTTTGGGAGACTTTTACCCAAAACAAACAAACTAATTTGCATTCTATATACTCATAGTACCTTTACCTGTCCCTTTTCACTTTTTGCGGGTTAACAATTCTTTTTCTGAGCTGGGGCCACAAAATCCCTAAATTTTAATCACCTCAGTTGACAAGTCAAGACAAATAAAAGCGGTTCGCATCACTCCTTTTGTGTGGATTTCTCGGGCGTGAAACGACCCACCAGCTACTTCGAAACAGGGTCCATAGCCCCTGGGCTTCATTGTTGTTTCATTGTGTGGGGCAGGGTGGATTGGTGCAAAAGAATAAATCAAGGCATAGGCGAAAATATTTAAATTTAAATGTTTCAAAGAGTACGCAAAAGGGGAGCAGGAGTGGAGAAGCTCTTCTGGCGGGTGGCAGTCACTTTCATTATTGGAAATATAAATCACTTTCATTTGCCAGGAAAACAAAACCGACCAGAAACCCACAAATACCCCTTTGAGGTGCACTCAAAAAAATAAATACTTATATATATGTATACATTACGTAAATCCTCTTAATTTTTCAAATATCCAATGATATTCCAAATTTGTATTGAATAAAATTATCGCGGGGGCTTTTAATATTCTTTTGATATCCAAAATAAAACGAAGTCCCAAATCATTTAACCATTCCATTTCTCATTTTCCAACTTCTAAAAATAAATTGATTTGTAGATGATTTCTCTTGCTCGGTGCGGTGTAAGTTAGCTTAAGCGCTAGTTGTTTGTTCTTCTTTCTCTGGCCTTGTTTTTGTTCATTCCATCTACTTGCTTTCACCTCTTCGTCCCATTCTCTGTTCCTTTCCCTTCCACCGCTTCTTCTGCGGCTGTACTGTGGTGAGGTGTGCGATAAAAACAAACAAATTCATAGCTAATAAAATTGCTAATAAATAAACGAGAATGGCGTAAGCGCAAAAAAGGGACACGAAGCGAAAACAAAGCAGCCACAAACAAAATCTCCCAAAAAAGGGTACTAGAAAAAAATCAGCTCACACAGATACATACATATGTACAAACAAAGTAAATCCCACAAATACATACGTAAGGCGAGGGAGAAATATAACATAAAGCTATAGCGACGACCAACCTGCTGGCCGGCCGCATTGACCAACAGCCAGCGGCCATTTTTTGGTGGGTTCTGGCAATTGATGGGTGGCCTCGTGGGTGGCAGAACGTTGCATTAAACAGGTAATAGGTGTGGGAAGCTCTTCACTCTTTCATTCTGTATACTCTTGCAAAGAGAAGAAAGAGTTTCCTGTTCAAAAAGGTGTACATGTAATACGAATGTACAAATGTGTAATGCTAGTAGAGACTCACAGCCGAGACGATTTTATAGCCATATCCGTGTCCTGATTTTTATATGTTTTAATTTCGAAACCATTTAGAGTGTGTATCAATTCGTTTATCAAAACCCAGCCCTTATCCGATTATTGTTTGTTCTTCTTTTGTTCTTGTTGGTTTGAAAAAATGTATTCATGTTTTTGTTTGTAACTTTGCACGGCTACTGTGTGTTGAATATTTTTAATGAAAACTCCGCTCGATGCTGCCTATGCCACACAAATCCAATTACCTTTTGATAAAAATGCTGCTTAGCCAATGGCCACATTTGTTCTTATGCAAAGCAGGCCAAGTTTATTAGCCCTTTTGGGGACTTTCTTCCATTGGCGGTTGATGGCCGATGCGATGCTTTTTTTGGGTTTTTTCGCAGCTTGACCGCAGGTGGTGGAGCATAAAAAGTGTCCAAGCTGCAAAATGAGCGTGAAAAGCAGATCAGGACATCAGCAAACGAGGGTTGGGTCATCATTCCCTGTCTCAGCTCATAAATCTCTGGGATAAAAATCCGCTGAGGGCAGCGAAAGTTTCCAGTCACTTTCCTTCCAGTTGGCGACCCACTTACCAGACGGAGCGACAGCGACTGACAGGCAGACAAAAAGAGGAGACGGACTGCGGGACTGCCTCATAGAGGTCATAATTCTCATGCAATTTCAGTTTTGGCTTTTGTTACGTTTAATGACAAGGCAGCAGGAAGTGGCTCCTATTCCCGTTTCCCCAGCAATTTGCATTTTTATGGAATTGAGACATTTGACGAGCGCAGAAGATGAACCGAAAATTAATGTGCAATATAAAGATGGACCGCTTCAGATTGTAGATCAAGTTTGGGTGGCATTGGCACGAAACTGAGAGATACGACGGATACACGTTGGCCATAACAAATTTTCTTGTCTACTTCAACTTAAATACGACTCATGTGAACTGTAAATACTCGCATGGAAGAGGGGCAACAGCGCAAACCCCCTACAAAAGTAGGACCATGCCAAAGCAACGTTCGCTTTAATGCGAAATTAATAAACCAAAATCAGCTGCTAAGCAATAAACTAAACTAACAGAACCGGCTTTGGCGCCGGGCTCCCAGGACCCGATTCTAACCCGACACAGGCGACCTAAATAAACACACACACATCCACACATCCACTATATATCCAAGGTCGTGCTTAGGCGCGCAAATAAACCCTCGCGGGAGGAGTCGGGCCATGGCTAGAGAAAACCACAAGAGCAGAACGGCAAACGAAATGTGAAGGAGCCGACAAAACAAACCAAAGACAAAACAAAACACAGAGTCAAAGGAATAAACCAAGCAAATAATCCTTTAGCTTAAAAAAACCAAAGAGACAGGGTTCCTGAACCTAAAAAAACCGTGCTCGACTGACAAGAAAAGCCGGGGCCAGCTATCGAGAGACACAGGGAAAAATAGAGAGGATAGATAGAGGGAAAGAATAGCAGAAAGGGAGAGTGGGAGAGTCATCTCTATTTCGTTTGCTTTTGTTATGCCAGACGCCTCCTTCTGGTATTTATTTCGTTTACATTTATTTTTTTAGCCCCTCTTTCTATCGTTTTTTAAAGTAGACGCACCATCAAAATATGAAGAAAGTGTGTCCCGGATTTGGAATATCCGTTTCCCATTGTGCTAAATAAATGTATAGAAATGCACTTTTAATGTTTTGTCATATTTATGAACATATTCAATTTGAATTATGATCAAATAAAACACGTATTTTCAAAATCATTTTAAAATGTACTTAATTTAATGGTGTATTTTTGAATCCAAGAGAAAATATTTGTGTATGTCTCAGATGTTGTACCCTTTGTGAACTTTACATTTAGAGAGCATACCCCTCTTCTTTATGGGCAAGGGGTATTGAAAACGACTAAAGAGAAGACAAATCTACACGGCCACATTATCCTTTGCTTATCGCGATGTTCTCGCGGGGCTGCTTGAGGGCGGTGATAAACGATGGGGCGTGGTCTCGGTCTTAGAGCACAGTCTCAGGGACAGCCATGGCGTCGTCGCAGGCGCTTTGAACTGTGTCTTTTGATTTCGATTTTGATTTGGCCCGGTCTACGCTCCATCCCCATGCCATGCCATGTTGTGTGCTCTGTACATATTTTTAGCATTAATTTGGCTAAGTGTTGTAGTCCTTGCTGGCAGCAGAGGGTTAAGATTTCTGCTGACGATAAGCGAGCTAATTTTCTGTAATGAAATAAATTAAAAGTCCGTAATAAACACAAACTGTTCGCAATGACAAGGCGATGTCATAGCCCCGGACAAATGGAGCGTAAGCTGGCGACAAGCGAGCGAAAGAGAGAGTTGTAGAGGTGGTAAGACACAACTAGAAGGAGAGGGGAGAGGTGAATAGGAATAGCCAGGCAAATTGGCTTGTTAATGAATCGTTACGCATACGTCACGTCGTGCATGACAAATGACAAAATTCAAGCAGGGACATTGGGTTCAGGGAGGGGTAATAAAAGAGAACTCAATCGTTGATTATGAAAAAATGGAATGAATGGGAATGACTTGCTAAAAGGAATCTTGGTTCTACCCTATGAACTGTTTTACAGACATGTATATGTGACTGTGTGTGTGTGTGCATTAAGCGTAGTTAGAAGATTAAAGATTTCAACCTGAAAGATTGCAAACTAAAGGATTTCCGCTGGGGTGGGTGTGGGTTGGGTAAACTTTAGATCAGCTTAAAGTTTCAAGCAGAGCAAGAATTGAGTGGAAAATTGCGATTGGAAGCAGGCAGCAGGCTCAGGCGGAAGGCGGCAAAGATAAACACCAACTCCACTGCTATCTCTTTCTCACTCTCCCTCTCCATCTTGCTATCCTTCTCTATTTCTCGCCCGCTCTTTTCACACATCTGCATGAGCGCTTTTATGCACACAATTTGTTCAAATTGGCTTCGGTTCGTTTCGGGTCTTTGCCTGTCGAATGTTTGGCCGGCGAAAAGAAATGGCCGCCATCTGCATTTCCAACTCATATCCGCTTCCTCTCTCTCACACACATATGCTAATTTAAAGCCAAACTATAAATTTGCTAGCTGGCCGCATATTAAAACGTTTAATTCAATATGGAAGGCGGCGCTTTGCTATTCAAACTTTGGCCATCTCTCTGGCTCCGGCTCGTGTGAAGTCTCGGCCGCCGTCTCCGTCCTTTGGTTTATCTGTCTATGTTTGTTTAGGCAAAAGCTTACTGAGGGCATATGTTTAGCCAAACTAGGCTACAGTCTGGGCTGAAAGTATCTGGACAGCTGACTATGACTCAAGTTGAAATTTCTGATACCTCATACGGCATGCGGCTGCAGTTTAGCTTCTATCAGAATCCGGTAGGTCTTGAATTTGTTAGCGTTGGCATACTAATTCCCAGTACTGTCTGGCCAAGTGGCATCCTCTTGATGTCTGCCCTTGGGCGCTGGCGTCCTGGGTACGTGCTGCTGCTGCTGCTGCTGCTGCTGCTGCTGCAGCCCTCGCCTTGCCCGCTTATAATCTCATCTGTGACACTCGTTGAACTTGTCGCCATTTAGTTAAATCAACAAAAATAATTTTGTCCAAAAGAGGGACCATCCCTCAGTCTCTCTGCCCCTCACCTCTCTGCTGGCCGACGCACTTCAACTATCTAACAGACAGTGAGGAACACACACACACACACACATAAGGCTTTTGCAGGCTCACGTAGTCAGTCCGGACGGAAAGAGGAAGTCGTGTATAGTATCTTGTGGCCCTGAGCCGTAGCCCTCCTCATTTAACGTGACTTTTGCAGCGCCCAGTTTTATCAGCATAATTTAGTTTTTGTGCCGGACCCCGTTCAGCTGCGGCCTGCGGTCCAGTGCATTAGTTAGAGAGTCCTTTGTGCAAATATACTCGAAAGGAACTTCGGCAAATGGCAGGGAGAATCGGCTTTAATTAAGCTGCTGCCCAGGCGGCAGCTTCTGCCTGTCACATATGAATTATTAAAGTATTGCACGCCACAAAATACAAAAAAATAACAAAATTCTTTACATGCGAAATTGTGTAATTCAGTTCCGTCGAAAGGGAGGATTCGATTGCCGCGAGGCGGCCTCCTGCAGCGAGACGCCGTAGAGTGCGCAGACCAGGAATCAGAAACCGGGAACACGGAACCAGGAACCAGAAGCCTGTAACCAGTAGCCAGGAGGCAGGCAATCAACGACTGGTTGCGTAACTTTGTATTTTTGAGGTAGTTAATAAGTTCCCCCTGGATGGTGGAAAAGGAACTGCCAACAGCCATAAAGACTCTGGGCAAAAGTGCAAAAAGAGAACAGAACCTCGAACCTCTTTTGCTAAATATTCCAAGTTATGAACTCAATTGTGGCGGTTGCAACTTTCTGTGGGCCCCTCTCTTTCTTGACCGCTCGGAGAGTGCCTCAAAACTTGGTTAATAAAATCAGAGTTGAGTGTTGATAGTGTGTCTGCTGGAAGATTGTATTTGCCTCGAGAAAATCTAAAGATATGCACAATGAAAGGGTGGCAAGTGGCAAGTGGCAAATGACAACTATTCCAATTCATTGCATTCTTATTCTCGGGCACAGCAATTAACTCATGCCTGTATCAGTGTCCAGCAGTTGGAATTTCTCATAAAGGCAAGCCCAGAGCATACCATCTTCCTGCAGTTGCTAAACCAGTCAGTTCTTCAATCATTGTCTCAGTCAGTCCTTCAGCTCTTCAGTCCTTCTCTCTTTAAGTCATTCAGTCCTTCAGTACTGCACTTGGCAGGGCTGACCTTATAACGGCCTCAATCTTGCGCCTGCCCTGTGATGTGCTTATTAAACGTTTGTCCTGCGGACAAAATCTTTGCAACTCGCTGGCTACGCCCACAAGTCGTCCCGCTGCTGCAGCTGCTAGTGCTGGTGCCCGCAACATGTTGAGCATGATGCAAAAGCCAAAACTGTTGCGGATCGGATCGGCTTTCGCGTAATTAAAAATTGCGGCTAGCGTTGGCCAGCCGACCGTGCGATGGCTCCTTGGTAAACCCACGAGAGAACGGCTCCTGCTCCTACTGCGGTGGGTCCTTTTCTGCTGATGCTGCCCTTAAATGCGCTTTTGAGTTTAGACCAACGTAAGAGGTTTTAGCCCTCCCAGCACTACCACTTCTCCCTAACCCCCCTCACCAGCACATCCCGGGCACGTTGAATAATTTGCTTGCCCACAGCAAACGCAAAAAAAAGAGAGCATGGAAAAAAAAGAATATTTCAAATTAATTAACGCTAATGAAAATGTTTAAAACTTGAGAGTTGCAGTCAGTCGTGAGAGTGGGAGGGATGAGTAGGGCGAAAGAGGTAGGGACAGAGCTGGGGCAGAGGAGGAGAGGAAACCTGGCCAAGGGGTAAGTCCTTAGACTGCAACTAACTTGCGCTGTTTGTTTGGGCCTTAGACAACTCGGCGAAAACTCGGGACAGAAAACAAGTTTCCGCTTCCGCTGATTTTCCCCACTTCTGTTTCCATTGCAAAGGAATAGTTTTCATTGGTGGCACGGGCACGGAGCGGGTATCTGAGTTTCTCGTGGGATGGGGCGGTAGGAAAAACAAACAAAGCTCCTGGCCAACTTATTTGTTCTTCACAAAAAAAAGTAAGACTAGTCAGCAGAAGACACAACTGCGGCACAACTGTTGCACAATCGAACACAAAGCAATTTTAATAAATTTTATGGCACATTTATTTGCATGCCACCTGAGTCCGTGGCAGAGTTGTTTCTCCCTCGCTCCACCCAACCGCAGGTAGGGAAAATTATTTTTGTGGAGTACATTCCACATTGCAGTTTCTTTTATTAGAAAATACAATAATATTTCTTGGACAAGTTGGGTTATTTCAGCCATTGTTTTGCAGTGGAAAACAAAAGAACCTTTGCGCTAAAAGTTTTCCGCTTTGGCAGTGGCAGGAAAAAGGGTTGACACTGGACAAGAGGTATAAAAATCATACATGTACTAGATACGTAGTACGAACCTTCTACCAGATTTTCGTTTGCCTGCTATATAGAAAGTTTTTATACCCGGTACTCGAAGAGTGAATAGGGTATATTGTATTTGGAAGGAAACGTTTCCGATACCATAAAGAATATTTATTCTTGATCAGCATCAATAGCCGAGTCGATTGAGCCGTGTCTGTCTGTCTGTCCGTCCGGCCGTCTTGTTGAGCGCCTGGATCTCAGAGACCATAAAAGCTGGAGCCACCAAATCTTGCATCCAGCCTTCTGTATGCTCACACTGTTACAGGTGTAGGGAGAGAACATTTTAGATCTATAGATTGTAATGCGCATGGAGAATGTACCAAGAATGTGAAATCACCCTACACTGATTTAGTCGGCTTGAACGGAATTCCAGATACGTATAGTCAAAGTGCTCTACACAATAAATGTGCATCCGATTTGCAAGTAGGAGAGATAGTCATAAGCCACCAACACCAAGAATCCAATTGTCTTTCCTATTCACTCATACAAGGCAAAAACAACGACAGCTCAGTCTCGCAATGTTTCGCCGTTACTTTGCTCTCTTGCTCTCACAAGAAAACCAGAGAGAACCATAAAGAAGAATAAAAAATAAAAAAAACGGCGCATAATGATAGTTTATTTAAAATAAATCAGCTCAACATTTTCTTATTCTTTCTCCTTTTCACTTCCTCATTAGCTAAATGTAAAGCGAGCGAACATTCCTGATCTCTGCAGCGCAAATCCCATGTAAATTGTTCCAAAAACGCCCTACACTGATTTGGTCGGCGGAGCGAACATTCCTGATCTCTGCAGCGCAAATTCCATGTAAATTGTTCCAAAAACGCCCTACACTGATTTGGTCGGCTAGCACCAACGCCCAGAACGCAGTAGCCCAAGTGCACGTCACAATATATGTGCATTGGATTCGAGAGTAGGGGAGAGCATCCTAAGCCACCAACACCTACGCAGTTTACGTCTTTTGCAGCTTCCTCAACCCCATTGCATTAGTTAAAAATTTGTCAGCGCGTTCGGTCCGGTACGGCTTCGGTCCGCGAAAAATCTAAAAAATCGGGTAAAATCGGTCAAATACGGGAAAATTCGGGAAACTAAACGGGAAAAAGTATCGTGCAGCTGTGGAGTAATATGCAGTGTACAACAACAAGTGTGTGTTAGTGAAGTGTAGTGAAATGGTTGAGCATTTAAAGGGCAAAAAATGTGAGATCAATTTTGGAGGAGCACAACGAGGATAGAAGCAGATCTTCGATGGAAATATGCGGCAACATGTGAAAGTGAAGTGAAGTGAAATGTGGTGCAATGGTTGAACATTTAATGGGCGATTAAAAATGCGAGATCAATTGCGAAATATGCGACAATGTAAAAGTGAAGTGTGTGTTAGTGAAGTGAAATATGGTGAAATGGTTGAGCATTTAATTGGCAAAAAATGCGAGATCAATTGCGGAGGAGCACAAAGAGGAAATATGCGGCAATTAGTAAAAGTGAAGTGCTAAAAGTGTATTATATGTACATAGAGCAAAAATGCTCTAATTTTGCACCAAGGGCTTGCAATGTGTGTGTGTGTGAAAATGAGCAAAAGAAAAGGCGTGAAGTTGTCCCCTCCCTTTACCGTGTAATCATATAAAATCGCAAGAATAAAAAAGAGGAGCAAAAAGCAAAGAGCGAGTGTCAGCGCTCTCATTTCAAGTGTCTCCTAATAGGGTGAGGCAACCAAATTCGTGCTAGTCTGACTCTCTCTCGTTTAGTGTGTGAGTACGAACTTCAGTCCCAATGCCTCACCCTATATTAATGTGCCCAAAATCTGTGCTCTTTTTAGAATCTCTAGCTTGATCCCGTTACATTTATTACGTTTCGTTCGTTTCGTCGTATCTTCGCGCGGTTTACGGTACGCATGTGTGTGAAGAGGACAATAAGTGCTTCACGCCACATGCGAAACGAAGGGAATAGCGCAATGAGGAAAAGAAGAATGTAAAAGGCAAGTGCAATTTTATGTTTTATGTTTGCTTTACAGTTTATACTTTTTTTTCGCAAATGCTCGTATATTTTTCCAGTGAAGACCATTTTTTTCCTTTAGTTATTTTGTTTTTGTTTATTAAAGTACCCTATCGCTTTACACTCGCGAAATTAACCAAAAAAAATTCTCCTTACACTTGCACCTCTCGATAAGTGAGTGTAGGTGCGCGCAAAGGCAGTTTTTAATTAACGTGAATAAATTGGCTTTCATCCTCCCATTCCCTGATATTAATAGATTCAATAATTTAAATAAATAAATTTAAACTATATATCATATATATATCGTAATATATCATATTTATATGAAATATATTTCCTACAAATTATATATATGTACGTATGCCATTTATCTTAGTGTGTTTTATATTTACTTTAGATATCTCTGCTCAAACAGTTTATTTAGATTTCATTTAATTGTGGGCAGTCTACAGAACAATAGCAAAGAAATAAAAGCTTTCTTATTTACATATAAACATATTTAGATTATCTTATACGATATAGTGTCTCTTTTATGTACTCGTACTTTCTGCTTCGAAAGAATAGTTTGTTCAATTCTTCATCTAACAAGTGCGAAGGCAACAACTTATTACGATGCAATGTTTCACAGCGTATGACATATAGTTACAGATCATATATCAACTCTTCAAGACGGAACATAATAATAAATCCAATACAAGTGTAAGCCGGACAACAAAAAGCTACACCCACAGCCAAAAGACCCCTAAACCAGCTAAGAAATAGGGACATGACGCCTGCCCTCTCATGAGCTGTCAAGTGTGAGTGTGTATCCGAGTGGGCCACTGCCAACTGCAGTCTCTTTGCATACGCTGGCTGTAGTTGCAGCTGTAGCTGTAGCTGGTTTTGTCTGATGTTTTAGCTGATGTTTCTGGTGGTGACAGTTAAAGTGGCTTTGCATCGCAGGAAACACCCAGGGCAGTGGCTACATCGGGCAACCAAATAAATGCCCGCTGCAGCTGCAAGGACTCGCAGCGTGGAAGCTGCAACATGTTGCCCTCCCGCAGGCTACATCCTCTTGTCGCTTTAGTCAAACAATGCACTTTCCCCGGGGCTAATGGGCTTGTCACTGTCAACTGGTGTGTATTCGGACTCATATTTTGTTTGAGGCAAATTCATATGCCACATAATCAGGCAATTGTTGCGAGTGCACCTGCCACGACACGGACAGGGCGAATATTGCGCAAATACCGCGAGCCACTACGAATAATCAGGACACGGGGAGCTAAGCTTTATTTCTTGCTCTCTGGTCCTTTGGTTGATTTAATGCCAGCCCGCTTAAACGGGGGAGAGGGTGGCTCGACAATTGCGAGCGACGCAACCGCTGACACTTAACTGTGAAAAATTGTGAATTATTATGGCAGCTCAGCCTCCTCCACGTCCTCCCAGTTTATCCTTCCCAGCTCTCTCTGCTGTGTGTGTGTGTGTGTGTTCTTGGCCATTGCCTTTGCCTGTTTATGGCTGCGATTTGTTACGCACAATGGTGCGTGTTGGCCACAACAATGACGGGGGCTAAGACCAACTGTGGGTGCAGCAGCCTTCTCCAGAATGGTGACTGGCAGGTAGCAGGCATGTGGGAGGGAGTCCAGCAAGGTAAACAAATAATTCAAAGTCATTTGTACCATGACTTGGAGCCCTGGTCCAAGTCCAAGCCACCTGCTCCTCTTTACCCCTACAGCGAGCTAGCCCATGCCTTTCCTGATCCGCATGGGGCCTGGTCGGGGGCCTGGCTCTGGCCAAGTGTGGAAAAAAGTGTCAACGCTTCTTGCCTTTCATGTTGCGGGTGATTATGACACTAAAGAGGGGCTCTGATCTCTGAGCTGGCCCTGGCCCCAACACCGGCCAACAGAAGGTGACACACACACAACTTGGCACTAAGCAATTGCTCGGCAGAGCCATGGCTGACTGTTTTGTTAGCTTGTTGTTTGTGGTTCTTCTAAAAGATAAACGGATTTGTGCGGCCACTGTGGGATATATGGCCAGCACTGCGGCTGATTGGAGAGCTTAGCAGGCGCATTAGAGTGCGGCTCCTTGAATGAATCTATCTATCAGTATCAGGTTTCGGTGGATAACTAAGCATGTCCTTAGATGGAAGACGCCTGCTTCGGTGGCAGCATTCTTTTGAAATTTCTCCGTGCGACCTCGTTCTCGGTGCCCTCGGTGCACTGCACTCTCTTTGCCATCGTTTTTTAACACATAAACAGTGTTTACCTTAAAAAAATGATTCCGGCCGCACTATAGCAGCACCTTCGTCTACCCCACTCCATCTTCGTTCTGCCCCTTTTCTGCTTCTCAATCTGCTGCTTTCTGGCACTTCTGCCCTTCTGCCCAACGTCATTTCTACGACTTTCCTTCTTCCGCTTTTTCATCCCACTTTTCGTTTTTCTAGGCGCCTTCGCATGCTGTTGGCTTGGGCAAACAAAAAATCTCATTAATCCATTAAGTATACGCTAAGAAAAAGTTCAAAGCGTCTGCTCTCCCACACACACATTCGCGCAAGGACACTCCTTAGAGGAGGGTGGAGGAAGGAAGGAAACCTGTCGAGTGTGTATGTGTGCGAGAGTGAGTGTAAGTTTGTGTGCGGCACTGTAAAAGAAAGCCTTTTGGGAGCACTAATGAGTTTGACATTGTTTCCTCCTAACAAGCAGCAAAGTTAGGCCAAAAGCAGCGACGAGACGCTGCCAGTCCTTCTGACTGTGTGGCAGGTAGCGGGAGGGAATGGAAATCAGTAGCAGCAGCAATGGCCGCGTGTGCGACTGCACCGCCAGACATTTTACCTTGGCATCTTTTTTGGGCATTTCTATTACGATTTCGCTGGGGCCAAGACGGGGACGGGACAGCGGACTGGAGGCAGCCCCGGAAGAAACCCCTAAATGAATTTCATTCCATTTGCCACATCTTTTTTTCCCAGCATCTTCTTTATTATTTTTCACTAATTAAAACTGTGTTGATAGCAGTTTTCAATTTGGCCACCGGATGAGCTTAAAGAGCATTGGATTCTAGGGGCAGAGCACTTCATTGATTTGGCGAGCATTTCAGTTCAGTTCGGTTCAGCTCTTTTTGGCATGAGTAATGTTTCCCTTTTGACTCATTTGGTTACACAAGCATACACCCACACACAAGCACACACATACACCAATTCATGCATAAATATTCTTCCAGAGAAGGAGAAAGAGAGACATTCTACAGCACTGAAACTACACCTCTGGCTGTACCGAGTCGCTGGGTCTTTCTCTTCTCTATCTCTGCTCTTCCTTTTTATCCTGTCTCAGTATCTGGGATTGCCTCTTTCTCAGTCTCAATCTTTGCCTCCTTCGCTGACTTCTGTGCGCATATTTTGACTCTGACAGCGCGTCGATTGTAAATTACGCCCTAATGTGCCCATTTGTATGCTACAAAAATTGCCGCTTATTGAATATTTAGCGAGCTCCGCTCGCCGAAACTGAAAATACCTACAAGAAAACAGAACACTTCCACGCCGTATACCTTGCATATACACCCGTACGACTGTACACCTGTCCCCATTTCCGCCAGCATTTTCTTAATGAACTCATTTGGGATTTCGCATGCGTGTTTTTGCGACTGCAACGGGAAAGCAAGCACCAAGGAAACCAAAACTTTTCGCATTTTAAATAATTAAACAACAAAAGCAAAAGCTTTTGACACGCCCCCCGCTGTTAGAGGATTGGTTGCCATGAACTGATAGGCCAGATCTCAATGAAGAGTGACTGACAGAAAGAAAAACAGACACACGAAGGCCAAAGACATGCCCGGGGGCCAGAGATCCGATAAGCGCTAAACAAGCAAATAAAGCCCGTAATGTACCCAAAGTAAAAGCCAGTACGAGCAGCAGCAGGGGAAAGAGAAACAAATTAATGTCAAGGAATTTGATAAGTTTCAAGTAATTTTACCGGGAAGCTTCCAACTGGAATATAGACAGGGCGTAACCCATTCCCACTCTTTGCGCTTTGCTTCAGACATAATTAGAAGGAAACTTTTGCTAGAGATCTTGGGCCATCTTTTGCGGCCTAGTCCATTGTGTCTTTCCACTGAAATGTCATTTAAAAATATCTTTCACCCACACACAGGGGACTTCAGCTTTCCAAGGAAATGGCTTACGGTGATGGTGAGAGCGAGAGGTGGAGCCAAGCTGGCAATCGATACTTCATTAAGATATCGTGTTCTCTGTGCGCTAGACGCTCGCTTTCCGTTTACGTTTCCTTGATTACTTTGCATAGTTCTTCCTCTGCCTGGGTGGCCCTGCCTGGTCTTATCTGCATGGTGGAAGCAAAGTTCAGGGCTTGCTGGAACCCAGCCGTGGCTGGGCTCTTTGTCTTTCAACATGCTTGGCAAATAAATCGTACAAAATCGTATTAGAGACACCCTCCAAAAAATTATTTGCCACCGGATGTGAGTGTGTGTGGCCACCATCGTCAGCGGAAGTCTCCCACGGCCTACCGGAGCCCATTTGTATTCCGCCGAGCGGAGATCCAGAGACTAAGAGAGCAAGAGAGCAAGAGCAAGGGTCGAGTCCTGCTTATCACATGAACACAATCAAATTAGCGCACATCGAGTGCAAATAACCGAAGATAGGCTAACCATAGCCCCGTCACCAGATGGTACGAGCACCGAGACCAGACCGCCAATCCAATCTGACAGGAATGGAGCTTCCACGCTTTCGGTGCCAACTTGGCTAAGTGGCCAGGGCTAACTCATTTGGCAAGTTTGTTGGCTGTTGGCAAGGCGAACATCTTCCTTCCCGTGACCCCTGGTCCCAGTGCGGCACACGCATTGAGGTACGCCGCCTGGGGTGCGTGTTCTCAGAAGACGCTGTCTTTTGTGGTCTGCCTCTGCCCCAATGAACTTCGACGGCACTGCGGGGACCTCTGCAACTGTCTCACTTTGTATCCTTACTTCTTGTGATGCTGCTGCTGCGCTGGTGCTGCCACACAGTGTCAGGACTTTTGTTGTGTGCTGTCAACGGGACTGCATGCAACTTTGCTCAGTTGCAGTCACATGACAGCTCGACAGAAAATATGAGAGCCCCGGCAAAGGGCTTTGGCTCTACCCATGGGGGGATGTTGCCTGTGTCGCTGTCACATTGTTGTCAGGAATGGGAGGCTGACTGCATGTCAGTGGGCGGGCCTTACTGCCTGCCCCATCCTCGAGTGCAGCCTTCGTTTAATCAACATTACTTGTGCTTAAATCAATTAAAAACTAATTACGTTTCATGCCCTGTTGAGCGCAACTTTGTGGTTTGCAGCAATGCCGATGCGTTGCGATGCAATGGAGAATTTTCAAAGTAATGCCCACAGAAGAGACACAATCCTTTGAGTCTGGCAGGAAAAGCGTTAATAGAATTTGCCAGGGCGCACCTGGTCGAGCTGCAGTATCTCTTTTGGCAGCAGCAGCCCCAGCACCGTCATAGCCATAGCCGTAGCCATAGTCATGGTCATGCACCTGTATGCCATAAGCTTGGCAAAGCCAAAAGCCGTGGCGCCACTGCGTCATTCGCTGCACATTTTGCAGCTTTGACTCATTTGGGGAATTGCAGTTGGCTGGCTCTAGGACAAAAATTAGATGACAAAAGTGTGTAACATCTCAGTCGAGGCTTGGGCCATGCTTTGGTGGGTGCGTAAAAGTGGAAATTGCTCAGCTTTCCAGCTGGAAAATTACTTAGCATAGCCATGGCCCGTGCCATCCACACATAAAAGATTCACTAAAGAATACTAATTACGAATAGTTACTGTGTGTGTGGGTGTGTGTATTGCGGTTCCATGTTGCAGGTCCTGCAATTTAGCCTGTCATTTCCCGTGGCACGCCCTCGCCACGTAATAATAGTCTTTTGGTTAAGTTCCCCTTTCTCCACAGAGCAACATACAATCTATCTAAACTGCACCTAATCACAAGTTCACTGTGGACGGGCCAGTGGCTGGGCACTGGGCACTGGGCGCTGGGCGCCAGAGTAGCTCATAAATATGCATTTACACTTTTGTCCCCAGGACTTGACGTATTAATTTTTAATATACCAAAAGGGGGACTAGGCCTGTCTGCTTACCGCTGCTCCCTCTCCCTGCCTTCTGTTGTTCGGAAGGGACAAAAAGCTCTGGCTAATTAACCAGTTCGCTCAATGGCCAATTGCCACGCAAAATCAGCGAAGGATAGCGACAGCCACTACAACGACAACGACAACGACAACGGCAAGGGCCCGGACTAAACACAGCGTTTAAAGCCAAAAAATAAACAACAATTTAGTGCAGATTAGCGCTACACACACACACTACAGAGCAGGTGGAGGATAGAGCAGGTTAGAAGAGAAAGAGACAGAGACAGAGACAGAGAGAGAGAGTGGACTAGCCGCTACTGGTCTTTGTTTATATTGTTGTACGTGTGTCGGCGTGTGGCCATTGTTTCCACCGTTTGGTCGGTGAGGTTTCAGGACAAGCACGGCCAGGAGGCCAGTACGGGACGATTCCGGCCAGGGTTTGGTTGGTTGACACTAGGCTCAGGCTTGAATGGAACGAACGCTTTGCTTGCCAACATGCATTGACTGGAACCGGAGTTGGGACAGGGCCACGAGAGGGGGCAGAGTATTGCAGAGGCTTTAGTTTGGCTAATTGCTTAAAGAACACACAACAATGGCGAATGGCGATGGCAAACTTCCGTTTCCGCTGTGTGACGCTGCTCTCTGCAGCTGCGTTAAGCTGGCAAACTAATTAGATTCGTGTGCCTCATTGGGCCACTTTTGATTTGTGTTTTAAGGAAAGTTTCTTGCACAAATGCTGCTGCTGCTTATCTGAGCAGCTGTCTCAGCACGCCTCAAACATAAGACAAGGGACACAAGAGCAATTGCATAACTGCATATTTGGTTCAAGTTCGTGGCAGCGATTTTTCATCAAGTGGGAAACTGCACAAGAAAACTGCGCCAAAACAACAAATAAAAGCAAATGCGACATGTGGCTGGCAGGGTAGCAAAAATACAAAAAAAAAACTAAACACGAAAATGGAAAAACCAAGCGAAAAGAAAGTTTGGTTCCAGCCAAGCCGCAAAAACAGAAAACTTTTACCCCAGTGGAACAAAAAAAATTATGCGAAATTTAATTTGACTTTTGTTGTTCTTGTTCGGTTCGGTTCGGTTTGGTTGGCTTTGGTTCGTTTTGGTTTTGTTGTTGGCAGCTACTTTAGCCGCTTTCCTTTTTAGTTTTCCTGCGGTGTACGGGCCACACTTGCTGCCAGCTGGCAAATGCAGTCAGAACACCCCTCGAAGGGCTCGGAGCCATAATTTGCCGGGCCGGCTTGTACACACTTGCTCGTAGTTTGTATTATTTAGTTGCTGGCACGACTGGGAAGACTGGGAAAGACAGCATGTGGGGAAGAAATATGATTATCTTATGCATGCACTGCACTGCACTGCAGTGGATGGAGAGGAGAGGAGAGGAGCGAAAAGAACATAATAAGCCAGCTAGGGGCCAAAGGACGTGGCCATAAAACGATTTGGTTTGCCCATTAGTTGTACTTGGCCATAACTCGATATTGGCCAACCACGGCGAGGAGGGTACTATTGATGCTCCTTCTATTTAATGCTATGAATTGCACAAGCGTTTTATAGTCTTGCAGCCAAAAATAACCAACTGTTGGGTCATCAAGTGGAATTGTAGGTTCTCAGAAAAAAGTAGCAGCCTTAGGGTATAAAATATTCGCTTTCTCTTTGATTTATATTTAAATTTCAGTGCAAGCAAAGTGGTTTTATATGTTCCCCCCCGTAAATAGGAAATGCATATGCCAAGTTTGGTTACTTTCTCGTGTGATTGGCAGTGGAAATTTTTAGCATTTCCCTTGATTTATATTGACATACAGCGTCGACTTGAATTGCATCCAGTTGTAAGTCTTTTTAGTGATTTTCCCCTCTAGTCGTATCCCCTGCACATCGTTTCCCCAGCTACTTTCCAGGGGGAAATGGGTCTTTCTTTTGTTGCGAGTAGCCATCTGTGGGGGTCAATTAATAATTTATGGAATAGGGTAGATGGAGTGTGGGTGTATGCTTTATGCATAATGTGTGCCCTTTGATTTTCTGCTTTGGCATGCACATTTATTTATATTTCATTTTTGGCGTCCTGTCCCTTTTGCTTTTCTTTTGCTGCTTAGCATTTTCTATTTATGTCGAGGACCCTGTCCCCCTGTCGCTCTGCCACCCTGCCTGTCCGATGGGCCGGGTGGGTTGTCCGATTGTGGCAGTGGCAGTGGGTTGGGGTTAGTTGTGGTCCAGATAGAGAGAGAGAGAGAGGGTGGATACCGTGTATTATGTATGTAAGTGTTCCTCGATGTAGTTGTTGTTGTTGTTGTTTTTGTTTGAGGGACCAGAGCGAGTAAAAACTAAAAACAAGCAGCGTCAGCATCAACGTTTTATATTAAAAACAACAACCGCAACAACAAGGATGTCAGAAGTGAAACAAGTGGAAAAGGCATCGAAGACTATAAGACTACGAGATACCCGTTATTCAAGACTTATATATCATCTAAAGAAACTTTCATGAACGTTGTCAGAAGTGTATGATCGTAATGAATTTTGATTGGTTAATTCCGATCCACTAAATTCTTGGCTCTTACCTGTATCTATATTGCAATCACAGATGGAAAGGCTCCCACTATCTGTCATGAGATCCAGATACAAATAAAACAGTTATTTATCGATCAGGAAGGGGTGTATTTAATGGGCATAGAATATACCCAACCTAATGGGTTTCGTATGAATACCGGCTACACAAAATAAAGTATTTACACTCGCTTTTAGTGGGTAGAATGTAGCGGGTAGACACCCGTGCTTCAAGCTGCTGCGCCTTCTGATCCCTTCCTATCCCCCGACGTGGGCCCCATTTGTGGGCCATGTTTTCTAATTTTTGTGCACACTCTTTCTGCTTTTGGGGGGCTGGCTGGCATAATGTTGTTGCATTTTATTTTTATTTCGTTCTCATATGCTTTTGACTTTTAAACTTCTCTTGTTTTAAGTATATTTAACATTTTTCTCTAATGATACTCCAGCCAAGTGGCTTTCGTTTTTCTCTCTTTGTCTGTCTCTGTTTTCGCTCTCTCTCTCTCTCTCTCTCTGTTTGTCTGTGTGTACCCTCTGCTGTTTAAGCTCCTCGTCGGCTGCCTGGTAAGTGGTAAAGCTGCCACAGTTAGCTGCGGTTCGGTTGCCAGTTGTCAAAGTGACCTCAAAGAACGGAAAACACGGAATCACATGTGAGCTCATCTGTAAGTGTGTCTGTCTCTCTCACACTTTTTTCCCTTCCCTCCTTCCCCTACCCATAGCTCTCTCTTTCTTTCTGTTTATGTTTGTGTGCTGCTGCTTTTTGCTAAAGAGCTTTTCTTATTTGAGCCTGCACACCATGCACACCCATACTCCCAAGGGCATGTTCTTGCACACTGTGCACAGGTGTGAGCCTTGCTTTCCCCGGGGAAATGCATTCGCTGGTATCTGTGTTTGTTTGTATTTGTGTATTCGCGCGCTTTAATGAGACGAGCCCAGCCCAAGGCCAGATTCTGTTTGACATTTTGCAAACGTACAAAATGCTCTTTTATGTTCCACCTTTTGCCACCTCTGCACTTTACCTCCCTCGCCTTTATGTATTTTAATTTTCTTATTAAGCAAGACTAATTAAATTTGGATATTATTTAATTGTCGGAGTGCGCTGTCCTACCTTTGAATATACTTAGCTATTTTGTGTATGGGATACTTAAAGAGTCTTCACTCTTAACATTCGCCAAAAAAACGAGCAATCACCAATGGAAATATCGTTAATTTCCACTGATGTTTGGTGCCTGGCAACGGAAGGTGGGTGTGGGTGTGACATGAAGAACGTTTGGATGGGCATGTGAAACGGGCAGAAAGGCACAAGGCACACGGAAGTGGAACTGCAACTGCAAGGATCTGGTCCCGTGTCCCTTTCGCGAGCTGCTGAAGTACGCACTTGCCGAGCACTCGGGAATGGCAACTCATTTGATTTACTTTTCATTTCCGGCTGCCTTGCAACAAGCTGTACCTGTACCCCGCTCGATCCCCTACACAGCGACACAGCAACAACACAATGCACATGTGTCATTCAGTGTGTCGTGCACTTACACTTACACTCACTCGCACACTCACTCACTCACACGGGACGCGCTGGAGTACCCAGTGCACAGTAACCGTCCTCGTCCTGGCTGCCGCTGGTGGTCCTCCATGCTGAGCGTTATGCAATTATAACTTTTGTCATTAGCAACTTAAAATGCAAATTGCTGCAATGAAGCGTTGTCAACGTCAACCGTAGTCATGGTCGTAGTTGTTCCTTTTTCGGCACTACCCTGTACGACGGATAGAGGCTTTCTTTCTGGCGGTGGTGCAACAAGGGACTGCTGTTTCTTGCCGTTATTTAAAGTGTTATGACTTAAGTTGGCTGTCGTTATCTTTTAAACGTTATCTAAGTAGCTCTGCCTGCACCATATCTGCCATGTCAACCATATCAGCCATATGGCGGTGACAGTGGCATGTCTCAGGTCCAAAAGTCAACTTCCATTTTACACACTGAGCTCGCAGTTCCTTCCACTCGGTGGGTGATTCCGTTCCCAATTAGCCCGCCATCGTCGTCGCTAGTTAATTTGAAAGAGTTGCACCTTTTGTCGACTGCCTTAAAGCAACCATTTTTTGGTTTCTGCTTTTTGCCAGAGTGGAGCTCTCTTTTGGGTGCTGCCCGGCCAACATTCGATGGCAACAACATTGTTGCACCCGGCAAAAAGGCAGGAAGCCAGGGAAAGAGTGTGCACAAGAAGTAACCATAAAACAGGAGAGTCTACCGCTGCCTCAGGTACCGACGAGTGAAAGTTTCACACTACTGCCCCGCTGCTGGTCCCCTACGTCCACACTTGGCCAAAGTCACGTCAAAGAAATTAAATAGTAAAGCGAGGATTTTATGCAATTTCCACATCTGGTTTGGGTTTGAGTTTGTGTTTGGGTCTGCGACTCTCGTCTCCCACATGGGACGAGGTGGAGGTGTATCGGTCGTAGCGCTAGTTAAATCATTAAGAAGTACCCCCCGGAAGAGCATGTGCGGATGCGGTATCCGGGTATTCGGAGGGGTCTACAACAGAGAGGAGGAGCTCTTATAAATAATTCGGTGTGTTGGTCATAAAATGGGGCCAAGAAAAATGCTTTACGAGCCATTTAAATGCCACAGAATGTTTGTCTAGAAATGTGAGGACATTTGTGGTACAGGGTCATTTGGGGTCACATTTCCACGAGACTATGATTCATAATTGACTGACAATCTGCCATTCTTCACAGATCATCGACAGCTCAAGCACATAATTCGCTTTCCCCACATTTCTGTCATTCACTTCATTGAGTTTCAGCTGGATTTTGGGTCCATTGTGCGAATTGAATGTCGATTTTTTGTCGGAGTCAGACGGCAGCAACTAGTTTTGTCCTCAGTCCCAAGACCTGTTGTTGTGGAGTTGATTAAATTGGTGTTAAAAAGTTTAAGTGGCTGTTGGTACAATGTAGAGCACTAAAATTTCATAGCCTACTTTGCAACGCTTCCCTGCGGCCTCCTCCGACCCACCATGTCCTCCATGTCCTCCATGTCCGGGCCATAAAAGTGCGCCGCTAACGTGTGTAGTTCAAGTGCGCACTTTTGGCCCACTTACAGGAACACGGCTTCTTCCTGGCCCGCTCACAGACTGTCTGAGGCAGGGAGTGAGGTCAAAGCTATTCCTTGGCTTTGTCTACCCTTACAGATTACACAGCCCTGGCTCCTGCTCCTCCTCCTGCCACTTCTAGCGAGTTAACGGTTAACGGTTAACGGCTAACGGTTGTAAGCTCACGGATATCCTCAATCGTCAGGGTCCCTTGAACTCTCACAGATAAATTACACTGTTGAACAAAGGCAGGGCTCGTTGTTGGGCGTTACTTTGTTTGCAGTGTTTCCGGATGGAATATGTAAAATCTGAGTAAAATCCAGGACAAGTGAATATTGAATATATATTTAACTACTGATGGAATAAAAGTACTATAATCTCACATGAGTTTCAATTGTTTTTGTTGTAGATACCAATACGTACTCCATGTTAGAGTACAGATTTACCCCAGGTGGCAGCATCATTACTGTAACTCCCAAAACTCCTGCTGAATAGTGCAGGGCTAAGTCCGTGGCGGCTACATACGCATACGACACGTGTCGGGGCTGTCTAATTGGCAAAACGAATGAATCTATTTGGCAAGAATGAATACAGCAGCTGACCACTGATACTCCCCTTGCGCTCCCCTTCCACAACTCTCTTCCATTGTGCCCTTGAGCCCCTGTACGGCGCGCTCCCAGTCGAGCGTCGAGCATTTTCAATTAGAGGGCGAGCGCTTTCGATTTGCGTATTATTTATGGCGTCCGCAAATCGTGCACATTATTCATAAGCTGAGAGGCAGCTTAATGGCCACGCAGCCAGCGGCAGATGGGGAGGGATGCGCCACAAGCCGGGGGGTGGTGGGCGGCTAAGCTACCCTTCATTGTCGACGGCAACATAATCTTGAAGCGCGCGAAATGTTTGTCTTCTTTCCACTGCAGCTGGGGGTTGCAGGGGTTGCATTCGTTAGTTCCCTCTGGTTGTGCCACAAAATGCATCCATCGCTCTTCTCACACGAGACGCCTGCCTCCATTCAAATTAAGCGACTTTAATCTGACGTGCGTACCTTGCGGTTGACTGCAACTCAGGCTCGGAGAAATTCCAGACCAGGTGCAGGACGTTTATCTCTGCCACAGACACAGACGGAAACCAAACAGAGACCCGACCTGTTATATGAAGTTGGAGCGGTATTTCAGTGTCCCAAGCATTCGAATGTTCACCATTAGAGATGTGCGTGTGATGACATCGAAAAAGTGTTCCGATTAGAGTTGAAGATTTGAACGTCTAGGTTGCCGAATTATGTATGTTAGTATTCCTAACGAGAAGCAGTAGGTTACTCCTAATAAGCCACCGAAAGTCTAAGGCCTTTTGGCATCTACCATCTCTAGATCCTCACACCCAACAGGTTGACAACTACGGATACATGTAGCCACTGCTGTCGGCTGTGGCTGGTGCTGGTGCTACTGCTGCTGCTGCTGCTGCTTGCCACTCGCATGCCAGTCATGGACATGGCAGTTGGAGTTGTTCCTCTAGTACTCAACTGTAAACCGTCCCAGCACTTAAGGCGACCGCATAACCAAACCAAACCCGATGTCAGCATACAAATCCGCCTTAGTCCCACAGAGTCAAGGCAGAGGATGCAAGCCTTCGAAGAGGAGGATTCGTTGTCAGTGGCGACGGCAACAGTAGTTCGCTGTCTCGCGCTGCTTGTCTGTGTGCTTCTGGTGCTTAACCGATCTGATCCTTTCCAACGTTGAACCCACAGCAAACAATGGGAGGTAGGGACAGTAAGCTTCCTTTGCTGAAAAATAACTGATTGTACTTTTGGTTTCTCATTAAACAAAGTACCTATATATTTGTGTTTGAATTAAGTTTGAAATCGAGATTCCTTAACAGAGAGCTGTTCCAATGCCAAACCATTCCTCTGTTAATGTTAGCCGCACAAGCTCTGCAGTTGCGCAGTTGGGAAAGTCGCACTCTTAAATGTTACGCCCTCTGTTAACCAACTGAAAGTTTTTCCCACTTCCACAGTGTTCCGCCAATAAGTAGTGCAGTAGTTCAACACCTTGCCCCTAATATCATGCCCGTTCACGTAGTGCACTAGGTAATGGTTCGCATGCCAAGTTCACATTTCATGCCCGTCCCTGCCCCTGTCACTGTCCCTCGGCGAGGAGATAAAATATGTGTTTGTCACGGCGCCTCGAATGGGCCTTTAACACCGCCGCTGCTTCTACCGTCTTTTCGTCTGGCATCTGGCATCGGATCGAGCTGGCTGGCTGGTTGCGTGTCCGGCAACAGTTTGCGAAGGAACAGTACAGTTCGAAAAGTTCCAAATATATGGCCAGGCACTTGATAAAACCTGTTGAAAGGGCCCCCGTGTGCGACGAGTGGAGAAGTGCTGTTGATTTATTGGTTCTGGGGAGTCAGGGGCGCTCGACAATATTTTAATTAAAAATCCTTTCATATTTCGATGAAGTTTTTCCTGATTGCAATGAAGCTTTGCAATTTTTTCTGCACATTTTTGGCCTTATCTTACTTTTGGATGCCCTCGAAGTGCTCCCTGAAGTAATTTTGGGCGCAAAGGCAGCCGCATATCGGCAGAAGATGCAGACACCTAATAAAACTTTTGCGACAAGTGGGGGTTTTGAGTGTTACGAAAACAGAAAAACAAAAAAACAATAATTTTTGAGTTTATTTTATTCCTGCAAAAAGGGATGGAGATGGAGCTCAAACTGGACTCTCCACAAGCCTCAAGGACTACCCCTCGGCAGTGGTCTGTCTCTCTCCCTCGTCCTCAGTCTGTCACTGGGACTTTTCAGTTTTCTATTTGCCATCTCTGGGTGTTGTTGTTGTTGCTGCTGCTGCTTCAGCTGTTGGGCAAACTATTTGCCATCTCGACAATTTCCTGCACGTGCAAAGCATTGCAAAAACGAAGTTTTTCGATTGCAACATCAGATGGTAGATGGTAGATGGGCATTTGGATGGAAACGAGAATTGTCCTGTGGAACTATGCGGGCAGCAGGTACAATATTTCAATAAAATATATTTACGTGAAAGTAAGAAAAGAAAACTTTCAATGATTTCATATTTTTTCCAGCCATTGAAAGCAAATTGTCAGGCCCTACCATTGACGCCTTTCAAGTCGATTTGGCTTCTGCTCTTTATTTCTACATTGCAGGAGAATTGACAATTAATAACAATTAGAGCCGGCGCCGCCAGCCTCGCCTAATTGTGGATAATATATAACTCTATTCCATCTATATAACACTCTCCTTCCCTGCGATTATCTCAATGGCTGTGTGTCGTGTGTGTGTATGTGTGTGTGTGTGTAGGAGAACTATTTCTCCTACTTTGTGAAATAATTTATGCCAAAAGCGTAATTAAATTAATTAGGATTAACTTTGGCTGTGCACGCATTAAACTGGCTTTGATTAGCTTATGTTCCTGCATACATTTGACAACTTAGACATGCAGATAGTACAATTGTATCCACGGAATACTTGTGTACTCTGCGCCTGCATCTGTATCTGTATGTGCGTCTGCCCCAGTAAATCGCCCTGCGTGTGTGTGTGTCGCACATGTCTCTGGCTGTTTAATCTAAATGTTGGTTTTGGGTCGCTTCGGTAATCATAAAGATGGAATAAGCGATGAGCTGTCTGCAACTGCCAATTTGGTTTAGTTATGCTCTTCTCTAGCTTTTGTTATTCTGGCGGGTTTTGTTTACCCGCTGGATACATGGATGCTTGGTAACTTTAATTCCATGTTGTCCAGTTTTTCACGTTGCAGTTATTCTATTTATTATTCGGTTTTGGTTATCCTTTTAGCAGCATTTTCTCTGTAAATTTGTCTGTCTGTTTGCCTGTGAGTGCTTCCAAAAGTTAAAAATTAACCGACACAAACCCAAAAATATGTGAATATTAAAAACTGTTAAAATAAATATATTCCTGAAACACTGAAATCACAAAGTGACTTTCAGTTAAGAACTCACTTTCAGTCGGCAGAAAGTGGATTAGGTGTGTGTGTGTGTGTGTGTGTGTGTGTGTGTCGGTGTATCTACTGGTTGTGGCTTTTAAGAGGTTTATGCAAACTTGATGAATATTTATCACATTTGGGGCAAATAATGGTCATCTTTTTTACCCAAAATGGATTTCTTATTTATGTGGCCAACTCTTCGGATTGTCTTAATTCTTTTAGCAGTTCCTATTCTTATTAGTGACTTATCCAATACTATCCCAAATCTCATTTGAATTACAGCAAGCTTTAGCATTGTGTGGGTGTGTGTCCCTGTTGGGCAGTTGGTCATTGGTTTTTTTTTCTCTTCGTTGTGGTCGTTTTGTCTGCTTTAATTTATGTCACGAATAAATGTGTCGCAAATCATTACGCGGGAGATTTTTCTTGTTTTTGTTTTCGCCATGTGATTGTTGGGAGTGTCAGGGCGCTTTATTTAATGGCCTGGAAATGGAAAAAATAAACAAACAAACCCAAACAAGAGCAGCGATGACGAGAGGCATTCGCGTTGGGAGGACATAGGACGAACGAGCCACCTAAATATAGACACAAATCACAAAAACTCGTCGTGCAAAAACAAAGGCCAGCAAAGAGAATTGTCTACGCTTTGAGTGCCGAAGCATTTCATACCCTTTAAAATCGAGAATTATTATGTGAGCTTAAAATTTAAATTCCATTTAACAGAGCATTTGGATACAGTAAATTTAAATATGTGTAAAACACTCTAAAATAAATACAATTTGTGGGAAATATGTAAATATTGAATTAAAACGCAAAATAGTAATGTTAAAAAGTGAGTGAAAGTCGCTTTTTTTTACAAGTTACACTCTATGGTAAATCTAGTGTTATACATATTTAGGATGCCTGATAAAAGTATGTACATGTATGTATGTATACCGAGTCAAGATTGTAAATACTCTAGCTCTGCGCTGCAATCGATCAAAAATTGAATGCCCTCTCAAAGGGTATGAGATACGAGCCAAATGCTGTTGTTGTGGATGGGTGGTGGGGCTCCTGCTGCTGCTCCTTGCTGTTGGTAGGGAATGAGCACATTAAATCAAAAGTGGTGCATAAAGCAGAAACAGGAGCAGCAGCATAGTCAGCTGAGAGGAATGGGACACGACGTAGATGTGGAATGAAGCGGCTTACATAGAGCAAAGGGCATCGAGTTGAAAACACAAGGATTAAAGGCGGCAAAGGACGACGAAAACGACGCAAACGTTTAACGCCTGCAGGATATTTATGATCATGAATTTTCTTATTGTGCTGCTGGTGCTGGCCTTGTACCATGTCCCTGGTCCCCGGTCCTGTCTTTGCCCCCAGAACTCTAAGCGATTTATTAAAATGTGCAGTATCAGAGGGAGGAGCAACAGCACCAGCAGCAGCAGCATGATAGAAACAGAGAGGAACTCAATGGACAGCTGTCTGTGGCATGAACCGAAAGGAGCTGCCCGTCGCCTGCCCCACTGCTTGAGTGGCCTCGACCTGCTCGATTGCTTATACATCGATATGTACATATATACACACACACACACACACACACACACACAAACACATAAACCCGTACATACGTATTTGTATGCAACGTTGGTAGTGCCGCGCCCACCAATCGACAAAAATGAGTTATAAAACTTGAATAATCTGAACAAAATATTTATTCATGTTTAGCACGAAGACGAGTCGAAACGCGGTCTCTCTGTGGGGGCGTGGTATTCACAGAGGGAGAGAGAGAGAGAGCCTTGGAGCAGCCATTACTTTATTTACATCATATCCTGCAGGATGTGTTCGGCACACCGTGCGACTGTGGCGCACTTACAGCGAATCAATAACAAAATAAATCGCTTTACAACCGCAGGACATTGTATTGTGTTACACAAAAGATTGCCAGCGCCAGGCCAGGCCAGACCACCCGAATGGGACGGGATGGCATGGACGGGAGTGCCTGCTGCCAGTAAAGGAATGAAGCAGGAGCGGGGCCAATGAAAGCGAAATAAACGAATCGAAACGAAACGAAACGAAAGGAAAGGGAAGGAATACGTACAGCAACAAGAAACAATGCCAGGCACTTGGCAGAGAAAACAAGCAATGAAGGGATATTATAGTAAAAGTATTTATACAGCAAAAGGGACAAAGACGAGCACCGAGCACCGAGCACCGAGCACCGAACACCGAAACCCGAACAGAGAGCAGTGGGTCCGTCGAGTACGTAGATGCACTCGCACTTGCAGGACGATAAAGTGAAAGGAAGTAGAAAGTATAAATCGTTGCAATCAATTTTCGCTATGTGCTACGAATTGATAAACTGCTCCTGGCCAGGACTCGTACCAGCACCTGCTCCTGCTGTATCCCGCACAGCATGCAGCTTGTCAAGCGTTAGACGATACTCCAGGTTCAGTTCGGTTAGCCTGTCTCAAGTGAAAGGCTTTATTTAGGTTACCTACATACACGCAGCACCACTGAAAAGTGAGAACTTATGCCTCCCACTGGTCTCTCTGGGGATATCATACAAAGTCTAAACAGAGCGAGACAAATTCGAACTTTGATAGTAATAAATGCCATTCTGGCTGCTAGGATTATGACAATGCAAATTGATTTCCTCTTCAATACTTTCGATTTCCTCTTCGAAACTTTATACATATGTGAGTAAAGGCGATAAAGAGTAATAACATAAAGTGCATTAATTATTATAGGATTCACTTTGAGGTCCCACATAGAGAAAGTTGTCTAGGCCATGCTTCAGGCGGAAATTCAGAATTGGGTCGCCTTCGATGCATCCATAAAGGCAGCTGCATCCACGCGGATTGCACTTGCCCACTCCGCACCAGGCGCCATACACATTCATGCCATCGCCACATATCCTCGCTCTGCAAGAGTAGTTAAAGTCCTCACTGGCTCCAAACATTTCGCAATTAGTTGGATATTCTTTTTTCGCTAGGTGGAATGTTATGGTAACGGGCCTGCAGCAGTCGGCGAAAGTCTTCAGCGGCAGACAGAGTAGCCAAATGACCAGGACTGAGTGTATGATCAACATCTTTGCTGATCCCTTGCTAACGAATTGATTGGGGTATAGTTTTCAACTGAAAACAAATTGCTGCAGCAAACCTATTTAAAGGCCTCAATATGCGGGAACAATCAATGCCAGTAAAGCTGTTTTTGAGATCTAAAAATCGCGAATATGATAAATCTGTTTCTTTATTTGACAAATTACAAAGCTGTTTCTTAAGCTACATATAAAACATCTGTTTTCAATGGGTAATGCGATAATGCAGCTTTCAATATCACCAAACACAATTTTCTTCTACCAATACATTTGAGTTGTGATTTAAGACTTTATTATTTGACTATTGCGGGGGTCCTTCGCACAAAGACAAACTTGGAGAATCCATTCTTCTCCAGGAAACTTTTAACAGCCACCGATCGAGGCTCAATGCATCCATTCTGGCAGCGACAACCAACTGAATTGCACTTGCCTATGCCGCACCACTGATTTTGAACAATTTGGCCATCATTACAGATCTTTGCATTGCAGGCCTTTTTTCTCTTATCCTGCACCCCACCGTAGGTGCTACAAGTGCGTTGTTCTATGCTGGGCTTCACCTCGAAGCGTATCCTTGTGGGCCTGCAGCACACCGCCATGGTCAGCGAAGGCAGCGAGAGAAGCCAAATGCAGGCCATGATAGCAGTTAAGGCAATCACAAATCTCATTTTAAGCTTCCAAACAGATGCAGAAGCAGTATTACACTGAATGTTGAAGTCTAAAAGTTCTGCTTTTTAAAGTCTGTCGATCGCAGATCCCGAAACGGCTGACGAGCCGCAAAAGCTGTCTTGAAGATAAAGCTGTTTCTTTTGCGATACATAAAATAGTATTAGGTGGCAGCGAACAGACGGAAAGCTGGCTAATTAAATAAATAACAGATTATAGTCAGGTGCTTCACCTGTCTCTGAAAACAATATTCTTCCAAGAGTACGCTTTAGAAAAGGACACTATAAGCTAGAAGCTATTATTTATTTTCTTCACCATCTTCGCCAAATATTTATAAAATTGTAAAAACCATATTTTTCGTTGAAACTAACAATGGGATCGTAGTGCTGCTTGGTGCATCGGCGTGTGCACCCACATCCATTTGCATCACACTCGCCACGGCTGCACACATTGCCACTAGGAGGTTTTCCATCATTACAGATCGACGCTGAGCAGGTGGCTTCATTAATATTAATGCCGCCATAGGATTCGCAGGTTTCTCCCTCTTCAGGCGCTGCCAGCACAAAGTAAATTTGTGTTGGCTTGCAGCAGAACGACGATGTCAGCAACGCCAGACACAATACCCAAATGGCTAGGATACTTATAAGATGATGCGTAAACATTAATCCCATCCTAGACTGCAGAATAGCTGTGCAATAATTGTACAACTGAAACACTGGCAGGCTAAGAAAATCTATTTAAAGAGTTGCCGTCCCTGTCAATTCCGCTTTATCAATTCTTTGCATGTGGCTCAAGCAAGCTGTTTTGGGTCAAAGCTGTTTCTATCACATTCAAAAGCAATGACAAATGCTTCTTGTATGGCCTCTGTGTAACTTAAAAGGTTGTCTGATTAATTCTTATTTCTTTATTGAACACATTAGCCCACTATTTATGTCCGACATAGACAAAATTGAAGAACCCATGCTTCTCCCGGAAACTGTCAATAGGATTCGAGCCGCTGCCGAGACATCCATGCTTGCAGTGACATCCGCTTGGATTGCACTTGCCTTTGCCACACCACGTGCCCCACACATTGTCGCCATTATTGCAGATCTTTGCCGTGCAGATGTAGTTCTTGCCTGACTTTCCACCGAAGGTCTCGCAGGTGTGGCTCCTATTGTTCCCAGCCAGCTCGAAGCGTATCTTAGTGGGCTTGCAGCAGTCGGCCCTGGCCGTTGAGTATAGGCAGAAGAGCCAAATGGCCAGGATAAGCGGCAGGACAATACAAAATCTCATGCTTCACAATTCTCGTGCAACAGATGCGTTAACGCTGAACGACTGAAGAATTGAGTGGCCGATCAAAGCTTTTTAAAGAGTTTCGATCCCCGAGATCTTTAATGAAAACACAAAGCAATTAATTTCGACACATTCGATAACGGGAGATAGCTCAAAAAGCCGGATGCGACAGCTTGTATTAAGATACGCTGAAACGAGAAAATACACTCGGAGAAAAATGTCATTATTTGTAATTAGTTGCATCTTGTTATTGTTATTCTTAATTGTTTGTTGCCTTTAGTTAACAATGCCCAGTTAAACTGTAAGTAAATAATTACTAAACATCATTACAATATCTGGTGGGACAAAAATCGAAAATAAACAACAGACTGTGACAAAAACTCTGACTTGGTGGTACCGGCAATCATAGACAGCAGTTTCTTTCTCCGTTTTGTCAACGAAAATGTACATATTTTTATATCTAAGTGTAAGCATTCGAATCTCATAACTTTTTATCTGGGTGCAAAAGTTAATAACAAGTCATTGACGTCTTGTGGTACAACCTATAAATTAACCATTGGATCAATTAACTGATGTAAGACCCCAAATCAGGGGATTTAATAACTGATATGAAATACAAAGAGTTGTCTCTTGTCTGCCAAGGAACCTCAAGGAAAGCTCTTAGTTTTACCCTGGAAAGCGACACGGAGGACACTTCCCGCCAAAAAATTGTGCACTCGCAGCGTACAACGCACAATAAAAGATAAATTTATATACAGTAGCGGCAGCGGGAGCAGCAGCAGCAGCAGCAGCAGCATTGACAACGGCTGCGAAATAAATATTTTATAATTTAATCAACATAAAAGCAACAAAGCAAAGACAAGGGGCGCGACTGCTCTTGGCCGCCGCCTCTGCGGTTAAAGGAGACAATAAAAGCCGGGGCACAAATACGTCGCGTCCCGCGATAATGCTTAATGATAAGAGCGAAGGAGAGTCAGTCGGCTTGAAATACTGGCGGCAATAGGCAAAGATGTTTATCATACGAGTGAGACAATAAAAACGGGAACAGACGTCAGGCCCGGCCCGGCCCGGCCCCATTCCCATTCACATTCCCATTCCCATTCCCATTTGCAGGCCCATTCTCTGGGAGGTCGACGACTGGCGCTGACAAATGGACAATGTCTGACAGACGACAGGCCCGTGAGCGCCTCAACTTGGACAAGTTTATATTTGCATTTATTTCTATTAGGCGCACATTTGTCAAAAGCTGTTTACGAGTGTGTGCGCTCCCAAGATGGAATCTCGCTCATCCGATTCAACCTACTTTCTCCCCAGCCAGACATCTTTAACTTTTCGAGGTGTGTAAGGAAACGCTTTAAGTTGCTGCATCGGAAAACGACTCGTGCTGTTTCTTTTTGTTTTGTTTTTAGACAAACGGACTCATCAAAGTAATAAAATATTTATTCGGTATTGTTGTGCACTTTTATTTGACATCATAAACAAAACCCACAAAAGTGTAAACACAAGTTGCCACAGCTCTCGCTCTCAGCAACGTGAGGCAGAGCTGTTTGCCCCGCCGACTGCTGCCTCGTTGCCCTGCTCTGCCCCGCCTGATCCTTGTTCTGGGGGCACTGGCACGCTGGTGCTGGAGCTCCTCCTGTTGTTGACTTATTTAAGACATAAAGTGCTCACGCACACACACATATCCGCATTGGCGGAACCGAGCTGAGTATTGACACGGCTACGTGTGGGCGTTCCTAAATTTAACGCCTTTGTACGAGCCCCAAAAACGGGACAAAAAAAAAACAAAACGGAAAACCCAAACCCCCGGAATAACAACAACTGGCAGCAGAAAACAAAACAAGTTACGTTAAATATCATCGAAGACCGAGGGCTGAGCTACCCTTAGAAATACCCTTTGATCAAATGACAAGAAAATTGTAAAAATGCAATCAGTTAGAAAACTAAAAGAAACTAGAAATATAAGGAAAGTATTTCTATTCACTATTAGCTATAAAAGGCTTTAAGTTTTGCATAGCTAACATCTAAAATATATTAGCAATACCCTCTCTCTAGGTATAACACGAAACACAAAGTCAAAAGCGAATACATTTTGCGCTCGCCAACCTGCTGAGAAATTGTTCTTGACATTGTTTTGGGGGAAACTGGGCAAGGATATGCCTGTGTTTTTGCTATTTAAGCTAAGACAGAATCTAGAAATCCAATGACCTTCAAATCTATATTTGGAATCGTCTGGTTGCTTTTACAAAAATTTAAATTGCTTTTGCTAATTCCCATGTACTGTTTGTTTATGTATACACCCGTATGTATGGCAGATCAGCATAGACTGCTCAATTAATGGAAAAAGCTTTTTTAGAGCCCGCTGCCCTGGTTTCTATGCTAATCTGTAGCACTCGTCGCGGCGCTGCTTGGCATATCATTACTTTGCCGCGTCATCGGCTGTGCCACAGGGCTCTGCCCGTGAGTCGCAACCACAACAACAATTTGTAGCATAGTTACGTATGCGTATCCGTATGCGCTCTATTGTCTTTTCGCCCCCACTCCCTACCTCTTGTGCATCTTATTCCGCTGCTAAGCCCACTCGCACATATGGAGCCACAGGCTGGGGCCCTGAGACTCATTTTTGTATACCTCTGCCTGCCTCTGCTTGTGCCTCTGATCCTGACTCGTCGTTGTCGTCGTCGCAGTGGGGACAGGGCAGGGCAGGGCCGGGCCACCTTGCTGCTTGCTGCCGGGCGCTTACGTGCCACGCATATAAATTATTGTATCTCGAGCGTATTAAAAATGTACGAGTGCTCATCTTGTTATCCTGTTGTGTAAGCGGATTATGTCAGGCATAAATGTCATGCGTTGTGCCAGCACCACCCGGCCCCCCGGACTGACTGCATTTACCTCGTCCTTTGCTCTCTTTGCGGCATTCTCTTTTGTTTTGCTTCCCGTTTGCGTTTGCCTTCTTTCTTTTTTTGCACACTCTCTTTTGATCCAACGATTTGTTCAACAGTGTTGTTCAGCCATTTTGTATTACACATTACACACTGAGCCACTGGCAACCGTCTCCCCGTACCCACACCCATTCCTATCACCATTCCCTGCCCATATCCAGACCCCCATTGAGCAGCACTATTTGTGCCCATTTGGAATTCACTTTTATTGAAATTTAAAACCGCCGCCAATCGATGCACGATGGGCCATAACTTGCGCTTAAAAACTGTAAGCCGTTCGTTCATTTGGTTTTGAGGGAGGGGCGAGCAGACTTTACCTCTACTTCCTGGATGGGGCACGGCCATTTGCTGCTACGAATTTCTGCAATTTTCGGTCAATAAAGTGTGGAGGCAAAAAACGTATGCAAATATATGTACATATGTATATGCAATGGTAAAGGCTACTCGGCTTCATGTCTGTGTGTGTTTGCATTAGCTCAATTTTTATTGTGTGGCCAAACTGCGAACGTGGCAGAGTGTGGCTGGCATCGGCAATGGCCGTGTTGCATGTGGCATTTAGCAGTGTTGCGGCAGCTTATCGCGGCAGTGTTCAGGCGCCACTATAACTGACAGGCGCAGCTAGATACTAGAGGATTTGTGAGTCTTGAAAACAGCAATGAACAAATTATACAATTTCGCTTTACTTTTGCATAGAGGAAAAACTTCAGATCTGGATAAAAGAACAAATCATCGAAATTCAATGATTAAGAAGAGGATGAGAAGGTTTTC
Organism: Drosophila guanche; assembly: GCF_900245975.1. NCBI lineage: Eukaryota > Metazoa > Arthropoda > Insecta > Diptera > Drosophilidae > Drosophila > Drosophila guanche. Next base: position 1,779,238 of record NW_022995749.1, read on the forward strand.
CTTCCAAAAAGACCGATAATTGAAACCAAAATAGGCAGGAGAATAATGAGCCAAACATCGCCGCTGCCTATCCCGCATTCTTCGACTCATCAGAACAATGACGAGTACTCGTATACATATGTTTGTATGTAAGTTCTTATCAACAGCAGTGGCCACTCCAAAAGCAAGGGGCAGTATAGGGCCCCACAGATACATGAATATGCCATAACATAAAGCCCTAACTCGCACACAGAGACACAGAGACAGACCCACTTGGTGGCCAATGTTTTGTTGCTTTGAAATTGGCGCTATCGTCGACTCGCACACATAGACACAAGCGCAGACACATTCGCACACACAAATTATTTGCAGCTTATCAGCGCGTTGGCCGTTGTCCATTTTTATGGGCATTTGTTTGTTGTATTCGTTTGTTTTAGTTACTTAACTGGGAGTCGGGAGTCAGGAGCTAGGAAACGACAAACATCAGATGGAGAAAAGGGAGCAGGCATAAGCAGAAGCAGTCCCAGGCGAAGCGAAGTTCGAGAGGTTGGGCCAGGAGACAGAACGGAACCAGAGCCTGCTGGATGATGACGCGTGTGGCAGATTTGTGTCACCCAACACTGCCAGACCACAAAACCCTCACACACTCTCACAGAAAGAGGGTGGAGTAGCAGCAGCCCACTTACCGCGTCCAGCAGGACATCACTTGAAAATTGCCTAAGTAGTTTTCTCTTTCAGTTTTTGGTTTCTTTTCTGCTGCTGCTGCTGACCTCTATTTCCCTTTCCCCTTCAGTCCAACACATGGGAAGTAGTGTGTGTGTGTGGATGTGTGCGCCTTTGTTTTACGATCTGTGCGGGGTAATCGAAATTGATTGTGCAATACTCGTAGCACTCGTAGTACATGTCATGTCTCGGGCAAACTTTGGCCACAGAAAACTATCAGCAGTTGACCGCAAATATGTTTACCCAGAATGCCTTCACATACCACATGCCATATGTAGATTGATAAATTCCCTCCTTAACATCCTTGTTCGTCCGATGTAAGATTTACGATTACTTTTGTCCTTGACTACTCGATATGCTCGAAATGGCAATGTTTGTGCAACAAACATGGGCTTCGAGTGACTGAATCTGAATCTGCGGTTGCGGTGTCGCTGATTGAAATCCCTAGTTGACCCAAAGAGGTCAATATGGCGTGAGGTTCATCAATAAATTGTACGCTGATTGCCGCCTCCCTCGAACGGTCTTGGTGGCCTGTCCTCAGACTGCTTATGGCCTACGGCCTCTCCAATAAAGCGTTATTAAGTGTGACCGCAGGGTTGGTCAATTGCCGGAATGGTCTTCGGCGGCAATGGCAATTAATACGAAGTTCGATCATCATTCTCCAGGTCTTGACCTGCGTATGCCCGATGGGTGCCAGCCTTGTCAAGAGGGAGAATGGGCCGGGAATTAATTAAATTCGTTAAGTATGAATGCAAATGCAATAGCATCTCATTATGCAGCACTTTAAGTTCTTAACTTTTTAATAATCTCAGCGTATATGTAATATGCTTAATGTTGTCACGGCTCAGCGCGGAATAAAATGAAATGCAAAAATGCAATAAAAAAAAATGAACGGCAACGACGACGGACAAGTGGCAAATAAGTTAAAAAGCATTTAATGCAGCGCCAGCATTAAAAATAAATAAAAAATATGAAAAACCCACCACAGCTGTTGGCGGAGAAAGAGTTGCTGGTCGTAGGAAAGCTCGATGGTGGAGAGTGTAGGGGAGAGAGCCATGGAGTCAGAGGAGAGACAGCAGGCATTCATAAATTATTTGTATTTAAATGAGGCTGCCACTAGGCTGTGGCATCGTCTGCGGGTTTGTCAACGCACCGGTCCCAAACTGTCCGCAACGCTGTCTGCGACAGCTTTAATTAAATAAAATAAAATACAGAACAATCACAAGGCAGCTCCAAGAAGCGGATCCGTCCGCAAACTATCCGAGGACATTAAGAGCCGATTTACGATCTGCTTGCAAGCTCTTTAACTGCCGCAACGTGCGTGGCAGCCACGGAGAGCGATTACCCAAGTCCTCGAGTTATCTTCTAGTAATACTAAGTGCAAACAACTCGTGGCTGCCACCCTCTCGAAAAAGGTGGGTGCTTGGGAGTGCTGCCAAGTTTTGATTTTTCATTTACATATGCTAATTAACCCGGAGACGCTTGTTGTCCGGGGCAACCACCGCACGGAGATGCGCCACGGATACGAGATACAGAGCCGCTTACAAATATTACATTAATTAAGTGCAAAAAACATTATTTGTCGAGATCAGAACCAGCCAGACAAGGTAAACACACGGAGAATATGGATGGGCAGGGCATGGCAGGGGAGAGGAATGAAATGGGGGAACACCTCCAGGAATCCCAACCACTTCCTTGTGGTTACCCATAGATAAAGAAGGATCCACCAAATGGTTGGATTCCTTTCAGGATTTCCTGAGGTTACAGCACATCACTTTCGAAAATGTATTTACATAGAGCCATAGCTAATTATTATAATTCGGTTTTATGGAGGACAAATGCAAACGCATAGTATGACTCACTGAGGGGTTGCTGCTTCAGTTTTCGTACCCCTTTGTTCGACATAATCTGCTGAATCCCATTTTGCCACTAACCAGTTGTCACCTCACTTCCAAAGTATCCTTCAGTACAGAGGGGCAGCTCTGTACTCTTAATCCTACATATGCAGACTGCAATTAAATTGAAGGAAAAATCACTTCAAAGTTCTGGTTGGTATTTCCATTGAAATCAACAGCTTTTTTGCCGCCCATCAATTTTTAAATACTAATAATTTGGTTGCGACAGAGATTACTGGTTGGAAAAAACATGGACAGGAAAAAAAACCACTACAGCAGGGCGACAACAGCAAAGTTAACAATTTGCAACAATTTGTTTTTATTTAACACTGTCACGGGCGGGGCAGGCACTTTTTTTGCACAACCATATAAATGTATTTCAATCGGTTAAAGGGAGGCGAGTCCACATTAAAGTATCAACTGCTGATATGAACTGCTGAGTCCTGAATCCTGAAAGATTATACAATATTGAGTATTTCTTTGGAAAACTTTTGTGGCTGAACAAACAGAAACAATTGAGAAAGTTTCAAGGCTCGAGTGGTAAATAATACAATAAATAACTTCCCCAAATGAATTAGATGCGGCCTTGCCTGGCCGCCTGGCCGCCTGGCCGGGCCTGGCCGAAAAGGAAAGCCAGCTAGAAAATGGTGACTCGATTCGGTGAGCCTTCGGCTTCGGTGCGGCTCGGTTTGTACGTGCCCAGGAGAGAGTCCAGTTCGGAGAAGTTCATAAATTTCTTATTTTACTTTAAAGAGTGACATTTGCCCAATTGCTTTCACTTCCTTGGCCTGGCCGAGTTATTTTTTTTCCACCTTTTTCATGAAATTCATTGACCGCAAAATGATTTTACGGCCCTTCCACCAACACTTCGGTTGAGGAGGAGCAGCAGCAGGAACAGGAGGAGTCTGCGGATGCCATAAATTGAGCATTTCCAGGTGAAGTGATGCCGCCTCGGTACGAGTCCAACAGTCTTGTTTATTTGTGGCAAGGGCAATTAAATTCTGCATTCAATGCTAATGCATCTTGTTTTTCAGGAACAACTTGCCTGTGTGTGTAACCCGATTGTAGTTGGACCCAAGTTTTGGGCCTGCCATGATCCTCTGATCACAGAAAGAAATGCTTTCTATTTCTTGGGCAAACGAAAACTTTTGCTCACAACTGGAAAATTGTTTACCCCTGCTGTCTGCCAGGGAAACTTTGGCCAACAAATCTGGGCAGTTGTTGAACCAGTTTGACAATCAAATTCTAGGCAAAACAACTTTTGCAAGGTGCAGAGGCAGAGTAGAGTCCAACCATCTCTGTTTATTTCTTCTGTAGAGAAAATTACAGGCACAAAAAGACAAACTTCTTGTCTGTTGCCAGCCATTTTTATCACATACTCGTACATTCACAATGCAGTTATTGTTGCAACTTGTAGCAATGCAGATGCAAAACTTAATGTGGAATAAATTGGATTCAAAATATGTTTGTGGAACAAACAGAACACTGAGGGAACGTTCCCTATACTCGTACCAGCTACATGTATCATTTAAAAATGAATTCCAAAGAAGCTTGGGATTCAATTTCGTATATTAAGAGCAGACTGCACTCGGCTAAGGTCCTGAAGCCTTCGTGAGTTTCGTTTTAGCTTAATTAATATTTGTTTTCCATCCTAGGCTTCTGTATGAGGGTATGTCCTGCCCTTGGGCAGTATCTCTGGCACTGCAACATGAATTTGTAACAATTCATTAACATTCAGGAAGAACCCGCACAGCTGTATGTATGTACACAACACAGAAAATGCAGCTACAAATATGGTTACAAGGAGCATATAGAATACATGTATTTCCAGGCCCGAAACCCTTTCGGCATGGGATGGCTCCTGCTCGGGGGCTATAAATAAGCCCAGACATTTTCAAGGACATTTTCCCTGCCCATCTGGACCGTGCCGCTCTTGGAATTCGGTTCGGCTTTTTTCTTCCATCTTCTTCTGGCCGTTGCTGTTGTTTTAGCTGCGAAATTTATACGACTTGCTAAAATTGCACATAAATTAAATTTATGTTTTATGAGCGTTGTCCTTGTGCTCCTTGCTTCTATTCCGTTTTGTTCTATTTTGTCCACCCATGTTTTGTTTTGTTTGGTGTTCTTTTAGTTCTCCGTTTTTGTTTGTTTTCGTTTCGCTTTGAGCCTAGTCCTGACAATGTCCCGGGCAATGTCCCAGGCATTCACGTGCCGGAAAATCGCATTTATTTAATACGCACAGTAAATTTTCAGCACTTGGAACTAAATAGACGCACATTTAGTGCCATCCCGATGGGCAGGCCAAACACCAGACTATTCGGAATATAGTACATACCGTCTGAGCCCCTTCCAAGTCGGCCCTACATGACATTAATAATTCACTTTGCGCAGTCAATTTGGTCAAATCGCCTCGCCTTGGCCATTCAGGCCTGGCCTGGCCTGCCTTCCACTCACTGCTGTCCTGTGCCGCTCGTTGCTGTTGTCAGTTGCTGTTCATTATTTTTAAACGTCGCTGACAGTTGTAAATCTGTCAGACTTATTAACCGTTAAATGTCACTTAAGTGCCATTCGTCGGTTATTGTGGCAACAACAAAGATGTCGGAGAAATGCGATCAAAATCCAAGCCAAATAAAGTCCGGCCAAAATATGTGCATAATTCTGGAGTAAAAATTGTATTTTGACTGCACAAAAAGAAGTGAACGTCAAGGAAGCCATGTCGCGACAACATAAAGCATTGAAAGCAGAGCCATTTCCACAACTGTAATTATTTTCCCGCGTCTTTATTACATTTAAATGCCAATTTATTGCCTTCGATTAAATTATGCCTTGGCCTCCTCCGCCCCACCGGCGGCTCCACAGTTGTAGCAAAATTGAGCCTTATATTCATGGAAATGATTTATGACCCATTGGGGACTTTTATAGGATTAAGCAGGGATAAACCAAATGCCTGATACCATGGGCCGTGGAGTGTTTGTGGGTTTCGGAGTTCGAATAGAAATTGGACCTGCCCAATAGATGCAAGTTTCGCATTAATGAATGAGCTGGAAATAGGTTTTTCCCTGACCCAATGGCTTTGAAAAAAGCAATATGGGCTTAAAACGTTTCAGTGCTGTCAGGAGCAGGACTTTTGTAGGCCCTTTTTCCATATGCTATGGATTATTTTATTAAAACCAAAACAAATATTCTGCTAGGCAGTATGCAAGAAATATCAGCTGGCTTTCAACAAATCCAAACTGCACTCCAGTCCGGAAGGCAACAGTTAGAGTCATGCAACAGTCTGAGGCAAAGAGCAGTTTCAGCAGAAGGCGGAGATGGGGACGGATACTGAGGAGAGTAGAGAACAAATGCAGAAACAAATACATTTTCATAAATCTGGCAGCACTTTAATAATTTCCGTTTATCTCTTGTACTTGCAACGGCTGTGGCACAATGTACAATGCCTCTGCGTCTGAGATTGTGTTGTTTTTATGGCTGGTTACTGATGTTGCTGCTGCAGCTTGGCATTTTATAAATCGCTTGACACAGCAACGAACAATGGGGCAGGGGCAGGGGCAGGAGCTGAAGCTGAAGCAGAGCCAGGCAGGGCCAGAGCCAAGACCAAGGGCAGGACACGGGTCGGCAGCAGCTGAAGCGGGGAAAAGTATAAACCTAAACAATGCAGGCTGAGTCCGAATCAGAGACGGAGTCAGTGTCGGAGGCCACTTTGTAGCCATGTCTATGGCTACAAGAAAAAACGACGTATACGTATTCTACGAATATGAAACATGGCAATAAATATTGTGCAGGCATTAAACGTTTGCCTTATTTCACTTGCAGCAGCAGCAGGAGCAGGAGCAGGATCAGGAGCAGGACTCTGAAGGAGCCGAGTAGGCAGCAGCATTGAACTTGTGCAAGTGTTTGAGTACTGGTAGCAGCAGCTTTTCTTCGTAAAGCATTTCCACACCATTAAATTGACAATGCAATAAAATAACTGTTGGCCAGCTGCTGCTGCTGCTGCTGCTGCTTCTGCTACATCCTTCCATCTCCGCCTTCGCAATGATCATTCACTCAATGGGAAATGTGTTGCATACTCTCGGGCAGCTACATTAATAACATAAACAAACATCCATCTCGGTGGCCGGATCCGCCCACTTCGACCCACCACCGGAGTGCTTTACACGCCAAATTAAGTAAACTAAATGGTTACAAATAGTTAAATGTCCCTCGTCTCCACGCCTCCTCGAAAGTCTCTGTAGTATATGTTACCATATAAGAGTTATTTGTACATTTACCGCCACTATGCAATTATCTAAACATTCTTCGTGCGAAAAGATGAAATTTCGGATCTATGCAATTAAAGCAAATTGTATTTTGACACCGTGAAATGAACACACACCCAAATTTAAATTAACTATTCCAATTTGATACACAAAAATGGTGAAATATTCATCATTTTTAATATCATATTATATTTGTATAATTTAAATTAAATTTCAAAGTGAAAATATCAAATTGGACTATGAAAATAGCAAATATTTGTATCCTTTTTGCAATTGTCTCGCTCGGACAAAATCCATTGACTCTCACTCTGTTCCAGAATTTATAGTCCTTAGAGTATCGAAAATGCAATCTTCTGCTGGAAACATATGTATGTTTGAGAGAACTTTATATCTTTATATTCAAAAAATACCAGTTAGACAGAGAATAGCTAAACTCATTGCCAGAAATCTCTTAATTCGTAAGTGAAATAAAGTTAACTCAAGGGGTTTCGGGGTAGACAGTCATAAATATTTCAGCACACGAAACGAAACAAGCAAATCGTTTAGTGCGCCCAACTTCCGTTTGGTGAAAGGCAACGGAAGCGCTGCCAGCCACACACGCACACACTCGGCTACACCCAGACGTGGTTAGATAGGAAGCAGCGCATGCAATCACGGCACAAAAGTCTCCCATAGATGTGTAGCTCCCCATGTTTGTGTGTGTGTGTGTTGCACATAATCGCAGCTCACTGCCCATTCAGGCACTGGCAATATGTCAGGACATAGGACTGGCTGGCCAAGATACCCGTACGATTGTAGGACGCTCTCATGTTCATAGGCCTTGGCAGCGGCCATCGGCCATCGACTCAACGGACAGCGGCCAACGTCCGCCAACGTTGGCCCAGCACTTTCGACGGCTTTTGTCGGCCTGACCGGCAACGGCAAAAACAACAACAACAACGACAACAACTACATCAAATACAAAAGGCGAAAGGCAAGATGAAGCCAAGCAACTTAACATGCAGGTCCAAGAGGTGTTGAAAGCAATTGGCGTTAGAAAAATGTATGCAAACAGGACCACACACCACCTCGCACACATGCTGCAAGCCGCATGCCACATGCCACCCGATAAACGCATCGAGGCGGCACGAGGCGATGACATAGACAAGTCTTGGGGGCAGAAGAGCTGAGCCCCCAACGAAAGGAAGAGAGGCTGGCCAAACGTGCCTAAAAATGTTGAAATTTTCTAGCTTGCAAAGCGTGAAAAGACAGTTTGCCATCAGCACTAAAGACCACTCCTCGGACCCCTCGTACTCTCGTACTCGTAGTTCCATTCCCATCTAAGTCCCCCCTCTTTTCGCCTGCTCTGCTCTGCTTGGGGGCGTGTCCTGGTAACGCGAAAAAGGTAATTTCTCTTTGAAGAGCTGAGGCTTGGCGAAAGGCAAAAATGAATTGCCAGAGGCTTGGGCGCACTGAAGGAGCCCCACTGGCTTTATGTATGTGCCTGTGTATGTGTGTGTATAATGATTTTCCACATACAATTTGTGTGGCTCCAATATGCAAAATAGTAGACCATAAAAGTCAGCCATCTCCCAGAGGTGTTAATTTAAAGCCGAAGTCAGGACTAGACCAGACCATAGCTTTTCCTGGAGCGGGTTGCCTGGTTGACAATTCCTGGTTTTGGGAGGACTTTCAATGAGTGCAGACGAGGGAAAAGTTATCTGGGGGAAAGTGGTTGACATGGGGATGCTGATATGGCAACCATTTTTGTAATGCTAGCTAGTCCCCAGTCATTTCGGGTAAGACTATTGATTGGAGGGCATTTCCAGAGATATGGTTGTGGGATTGATTATTTCTTAGGGCCATTTAAATGGCAGCAAAGCAATGGCCCAATGTATCCATCATTTCTGTCAAGAAAATAGGAAATTGCTCCCCATACAACACTTGGCCAAAGAAGTTAACTATTCTCATCATCGAAATGGCTGAAAACATATTTCGCTTTTCTATTTCGAGGCCTAGCACAGAGCATGCCCCCAGGTATCGTTCTTAAAAAATAACAACATCAAGTCAAGTAACTACCAAAAAAAATAGATGAGCATCAGCCAGAAGAGAATGAGCCACTGGAAGGGGAATGGGAAAAGGAGCGCTTGGGAGTAAATTACAAATTAAATCATAAAACGGAAGTGACAGGGCACAGAGCAGCGCAGAGCACAGATTTGGATTTATTACGTGACCAGAAACATTAAACGTATCGCCATTAACACACGCGTTTGGGCCAGAACAAACTGGCAGGAAGTAGGGAGTGGAGAGAAAAGCCAGGATATGGCATGGCATGTACATATAAACCTATTTATGTGTGTACATATGTACATATGTATGTATGTATGTCTAAGCTGACCATGCAAACGAGCGCTTACTTTTCCCCCTCGTTCTCTTAGTCACTCAGCTAATTGTTCGGCCAGCGTGTGAAGTGCAAATATTATGATGGATTTTTGCAAATTGCTTAGATTCATTTAACCGGCAATTGTAAAGCGTTTGGATATCTATAATTTAATTTGACATTCGGCCAAACTTTATTCTATTTTATGTGGTTGCCAGTGACAACATCCGTTTGTGTGGGAAGCCAATTATTTTGGCCTTCTTTATAGGGGTTTTGAGTTCAGGCAAAGGCGTTGCTCATTATTCAGTTTATGCATCAGTTAATTCCGGCCATTATACACATTTATGAAGGTACAAATATTTGTGTTGCTATTGCCGTTGCCATTGCCATTGGCATTGCCGTATACAATACGCGTATCTGTGTGATTTGTCAAGCACGAAAGAGAGCAGTGGCCGAGGTATAAAGTAATTTCCATTTAATTGACATAATTGCGCACACTTCACATATTTAATCAATTGTCAAAGCAACGCAGACACAAGCATGTACGAGTACACTACTCACACAGATACTCAGACACACTCACACACTCACAAGCAAATGCGATGCGATGCGATGCGGTGCGGTGCGTAGACAATCGTCTGTTGCTCACTTTGCCGTTAAGCTGACAATGACAGCAATGGCAATTTTATTGGCAGGCTCTGGCTAAATGGCCAATGGCATAGATAAATATTTGTTGGCTTGCCAAAGCGCGCGCTCTCTTCATACACTAACTCATACACAGACACACACATTCACATACACATACACATACACATACATGTAAGGGTATTCAAACACGTTCTCCAATGCTGAGCCAAAGCTTTCACTCAAATGTCACTTATCGCCTCACCGACACCACACAGCAGACAAGAGAACACACACCCTAACACAAACACACCACGTCCAGGCACTCGAACTTCCAACATCTGTTTACCATATAGATCCATATGGCATATCTATCCGAGTATGGCTGTGCGTGTGTGTGTTTGTGCTGGTTTGTTTTTAGCCTCTGTGTGCTGTGGCATGGCCTGTCCTGTCCAAAATCCCCATCACCGACGCTCCAGGGTCAGCGGGAGCCGAGGCGCTGGCAACTGTACAAATATGTTTAATGAGGGTCACTGATTATGCCGATTCAAGTTAATGTGTATATAGAACCATATTATATATTGTTAATTGGCAAATATATAATAAATATGCCTTAAACCGAAGGGATCGACAGACTGGGCAGAAGTGGTCTGGGTCCGAGTCTGGGCTGCCACTGCCTGTAATCCCCCCATTGAATGGACTGGCCTTAAGCAGTACATTTAAATGGCCAAGAGTGGCTGGCTATAATTATGCATTACGTTTCATTATCGCTACGAATGCGGTCACAAAAGTCGCTGCGGCAATTTCAGACTCAATAAGGGCCTGGCCACAACAAAAGCGAAGGTCCACGGTAAACGGTCCATGGTCCGCGGTCCTCAATGCAACTCCAGCCACAACAATCGAAGAAAGAAAATTAATTACACTTAATTAATGGCTCTTTAAACGGCCAATGCAACGTAAGTCGCTGCAATTTATTTTGGCATAATGATAGACAGGGGTAGACAAACGCAAGCTCTGCTCAATGTCCACGTATCCTTCTGCCCGAAGGAATTCCAGTCCTGTCATTGGCAGTGTTGAGTGGCACTTGGCATATGTACAAAAACAAAAACAACAAAAACAACAAAAACCTTCCACAGCGGCGGAGGCAGCCAGCCCCGTTGACCCTTTGAAGGGCCGAAACTAACCGAAAACTAAATTTCAAGGCTCATTGCGTGCAAATAATGTGGCCAAATCTGAGGGTCGGTCTCCTCAAGACTCTGTCGCAGAACCCAGCTTCCGTAGCCCCGTTGTGATGGCGATGGTGTGCAGTGAACCTCAATAATGGTGCGGTCACACACACTCACAGGAACCCTGGGTCCCGAGCCCATTGCCAAAAGTTTGACTTTGTTTGGACGGACGTCTGATGTCTGTGGGGTCCTTGAAAAGGAGTAAAACTAGGTGTGGGAGTAGGATCCGCATCCGAGGCAGGACTAGGCGAATTTGCATATGAAATACAAAAACGTTAATGATGCGTAAAATGATTCTGTTAGCTTGTAAAATTCCATCCATCGTTTTATGAAAAGTCAAGCCATAAATGAATGAACATTCAAAATACGTACGGGGCCGTGTCACTCCCATTTACATATACTCGTACTACCAGTCTGAGCTCCCTCCACGTTCCCTCGCACATTCGACAAAGACATCTGGTTGCGGGCAAAGTTACTTGTTAACCTGTTGATAAATTTATGTCCCAGCATGTCGTTGAGGCGAATTTCACACGCATTTGATTATCGATTTCCTTGGGAGTAAGCCAGCCGAGCCTGGAAATAAAGCACAAAAATAAGCGAATATTAAAAACAAACTCAAATCACATGCAAAATTATGAAAAACGAGCACCAGACCAGAGGTCCCAGAGGCCTGGCAGGTGCGCCCGTAAAGAAAATGGCAAAATGAGTATGAGTACGAGTCTCTGAATGCGAATGAGTCTGGCGGGAGGCATAAATCATTCAAATGCGAAAATCAGTTAAAACATAAAGCCCCTGTCTGAAGTGTACGGCGTTTGTTGGTTTGCTTGCCTCCGAGCAAACATAATCATGTAAACCCTAGCTGGAATTTGTTATGCATGCCCCAAAACTTTCAAGTAATGAAAATTTAAAGAAAACTCGCGTCCATCGATGATTGAGGGATTCTCGGAAATGTTTATAACTTGTTTGGCTCCTATAATTACCCAAGGACTTAATCGCTTTTACTGCTGCTGCCCCGCATGCAATAGAGATAATTTATGGATCAAGAACTCTGCTTCGCTCAGTTGATTTGTCTGCTAATTGGCTGCATGTGGCTGGAATAGCAGGAGCTGCTGCTGCTGAATGAATAATTTAAGTGAAAGTTACAACTTTTGACAACAAATCTACTGACTAATTAAAGCAAACGTCGGATTTATGTGTCAAGCGTTTGTCAAGCCAAGCAGCCAGCCAGCCAGCCAGGCACAGAGCCAGGAGTGACTGTCAGGGCTGGCAGCCAAAAAAGTTGCCACCAACTTTTCCCCAAAACTCTTTCCCCTTTTGCAGACCCTTCCCCTGTGCTACTGAAATGCAGCTGTGCGATTAAATTAATAACTGCAAAGGATTAAAAAACTAACAGCCATGGCAAGGACAAGCCGGCTGGCCTCCTCCCCCTTAAAAAAAAGAGTAACTTTCGCTGCAGCTTGAAAGGCAGAGCTAACCGACTTGCCCCTTGTTGTTAACCCAGTGGCAGGATGGCAGGAAGGCAGGATTGCTGGATGGGGTCCCCAAGCTCTCATTTGCATAATATTTACTTATGAGCCGCCTCGAGATACCTTTCCCTCCTCCAGGCAGCAGTAGTAGCAGCAGTAGCAGCATGGAAGAAAATAATTTGCTAAATTATGTCTTAAATAGTTAACAAAGTTTGCACGAAAATGTGCGGCACTATTCTTGGCCATCAGATTTTCCAGTCTGCGATGGAGGTGGCCCCAACAAAAAGTCTTTCAGTCTTAGTCTCCGTCTGCGTTTTAGTCGCAGTTTTAGTTTTAGTTGAAGCTAAGCCGCTTGTTAATTTACTCCTGTTGTAGCCCTCTCCCAAAGATACTTCTGGAGGACAAACAGAGAGCTTTGATGGAGTAGCCGTTCTGTCCAATGCAAGCAAAGATCGAAACTGTAAGCGATGTGACAGACAGTGGGTCCCCGTAGCCAACTAATTCACTTAAAGGGAGAAACTCACTTTGCTCCTGGGGCAGAGTGCACCTTTTCCATCCCCGTTGCTTATCTTCACATGACGCCGGTTCAGGGGAGACGGAGACCCCATATCGTAAATTTCGCCCCAAAACTTTCCATTAAGAAACTCAAAAACAGATACGCAAAGTTCCGAGTGCTCATCTCCTCTCCACTCTACGTGCAGTGGCCGCGGGGGCGCGACATTGGCTGGGCAACAAATCACGCGCCGCACAAACGCAGCCAGGCAGGCAGTCGACCGGCTCATAATGGAAATGCCGGCTGGCCCAGAACTCACCCCACCCCAGCAGCTGGACAGCACAGGATATGGGCTCTCCCGAAATAAAGAAGGAAAAATAGACATTGCGGGAAGTGCACGCAGTCTGTTAGTCCGGAAACGAATATCATAATTTACTTTGTCACCCGCTGCGAATTAGCGTGCTACCCATGTGTGTATGTGTGTGTGTGGCCCAGCCACGCCTCCCTTTTGCCAGATCAGACGGCCGACTCAGCATGGCGCTTAAAAAGCCGGAACATTTTCAACAAAACTGAAGGCTCTCGAACTCCAACTCCAGCTCAAACTCCAGCGCCAGCGCCACCGCCAACTCTCTAAAAAACTTTCAGCAAAACCACTTAAAAATTTTCTGTGCACTGACTTTAACATACGATAAAGAGTCTAAAAGGGGAAAGGAAGAGAGCAGAGGAGAGGGGCGGAAGACGACCAGCCATTTTGGCAGCACGGCCAGACAAATAAGCGACGCGTTGCAGGCTCAGATTGCAGTGGCTAAAGGAGAGATGGCGGCTGCTCAGCTTCCGCCCACCAGCTTCAGTTTGTGTGAGTGTGTGTGTGTGTGTGTGTTTGTGCTTGTGTGCGAGTGTTGGCCACAATGCAAATTAATAAAAAAGCATTTGAGGCTGAACATTTTTACCAGCTTGGTTAATAAATAACGCGACGGCGACAGCTTCATTTGTTTAAGTGCCTGACAGAGTAGAACCGAACCGCAAAAAAAAAACAAGAGAACGAAAAAGTAACGAAAGTGGAAAGAGACATACACACAGAACGTTTTAATCGCTCCATCAACTCAACGCTCATACGTATTCATATATGTACTTTTAACACTTTAATTTTTGTAGATATCCACCGAAAAGTGAACTACTCTGAGCCTACTCATCCTCTTAGCCTTTTAGTGAGTCCGGGATTCCGCTCCCGGCAATTGTCAATGCTATTTTGCCAAGCCATAATTAATGGACACACTTCAATCAATGATCCCTCCAATGGAGGAGCAGAGTGAGGCCGAGAAAGTTGCCAAGGAGGGAGGCCAGGCAATGGCTGTGTCTGGGGCGATATTAGCAGCAAACAAATTATCTCTTATCGAATCGAGCTACCGGCTAATGCGAATAAAGCATTCAATACTTTTCATGTTGTTGCCTTTGGATATGATTACGCTACACACAATCCGAATGCCATTTGCAAAGTCATCACGTATTCGCCACCGTCACCGTTGGCCTTACTGAGAAGACGGGGACACAGATGTTAAGATGTGGAGATGGGGAGATGAGGAGACCCGGCTGCTCACTCGCATGCATTTAGATTGGTTCGCTGGCTGCCTGGATGGCTAGAAGGCCGAGACTGGGACCATTATTTCCGTTGTTATTTGCCATTATGACAATTCAGTTAGTAAAATGCCGTTACAGAGCTTCAAACTAATTTGAGATTAAGTTCTGAGATTCCCCAATGGGTCCGCGCCGTCTTATGGGGGAATTTTGCAAGTATTTTTGTGCATCAACAGACACAGCCATGCGAAAAGAGGCAGGAAAAGAACAGAACAGGACAGAGGCAGAGAAATACCGAAAATGTAATAAGTGATTTACATGACTCGAAGGAATTCCACCGGAGGGCACATGAAATCGAGAAATCGTCGATTCCAGAAATCGATACTTCATTAAGATACCATACCAAACCATACCATACCATACCATACCATACCATACCACATAACCATAGCAGAAGCAGAAGCAATCGCAGTCTAAGCAACAATCGCAATCTCGTCTCTTTTCCTCGGCTGCTCGTTTCGTCAATGCCTAACGACTACGCATCGCTGGCTCCTTGGCCTATCTTAACGGTTAGATGACTGATATGAGAGACGGAATCATGCCATTTCATTTTCATTGACTCCTTCCCCAGGCGGGACAGGACCGTTCCTCGGGCTTACAGTTACAGCAGCCTGATGTGCACTAAAGTCGAAGCGAAACCAAACATATTTTCGAGCTATTTTATTGACCCTCAACGTGACAGGCCTAATGAATGCCGCTGACAGGAGGGATGGCTTTAGTGGCCATAATTCACATAGGAAATGGCACACTCTCAGGGATTTAGCCAACTGAATTTTTCATGCGGCAAATGTTCGGCCCCAGCCAGCGCACAGCGTGTCGAAATGCAAAATTGAAATTATGTGGCCCTTTATAATTTTCCAGTCATACATTTATTATGAAAATTTTGGACTAATGCTGGTTTGTTCGCTCGGATCGGTTTGACAGCAACTAAATTAGAATGTTAATGGGCGCTGACCTTAAAACCTTGCCCATCGCCAGAGCCCGCAACTTTTGTCAACGCAAAAATGCGTTCATATCTAATTTTAATTATTTAAGCTGACAAAATGGAAATAATATCAGAAAGATGAGAGCGCCGAGGTTCAGTAATAATTGCAGCGGAAATTGAAATTATGTTTTGCTCGGCCTCATTTTGTATTTGGTTTGGGTTTTGGGTACTTATTGGGTTTTGCATGTTGCATTTTGCGTTTGCATTTGCGCTCGGTTGCACGCAAATGAATTGTGGAGCCCGTCCCCCTATCCCAAGCTCTCATTTTTGTTTGTGAGCAACATACAAATTTGTTTCGCATTCAAATTGCATTCGAATTGCATGTTGGAGACATTCCTGTTGCATGCGACTCAATAGGGGAAAGCCGATTAGGCATTGGAATGGCTGGAATGGACGGAATGGGACTGCCACAAGACCTCCACTTGATTATCCACATGGTTGGACAGCTCAAGATGTCTGAATTAATATTCAGTTTGGTAAATTGTTTGGCATTATTTGGGTCTGTATGGCCAGCTCTGCCATCCGTTCTCTATTAATGCTCCATGAATAAGACACTCTCTTCTCTGTGAATGAATTTTGATAGACTTTTTGATTCATTTGTATTATGAGAATAATTCCAACAAGCTTCTGGCCGACACTTGCCTTATACCAAGGCTGCCTGTCAGTTGATTCACCATTAGACAAACAACTACTGAGGTGCTCCCCGAAGGAGAGCTGCCATAACCGTAAGGACCGCTGTCATGAACCAAAAACAGTATGCAAATATTGTTTCACCCTTAAAACTCTAAAAATGTTCGCTTAAGGTTCATAGCTCCACTATGCAAAAGTCAATTAAATCCATTTCCCTCCCCAGTTGACCTGGATGAAATCAAATTTCTCAACTCCAGCAGCGTTAATTGCAGATTCCTCAATCAAAAAAAGAGTGTGAGAAGGGCAAAGGTTGTGAAAGGGAAAAGTCAGCTCGTTAACCCATTAAACCAGCGCGAGTCGCATGTTTAATCCGTTTTTAAAACTTGTAAAAAAAAAGTCCTGCATACCGTTCACAAAGAGAGGGCGAAAAGAATGCTCAGCGGGGGTGAGGCAAAAGCAAAAGCAGAAAAAATGCTTAAGAAGGAGGCAGGCCACGCACAGCCACAGCGAAAAGCTATTAAGACATAAAACATTTGTAACACCTTCGAGGAACGCCCCTCTTAAGAGGACAGGACAGGGACAGCGGCCGTCTGTGGGGGGTGGGTGGTCGAAGACAGGCACTCGGGGGCAGACGACTGCTCTGGACGAAGACACGCACTCACAACAGCAAATAGGAAGTAAAAACGAAATGAAATGAAATGTTTCTAATTCAACGAAACGCATTTCAATGTAATGAAAATGGAGAAAAGCAACGACATAGACACGCCCACTGTGCTGCCGTTGACATTTTTTCGAAGCGTTTGCCTCGGCCTGACTGGCAGTGGGAGGAAAGGGAGCACAGGAGTGCAAAGGAGGGCACCATCACTCGCAGGACATGCGTCGCTGGGTGTGTAGCTTCCTTCGCCGTCATTGCCCTGCTCTTGCTCGGCAACACTTTCCGCTTTTATTTTATAATATGAACAATTTCCTCCTCGACTGCCCCCCGTGCATCTACTCCTCCTCCTTCTACTCCTCGATGCTTCCGGCTTTCCTTTCGAATCGCTCGAACTGTGCAATGAATGAGTGCTGCCACTTTCATGAAAAATGCACTTCAAAAACTTTTCAATTTGCGAGAGGAGAGTCTCAGATTCAACGCTATGTCGCTCTCTTGTCGCTAATGACAATACACTTGTGCCCTGCCCTCCCCAGGGGGGAGGTCTGGTCGTGTATGTATCTGTATGGGATCTGTGCGTTTGTGTGTGTGTGTGTGTGTGTGTTTATCTATTTATCTGTATGGGTCTGCATGTGTGCGCATTTGCGCTTCTTACTTATTTGATTTACGTTTCATTTCCGGCTGCCATATGCTGCCTCGCATACGAATTCAGCGAAGGAAGCAGCGAACAGAGAGGCATTTTAGTTGCAACTATGTCTGTACATTTATGCACGTATCTGTATGCGTATCAGTGTGAATACTAAGAGCCACTCTCCCCCTTTGCCTTTACACCCACACACGTTATGCAATTATAACTTTTGTCGTTAGCAACTTTAAGCAACTTTAAACGTAAATTGCCGCCATGAAGTAGCTTTTGGCGCACGCTCTCAAGCACCGCCATTCGCTCATACAGACGCCCACACAAACGCACACAAGGAAGACCCCACGCACACACACATACACACACATACACACGCAGGTATAGACATCGCAGCGTTATAGTTTGTTGTCGGCTTTGGCGCAAAGTGTGTGAAAGGTGTTTTATTGAATTAAGTGGGTTTAACGGGATTTCTATAATGCCAGCGCTTTTGCCTACAGTCGACAGTCCTGCATATGTATTTATTGTAACTACAGTTGCTAGTTTTACTCCCCCTCCACTCAGAATCAATGTGCATGGGAGTGTGTGTGTGTGTGTGTGTGAGGGGCTTGTGGCAGGAGCTCCATTGGAATGAGTTTTTTTTTAACCAGCAACAACAACAAGCAGCAGCAGCAGTGTGGCACTTTGGTTAAACTTTTTCAACGTAATGCATATTTTATTTAATTTTTTAAGAGTTTTCCAAACCAAAAAATGTGCAAATGATGAGGGCGCGGAGAGGAGGAGAGGAGAATGGCAGGGCCGAGCTCTAGAGAAAGTTGTAAATTGTTTGGCAACAGTCAAGTGGCAGGGAATTATTATGCAAATGAAAATGGCAAACGAAAATCAAGGTGTTGCCTGATCTGTCAGTGTTGGGCATTGGACAATGGAAGTTGAAAGTACTCGTTCCATTATGAAATTCATTCATAGAATGGAATATCAGAGAACTGCAGTTGCTTAGCTGTAGTTATTACTTCATTGTTACTTGCACTGTCTATACCATTAGCCCACTCTGTTAGGTAGTGACGTGATATTTAGTATGAGGATATGTCTTATCGAGTTAGTTCTCATAGCTGTAATGCCTGTGGGCTGACCAAAAGTACACTTCCGACCATAAATGCAACGAAATACCCTCCGCTTTCACTGTGCGGTCATAATTAATGGGAAAGTCAGTCTCCAAGGCACTCCGCTCTTACCATTCATTCCCCCAACAATCCCAATGGACGTAGCGCGTGCTGCATGCAAAACTAATTTCCACTTGATGCCTGCCCCACTGCAGTTATTCCTCATGTTTCTACCAGCTTTACTTCACTTTGATTCCCCTTCTGTTTTTCGTCTGGTCATGCAAAGGTCTCATGTCCATTAAAATGGACTCCACGTCGAATTAGGCAAATGAGTTGCTTTCCCCCCTCTTACATTCGCATTCCGTGTTCGAATTTTTGTGTTTCCTTGGTTCCCGTTTTAAATATCTTTTAAATATTAATAAGCCATTTAACTGCCACAACACGTTGATGCATGGGGGTCAATTAGGCTGCAAATAGCTTCAAATTGTTTGCTTAATAAACGTCATTCATCAAATCGACACGTTTTTTGCTTTTTCGTCATGTACATCGAGCAAACACGCAAAGTTCATGTTGCCTTAACCCCATGGCTTGGTGTGGTACGTACCCGAACCCACAGCAAATGCAGGTCAAACGAGGGGGCGTGGCAAGGCCAAGTAAAAAATATATTAATTTTGTCAACGACTTAAGTGAATTTTTCTGTTTTTAGCATAATTTAATTATAATTTTCCTGTTCTGAGGCATGCTTATGCATCAAAGGAAACCTAATTTGCCACATGCGGCGGCTCCCTGGTAGCAACATTTGCATTCAATCTCGCCTTTGTTTGCTGTGGCACTTAGCGCCGCAATTGACGCAGTGCACCCCTTGCCGGGATACTGATAAAAAACAATATAAATATTAATGCTATTTGCTGAACAATTCAATTCGGTCGTAGAGAGAGAGAGAGCGTACGGAGGAACACTTGGCCGATTCACACGCCAAGCCAACGGGGTGTCGCATATTAATCAGAGCTGCCACTGCCACTGGATCTCTCTATCCTGTTACTGGCCTAGGTAGAAATATCTGTAGATACATACATACATATATAGTACATAAGTATATTCATGATAAAGTGCGTATGTTGACTCTGAAACATCCAGATGGGTGCTGGGCCTGGAGTGCAACACTCTGGGCGGGCCCTGATCGAGGGGTTGCACTCATTTTAGGATGTAAGCCGATGGAAATACTTTAATCCACTTCACAGTGACACTGAAATTAAAACATGCAAACACAGATGCAGACACAAACAACCCCCGAAAATGTTGCATCAGAGGGTATGCGACGCGCAGGGGTAAACGGGTGAATGGCCAAGGGTATGGATACGGGAACGGGAACGGGAACGGGAACGACTATTCAAATTGGCTGCTATCGCAATTATTCATACGGCGGCATTCATAAAATGTCGCGCAAGTGCCAGGCGATTCAGGCCTTCCTGTTAAGCCACTCACACAGATACACATTGAAGTATACACGCACACACCCACACGTATAGCACAAATACAGTCACAGATGCAGCAAAGCATTTGGGATGGCCACAGAAGTCCCCTGGACTGACGTCAGTTTGACAGTTGAAACACAAATGCAATTATCACTTTATTTTAAACGATTTATGTGCAACACGGCAACAGCAAGGAAAACAGCACACAGGACAGTGGATGTAGGACACAGGACCCAGGACACACGCAGGACACTGGACACGGGACACGCAGGACAAGTAGACATGACAACGACGACAGCGGCAAACGGAAGCGGAAATGGCAACAAGCGCAGCCACCAAACGAACAGCCCGAAAGTCCGCCAGGGGAATGCGGTCAGCAAAGGTGTGTTTGTCCACGACGCCATCCTGTGATAAAAATACAACAAAATATTGCAGTTTTTAGCAGACCGATCGATTGGGTTGGAATGAGATGGAATGGACTGGGCTTCTCTCTCATTTTGTCTGTAGGTTTAATTTTCCCTGCTTCTGCTTGAATTGCCTCAATTTTACACATAATTTCCACTGAATTTTCCATTCTTATAATAACTCTCAGAGAGACCTCTTAGCATTTCCCTTGTGGTTCGACATACATGTCCGGATTGTCAGACCGAAATGAAGCTGTCTCTCCGCTTGGTCAGTGGACTTCGGTGCTTATCAATATTGTATTAGATGTTGAGCGCATGTTTTATCTGGACTCATCCGTCTGTCTGTTTCTTTCTTCCCTAATGTGCCTTTGGTTCTGCAGCAATTGCAGCAGATTTCCATGAATGGTTTTTTTTTTGTGCAGCTGACTTATTGAAATTGACAGAAGGTTAATGGCGTTGAATGAAGCTAAAATAGAGGCAGGCACAGGCACAGGCAGCAATTTAACACCCCGCTGGGCAGGGCCAGGGCCAGGGCCAGGACCAGGACCTCACCGCATGACAGCGATTCGAAGCAGCCGCTTAGTTTTGATATAAGAAGAGACCGAGAGAGATTTGCGATAAAAAATGATTGCACATGTGAGCGTTCCGGGATCAAAATTGCAGCATTTGCGGCATGGAAAATATTTCACAGGCCAAAGGAAACTCAACAAATTCGTAACAAAGAGTGCCATTGCATCAATGTGCTCGGGGAGGGTTGGACAATCAGGGCAATGGGGTGGCGGTGGCATGGATTTGCACTTGCCAAGCAAGCTTTGGCGGGTTATCAGTGGCCCCGGCCATAAATCACTGTCAAGTGTCATTCGCTCTCGAAGTAACGGAGTAGCAACAGCAGCACTAGCAGCATCAGGAACGTACTCTATCCCAGCTCATTCGACAGCAACTTTTTCACACACATAGATCCAGAGCGAGAGACACGGAGCGGCATCAACTTACCACGAACATGTGCCCCGCAGGCAAAAAGGTGCAATGCCAGAAGGCAGTGCAGACACTCAACGACCCCAACGACACACAAGAAATAAAATAGAATAGAATCGAAAAAGTTGCTAATTAAAGTTTGTATTTTCCAGGGGCCCTGAACTTGGCCCCCCAACGGCATGGGGTGCAGGGCAGAGAGGGCATGGTCATGGTGCTTCTGTTCGCAGCGAAAGTGTTATCCCCAATGTCATATCCAATTCCTGGTCCTTTTTCCTCCTTCTCAGGCAGACGCTGTTGGCGTTCGTCATGCATTGGTTAACATTTCGTTACGCTGTCAATGGCATAACCAACCGCTCCGGATCCTCCCCTCTGCCATGGCTAATTTCCGCTATTGTTCATAATTTTTATTGCGCTTGTTGCGAATTAGTTTCGGTTTCGCCTGATGACTACTGTCCCGGACCCTGCCCCTGCTCCCTTATCACTATTGCAATATTTTGCAATTTAAAATTGGTTATAAATCGTCGCTGGTTTCGTTTAGGGGTGGCTTGTGTTGTCCTTCCTCCGTTGAGGCGTTGACAGCGGCAGCAACATGAAGAGCCTGCGATTAACAGGACTGCGAACACGATTGCAGTCCTGACTTCCGGGGGGTGACTTCTGATCGACTTTCGCCCAGGATGCGGTTGCGGCTGGATGCGGATGCGCCCTTCGATTGCCCTGTTGGTGGGTCTGTGATCAAATACATTTGGCATTGCATTTATTCGGTCGTTTATTGCTATTAAATTGTGGGCAGTTGCCTTGGGGGCGTGGCCATCGGCTTGGGGCAGGTGCTTTTCATAAAATTCGATAATTGTGGGTGTTTCAGTCCGATCAAGGTCGGGTAATAGTGGATTGGTAGAGGAAGAATAAAGCGTTGTATGGTTTTAGCAGCGTGATTGTAACAGAGCCGTTAGTTCGTTACATCTGTAATTTGCTCTCTGCAATAGCACATCTTAAACGTACAGCTGGTTATTACTGCTACAAACACAATTTATTTCAGCATAAAATCTTTGAAACTGTTAACATGCTGAACAATTTTTCCAAGCTGTTGTTTAAGCAGAATATTTTAGTGGTGCTCTGTTAGAAATGTTAAACGGCGTATGCCATGTTAAAAAGTTTAACAGCGAGTATAACATAACAGACCTGCGTTAACATATTTGATAAAATCAAAGAAATGTAAATGTACATATCAACAAACATTTTTACAATAATTCTTTGTTCCGTTTACAGTATGTTAAGTAAAGTTGAGTTTAGACTATTTACAGAGTACATATTAACATACATACATATATTTACACATACAGTTAAAGCCAAGTGTAAGCACGTGTGTTCTATACAGGCCACAATTTGTGTAAACCAAAACACCAGAATCTGTGCCCTGGCAGAGGCTGCTTAACCGCCCTCATGTTAGTTTTTATGACGCCTTAACGCTAACACATAAAATTGCAGTGTTTTTGGTTGAACTTTAACATGTTACCCCAATGTTAGTAGTTACATTCGCAGGAGCTCGAAACTCGAACTTCGAACATGCTTCTCTTCCACTCGATTCGAAATGTTAACTCTGGAACATTTTGGAAGAACTTTTCATAACATACGACTGTACACTTGGGGTTGGTTGTGTAGGGGTGGTTAGTCTTGTTTGTAACAGAACTTCGATTCGGACCTACTGCTCTTAGTCCTCTTCGAGAACACCCAATAACATGATTTCGAAAACATGTTATTGTGCCTGTGAGGGGGTTAGTCCTGTTTGCAACAGAACTTCGAAACGAACTTACTGCTCTGTCATCA
This sequence comes from Drosophila guanche, assembly GCF_900245975.1. Lineage (NCBI taxonomy): Eukaryota > Metazoa > Arthropoda > Insecta > Diptera > Drosophilidae > Drosophila > Drosophila guanche. Next base: position 1,802,579 of record NW_022995749.1, read on the forward strand.
ACAGCAGCTCGAAAACACCCATTAACATGATTTCGAAACAATCTTCCCCTTAATCCTGTATGAATCCCTGTTGCATGTTAAATGCTAAAACCAGTGACTTCTTAACAGCTGCAATACTTGGACAGAAAATCTGTTCCCCTAGTTGTTTCGCAATCTTAACATACTTTCGAATATCCTGATGTTACTTACCACAGAGTTGCTTATGTTAAAGAAAACATAAACAATTTACCCTTGTCGTTTCTGCACCATAACATGATTTGACCTGCTGTAAGCAGAGCAGAGTGTTGTCGTAAATCCGCGATTTAATGTTAAGCAATGCAACCCAAGGTTTTCGGGCTAAGGTGTTTAGTTGTCAATTCATATACAATTTTCCAATTGCACTATAGCTGAGTAAACATCTTTTAATAATTATAATAAGTATACTTTGAGGGGTCAACACTAACATTCCACTTTCTACACAGACTTCTCACAGTCCCTCTCTAGCATAACATATACTAATTTTGGGACCTACTTATTTCGTTTCCAAAACGACCCACAAAACTGCTCTTCTCTTCTCACCTGAGCGCGTTGTGTAGGTCGTGTGCTCTGCTCTTATCATTCGCTGGCAACGTGATAAGACCCGCTCCATTCGGAATTGAGGTGAGTTTCGGAGTTTAAAGTGACACCGGAGAGCGAAAGGGAATCCAAGCTCTCCGCTCTCTTGCTTTTTGCGTCTCTGTGTGTCTTCGGGCAGGACGAACGAATGAAACGAAACGAAACGTCCACCCGCGCTCAAATCTATGCAATGGAATCGAGAGACGAAGGCAGACGCTGTTACCCGAATGCGAGGCACGATGGAAGCGAGCTGCTAACGGTCTGGCCTTCCGCTGTTGCCACTGCCACACAGCCGCGCCGTCGCTATCTGCTACTGCCACGACGAGCTGAGAATTTATTTGTGCAAAAAACGAACGCGCTTCAGTTTCGTTTTTGTTGTGCGCCCGTAAGGATGTGTCTACTGCCGCTGCCGGGCTTCGTGCGTTCGCGTCGCGTGTGTGGGCATCCAGGACGCTGAAGCGTTCAGCCATTCAATCCGTGTGGCCCAAAGCCGGGAAAACTGGCTGAGCCAAGTGCCGAAGCAAAAGGCCCTCGGGCCAAGTGTCCAATGTGAATGATACCATTATTGTATCCGTACTGCCGCGTATACGAAATCAACCTACAAGGAAATAAAATTTTGAAATGATGAAGAAGCATTCAGTGAAGTTCGTGTTTAGTTTTTGTTTGTGTTGTGTGCGAACATCGTCCATGGAATCATTCGCCGTATTGTCATCGTTATCTGCACGGCTCTCGAGGAACGAACAGAAGTAAACAGACAGCAAAAGGTGCCTATCCCAGATGGAAATTGGGGGTATTTCTGTTTGACCCACAAGCTTTGCTCCTCTTCGGTACTCCGGTCAGAGCGTGCGACATTTAACGGGGCGCTCGCAGCCTGCATGCAAATTGGGGAGCTTCCAGCTCATTCCCAGCTCAGCCACGTTCAGGATGAAATTTGCTCCAGTTCTCGCTCATCCTATCCCTGCTCCTAAATGCTTAATAATCGTGTGCTGGCTGTGGTCGGAGCTGTGAAATAAAATTCTGAGCTCGTACTGCCTGCACTCTGCTTCTGCTCGACCACCGAAAATGCGTTTGGCAGGCATCAGCGCCCAGCCCCAGTCCCGGCCCAGCCCCGCCCCCCCCCCCCACGCTGTAGCATATTTTGCATTTTAGGATCCCGTTTTGGATTCTGCTTCTGCCAAAGGGGGAGCGGCGAAACTTCTTCCTTTCCGCCTCGTTTGACCCACTTTGGAAGAAGCATTTTCGTTTTTCGTTTTCAATTTGTGTCTGAGCGGTATGATATCAGGATGGTTAGGAGCTAGGCAAGAATATGGCCAAGACATCTACTGAGCGCACAGAACTTATCCCTCTTGCCATCTTGGTTAATTAGTTTAATTAGTGAGTGTCGGTTGGCGGTTGGTTTGTCGGCTTTTTGGCAGGCCAGAAATTGGTTTGGCATTTCGGCTCGAAGGGATCCTTGAAAAAGTTTTCAAATTGCTGACCCCCGGATTGGGTCATGCCCTGCCGCTAATAGCCAACATTATTGTTAAGCACACAAATAGACAGAGTGGGAGAGACGTTGGCCAACAAAAGGGTTGTCGATCGACTGCATGTGCCATTTAACAAACACTAAGCTCTGAACCCTTTTGCGCCATTTTTCTTAATTTCACTCTCGATTCTTTTCGCCAGAGGACTCTCCTCTGGAACACACACACATACATACATAGTCGCACTCGTATTGCCAGCTGCCATTTGTTGGGTCAACGGCAATAAAAGCCAGCCAGCGACTTAAGACATTTCGTCGGGGCTATTTCGGAGCACCAAATGGAGGCGAACAACAATGGCAGCGGCAATCACAGGGCAAGGCACAAGTAGAGGCAGAGGCAGAGGGAAAACTAAAATAAATTTATTTACTTTGCCACTAAATTTGCGCTGATTCCAGTTGCTGTTGCTGCTGCGAAAGGGGGTTTAACTTTATTTTATTTTTCCCAAAGAGGGGGGTATTTTACGTGGCATTATGCTTGCCCTACTCAAAAATGTTTGTCAACAAACGCAGCGAAGCGGAAAAATGGTTCAAAAAGGCTGCCTTGCCCCCAAGCCCCACCTACTGCCCCTCTATGTGTATGTGCGAATTTGTGAGTGAGTGTGCAAGTGCGAGTGTATGTAAGTGTTTGTTTGCCCAACCTTTGGCAGCATTCCGGCTCTCGTCTCCAGAGTGTGTGCCACGTCCGGTGTTGGCTTGCAGAACTATTTGAAAATTTGCGGCACGTGCCCAAATTGCAAACATCAGCAAATAATAAAATAAATTCATTGTAAGCGGTGCACAGTGACTCCACACACGCTCTTGCCCTGCCCTTAAAAACAGACCAAATTAGTTGGTTGTTCCAAAATGATTAGGCGTCCGTGGGAGGGTGTGCATGTGCGGCGTGTATGGCACGCCACATAAATCGCTCCAAAGAAAAGTGTTTAATATTTTCATACATTCAATTGTGCTTTCATGGCACTAGTCATGCCACTTGACGCTGTTGCAGTTGCAGTTGCGACAAAGCCATTGTTGGCGCTCAGCGCTCTCTACACAGCTCTCAAGTGTTGGTGCCACACACACTGCTCGCTGCGACTGCAGTTGCACTTAAGTTGTTGCAGCAGCAGCCCGTTGTTATTTCAGTGTTTGTTATTTCGCTTCTTTGTGCACCGTCTGGCATTATAATCTCCATCCATAGCTGCCACCGAGTGGCGTGGAGACAGCCAGACAAATAAAGAGACATGCACTCACTTGACACGTGGTTGCTTTTTTTTAAACAGGATTCCGTTTGTCTCTGTAGTGTGTATGCCGGTGACAGGCTGCTGACAGGCCAGGCATTGGCGTAGAATGTATAAATTTGTTGTGAAATTTTAAAGTTAATAAAGTGTTCCAGTTCCAGTTCAAAAAGAGTTGATTAGATCAGAGAAAAGTTAGCAGCAGTCTCCAGCTAATAATAAATCTCACTCAGGGACCCGGACCAGCAAGGACATTCCAACACCTTTGGCTTTGCTAATTAGCCAAGCTGAAAGTCGAGGCTTCTATTTGACTGCATTTCTTTCATGTCAAAGCATTTAATTATAATTCCACATTTACGAGTTTGTCCGCTCCACTCTTTCTCTGTTTTTCTGTTAGACCTTTGCGTTATTTATTTATGCATTTACCTGTACCTTCACCTTTGCCGTGCCAGCAGATGCGGGTGGAAAAACCATGCCGAGGCAAACCCTTACTGTGGGGCAGGCCTTGTAGAGCAGCTATCATGGCTGCTGGTTCGTTGTCTTAATTCATTTTTTATTTCTAAGTAAATAAGTTGTAAATTACAACTTCTGTTCCTGCTGTTCCCGTGCTTCTGTTCTGTTTTGCTGTTCTGCTATGCTGTTGCTACTGCTGTCCTTTGCATCTCCTCTTCATGCCTCATGGAAAATGCAGTGCCATATTTGCATACCCTTGCAGCGGCTATTCTGATTTTGATCAGATGCTTGCAACTAAGAGGGGGGAATTATTTGTAATATGATTATCACTAACAGACGTATAGAGTTTTTTATGATCATTATGTCGGTATGTTGCCAAGGATGCAATGCATATGCAAGGGTATCTATAGCTCTGGTACACGAAGCTGCCCTCTCTTTCCTCGCTCTAAAGTTATGTGTATTTCCCTCAGCTTTCGCTGGAACTGTTTAATTTAAAGTTTTACCCCCGACTGGGAGCGTGTAACTGCACTTTGGGGCGACGACAACTGTGGGCGTTGTCATAACTGCAAATCGGCTACTGACATTTAGCTACTTAACGTTCGCTCCCATGGCCCGTGCAGAGCATTCGGGCATAAAAGCGGCTCGTAACTGTCTATGAACGACTAATGGAAGTGGCCGGAACATGGAAGAGCAGGGAAAAACAGAAAACTGAAAAGAACCGGCCACGCCAAAGAATGGAGAATGGATGGGTGAAGCGCAGTCGGAATTATGTGAAAAATTGAGAAAATGTTACTGCTCTGCGAAGGCACTTTAATTGCCCACGACACTCGCCACCCCTTTGCACTGGACAACTGGTCATTAAGGGCCCTGCCGTGACGTGCAGTGCAGTAGTACTGACGCGAGTTAGGGAACTTGTTGAGTGGTCGTGATGACGGACCGCTGCCGGTGCTTGTGGCGGTGTTGGATGGGGAAAAGAAGCCAGAACCTGGTGGCAATTGTCGTTAAGGTGCTTAGAGTAAGGCGTTGGCTATTTAAGGTCGTCTAGCTGCGGCTATTTACGGGCTTCGCTCGCCAATGTCTTCATTTGGATTGGAACAACTGCAAAGTACTAGTGGTGCTTCAAAGTGGGGTCGAATGACGGGGTCTACCCGTTCATCAAAAACTATCAGATTTAGGTGAATTAGTGATGCATTTTCTTACTCTTAAAAGTAGTACACCCAAAGGATCAACATTTTCCTGCCAAAATACCGAAATTAAACTTTTAGAATATTCTCTAGATTTTTGTATTTGTTTCCTTTTTCTCTTTCTCTTTGTCTTTTTTGTTGTTTACTGTGAAAATGTTGTTTCCTGGGCAGGACCGAAACCAGACAACAGCCACATTCTCTGCGAAAACTTATTTACACAAACTCAGTTTTTGTGCTTCTGCCAACACAGAGATACACACCCATACACCCACACAGGCATACAGGCATACAGGCACACATGGCTGACCAGAGTGTGTCGACAGGGAAAAAGTCAACGTGTTTTTGCACACGTAAAATCCAAGGGTTTGTAATATGGAAAATAACTTCAATTACCAGCAGCAGTCATAATATTTTGCTTGTTTTTCTTTATTCATTTTTTGTTTGCCAAAAGTCCGAAAGAGTCAGAAAGAGATGAACAGAAACAGATGAAGAGAGAGAGAGAAAGAGTAAAAGTTGCATTAAAACTGCTTGTTAAAATACACAATGCAATAATATCACAAAAGACAATTTATGCACTGGCTGTTTCAGGTGTCTGCCTGACCAGATGCTTTTATTAAACGGGCAACAAAATCCCAGAAAAGGAACTGGTAGAGAAAATGTGAGCAAAATAGATTAAAAGGAGAGATGGTAGGAAAAGATTAAAGTCACGCGCTCAAAACAAATGGACGAGATGCTTGTGCGGAGTTCTTCGTCTAAAACAAATCCGCCTGTTCAGATTTATTAATAATTTAGGCAATATTTATGCAAAATGGAATTGTGGGAGCAGGAGCGAGCTACCTAAGCAATACCCCATTTTATCTACGTATTTTTGTGGTTCTGGAACAATGTTTGAGTTCAGGTTTATTTTATAATAAAGAAGAGGCATGTATTCTTCAGAGAGACATACATATACAGAGATATGGAGGCCTCTTCTGCTTTTAAATAAGAACTGAAAAGACTGCAATCTCTGGAGAGGAAGACAGACAAATGAAACATTGGCAGTAATCCTGTGTGCCGTGTGTGCCTAAGGACCAAACGATTTGCTGTCTGCAACATTTTTGTTTTCATTGCAATTTCCAGGGGAAGTTACAAATTTGAACTTTAAATTTTAACGTCAACACAATGACAGGAGGAGCGAAAGAACGGGGGTCGAGTTGGGATACGGCAGTGGCGCCGGGGCTTTGCAGAGGTGGGTGGGATAGCAAGAAAAAATAAACTTGCAGCCTGCAGCAAACACATTAAAACAAAGTTTTTAAAAGCAACCACAACATTTACGTCATGTGCAATGTGCGGCGGGTTTCGTTGTTGCCAAAGTTGAAGCCACCTCCAGGTCCCAACCCGCAGATGGATCCCCTGGTGTACACATGTGTATGGATTGGTAGGGCAACTTTAAGGCGTGCTCCGGCTCTCGTTGCTTCACCAGCTCCAACTCCAACTACAACTACACTGGCAGTTTTTATAGTCAAAAGCCAAGTTGTTTGGCCAACAACAATCGCCATTTGCTGCCACATGTTGTAACTGTTGCCGCATTAAATGTGCACCAAAGCGTCAGCGCACCCCCTCCCCCACTCTCTGCCGGGTGACTGCTGCGGTTCATTCTGCCGTTGCATTTCACTTTTATACCCCACTTTTATGCCCCAGCCCCACCATGCAACCCGATGCACCCTTTGGCCACATTAGTTGACTCTGCACAGTGCACCACCAACAGAGCAGAGATTTCACTCCATTTTATGTTGTCAGACTTCCGAGTGTGTGCCCGCCCTGCCGCCGCTGTGTTGTTATAAAAATGCCAAATTCATTCTCAGCATATAAACTTTAACCCATACATGGGTGTGCATGTGCATCTCTCTCTCTCTATCTCTCTCTCTCTCTCTCTCTCTCTCTCTCTGTGCGCATCTGTGCGTGGTGTTTATGCTTCCCCGCTGGTCGGGACTGACATCTTTAGTTAATTTCGCAGCCGCAGAACTGAAACGAAAGGGACACCAAAGTGAAACTTTAGTGGATAATAAAAGGGATGTAAAGAAAAGAAATATGTTTACGTCCGTATATCATAGTTATGCTAACAGAAAGGATCTAATATTAGAAGAAAGGGTATTATTTAGTATTCAATAACTAACAAAAATATGTTATTAAATATATGTTATTCTTATTAAAACAAACACTAGCCTAAATCATATAAAATACAATTCCAAAGATACATTTAAAATGGTATAATCGACCACAACAGATGAAGCAGTTCTTCCATTCAATGGAATTACAGTACAGTAAACAATTTATTTGTAAATGATGGAATGGAATGACATATTTTGTTTTTAATGCAATAAGTAAAGGGATAAAGAGGAAATCTATTTTGATTCTAACCAAACGCTGACCTTACAAAGTCAAATAAAATATATTTTGCATCATTTCCTTCTCCAGTAATTAAAATTCAATACAAATATTTTCAGCTCGTTTACGATGATTACCCAAAGGCAAAATCTGCTGAAACAACGTCAAAAACTAAACAGAAAAAGCAACAGCTTATAACACAAACATAGCTTAATTGGCACCAAAAAAACACACCAACAAGTGAATACATATTTTAATAGCCGGAGGGGGCGAGAAACAAATCAGAGAAAACAAAAATCTATAAAAAAACAAACCAAAACGTAACGCAAACCACCGCAGATATCGACTTAGATCATAAATAAATAAAACAAAATATAAACACCAAACACCAAAAGGCAAAAATCACAAATAAAGATAACAAAATGACGCTGAGCATACTGGCCAAATCCAAGCATCAGCTCATCATCTATGTCTTTGTGGTGCTCCTGACGACGGCCACCCGGGCTGGACGGATCTTTGGTAAGTTTGAGTTAAGCATAATTCAAGTAAAATGAAAATAAACCCTCCCCGAGAAAAGGGTACGCTTTAGGGGGCCTTTAAGAGAAAATCAAATTATCTCTTCGTGGTTTTGCGGGACTAATTAACGTAGACAGTTTGCAGCTAATGGAATTTTTAATGCCACAAAGACGCAATTTGTAAGCTGTTCTCGAAAGGACTCCCACTCTCTGAGCTTTCTTGTATTGGTTTCGGGTCAAATGGGGCAGATTGACAGTGGAAATTGTGTGCGAGTGCGGGTATATACTCGTATGTAGGTATGTTTGTGTAGGGCTCATGTTCTTTTCGTATTAATTATAATTACAGAAGGTCGCCTTTTTATGCCCCGTCGACGTCGTTTACATTAATGAGGGACGTCAATGTCAAAAATAAACAAAAGAATACACATACATACCTCCCTCTCCTTTCTCCCACCTATTGTTGTCCCCTTCTATTGGAAATGCCGACGCTGTGGTTTTGGCTGCCATGTTTTCTCCTCTCTTTTTACGTTTGGTGCTTTTTTTTGCATTGCTGTTACTCTGGTGAACATTTATATCTGGTGTGTTGTTGATGTAATGAAAATAATTACATTTCTTGTACGTGGTTTGTTGTGCACACTGAGCAGGAAAAGTCCCGGAAAAAACAGACAGCAAACAGTGTTTTAGGATGGGGCAGTATGGCAAAGAACACAGGCACACACACACACACACACTGAGAGTGAGATAGAGAGAGAGAGAGAGAGAGCGAGAGCCGAGCCTGAACTAATTAACTGACAAATAAATAAGTAAACATGAAAACAGTTTTGTGCACATGGCGATAATTTACATTTAATTATGGCAGCATAACTAGTTCCACACGATTCCAAATTTCAAGTGAGCGAGCAAACCATGCCGTAAAAGGGTTGCTCTACAACAACCTCCACTCGAGTCGAGTCGACTCTCTAATTGCAGTCAGGCTTGTCGGTGTTGGATCTGGGTCCCCGCAGAACCATTAGATTCGGCCAGGGCCCAGCATGAGCATCGGGCACTAGAACAGTGAGAGCAGAAACATTTCCAAAACGAAACTTTTGTTGACACACATTTTTTCATGACCATCCCATCTCCCCTCGTTGAGTTCCCAAAAAGTAAGCTACAAAAATGTGCACGCAAATGAGTTCGCAGTTCGCTCGTCATCAAGAGCCGCAATAAAAAAGCGGACGGAAAACAAAAACCAGTAATCAAAGTTCACTTTGGATGACGACTCTTTAGATACTCTAGCAGATTGGCCGAAGTTTGATTATTCTTTTCATTGATGTATTAAGAAACATAAGAGCTAATTAGTGACGATGGGAAAATACCCTTTCTTTACTTTCAATTGCAAAAATCGGATCAAAATCAGAGTATCTTCCACAAGAGTATGAAAAAGAGAGAGAGAGAGAGACCGAGCCGTGAACATAAAAAGCTGTGAACAAACCAGCACACATGCAAACAATGGCGATTACCGATATCTTTCTGGGTGTGTGTTTGCTTGTCTGCATTGGCATTAGGCTGCCAGTTGGCGGTGCTTTTTGTCGGCCATTTTAAAGTGTCTGCAGCGCGAGCATCAGTAGCCCACAGTCGCCGCAGCATCAACAACAACAACAGCAATAAAACTACAAGCAACAAACACACGCAGACCCAACAGACAGATACAGACGCAATCGGTGGCACACAGTTCAATACGTACGTACATATAAAAAAAAGACATATACATACATACACTCGACCATCAAAGCGAAAAGTTTACGCGCTTGTTTGCTATAATTTCGATTGTTTTCACTGCAACAGAAGCAGCAGTAGCAGCAACCGCCCAGCCACGCCCCCTCACAGAGAGTCGAACGCCTTCCAGTTCTTGCGACAACTGTGCGCCATTTGGCAGCAATTTTCGTTTTATTGATGGGCGATGCAGCACAGCAGCGATGCTGCTGCTAGTGCTGCTGTTGCTATCACAGCGAATCACTGCTGCTGCTGCTGCTGCTGCTGCTGCTGCTGCTGCTGTGAGTGCAACAAAAGCAACACCAACAGTCGTCACAAAAATAAGTAGCATAAGTAGCACACATACACATATACATTGAGACTTTTACTTGAAACTTTTGTTTCCCTTATGTAGTTGCGGTTAAGTGCGAGAAATTTATGAAAAACTTTTGAAAATGTTTTCGTAATTAAAGTTCTGGCACAATGCGACGCACACAAACAAAACAAAACCGGCAACAATGCATTGACAAAACTGAGCGGTACTTGGTCTACTTTCGCCTTCTAACGTTTTCACAGCCCGGATTCAAGTGGGCATGTAACTGCAGCTAGTCGGAGCTAATTGTTGCCTTAAATGATGCCACACTGTGCGGCACGCAGATTGTGCGAGATGCATAAAGCAGAGACAAAGGAGCTTCCAGTTGAAAGTTGTTTTCCAAGTCGAGAGCTTCATCCCCCGCAGAAGTATGGCCGCCACAATGGAGCTCCATCTTAATGGGGATCCAATAAAAGCAATGGTTATGGCATGGTGTAGCGGCCCCCATGAATAAGTCGGCAGATCTGCCAGAACAACTGGAGAAAATACCATATTGAATAGGCAATTTTTGCCATCAAGGCATATTTATTGAACCTGCAGCAAGTGGCACGTGTGTTCTCACCCCACGTCACCTGTCTCTTACCAACTCGAAATAGTCCAGCATTAAGCGAAAATTGGCAAAGTGAATGCTTGAATGCCAGCATGGCGTGTGGCCCCCTCCTTTGCTTCCAGCTATTAGCTCGACTTAAATGTCCCTTTTCCGGTTTCACACATCCACATCTGCAATTACAGTCACAGCCACACCCACACCCACACCCAACCACAGTTGACGGCGCATATGAGAGGACACAACACCCCACCACTGCACACCACACCTAACCGCACTTGCCAAAGTGTATTAGAAGTCGTTCGGGTGTCGCACGTCACAAATCGTTTCGCTTTTGTTTTTAAATTATTCATGTTGTGTCTAAGAGCAAACAGCGATTTAGGACTCCCTCGATACGATAGCCCGGTTCGTGCCTCCACACGCACTTTATATTCAGCTCATTACAACAATGCCGAAGCAAAGCATTCGACATCGCAGCAACAACCACGACAACAACGACAGCAACGAAGGGAAGAAATGTCTGAGATTTTATTTAGTGTAGGCGACGTCCTTGGTGGCTATCCTGTCTGAAGTAATTTCTTTATTAGATTGCAAATTTTCACTTGCCCCGGGCTACAGCAAAGCCAAAGGCACGGAGCGGCGGTTGAGCTACAGCAGCTAAAAACAATTTTCCAAATTAGTTTTTGCCTTCGTTCCACCCGAGGACGCCTTAAAAGCAAAAGCAAAAAATTGCTTAAGAATTACATTGAATTGCAGGGTTAAGAGCAAGTCCAGAAACTTTTAAAGCATTCTTATGCAGCTTTAATTCAAACTGATTTTACGGGAAATATCGGAGAGAAACTATTTACTCTCCGAGTGCCGGGTATAAAAACGATTTTCACAGCTGGAATGTGCTGAGGATTCCTTATATTTCAACAGGAATTAAATTAGTGCCACTATTAAGTAGTGCATTAGAAAATTGTTTCAAAATATCTTTCAGTTTACTCTCTCCAATATCAAACAAAAACGGCAAGTCCAACCGCATTTACCAACTGAATGGGCAAATAGGAACTGCTTTGACATTTGTTTGGTTTTCCAGAGCCATCCACACGAGTACTCGTTCAGTGGTAAATAGTGCGGAATATTTGATGATGCAACAACAGTAGCACCAAAATGAAAAAAAGAAAAACCAAAAATACTGAGCCTAGAGCGGGAAATAGAAAATTGTTTTTCCAACACTACAATACAATGCAACTGCAACTGCAACTGCAATGGCAATGTCATCGAAATAGGCCAGCAAACGTGGTCTTTTCATAATTTATGCGGATGGCAAATTTAGACAGGGCGCCCACAAATAATACAATGCATGCGGCAGAGTGCCAGAACGGGTGGGCGGTTGAACAGCCGAATGTAGATGGATGGAGGACGAGGAAGAGGCTGCTGCCGGGGGCACACAATATGGCTGGCTGGCAATTTGATGGTTCATTGTTCTGCTGGCTGTGCTATTGGCATTTTCAATTAATGGAAAAATGTCGGCAGGCCAACAACAGCAGCAGCAGCAGCAGCAGCAGCAGAACCAGCACCAGCAGTAGCTATAGCAGCCGGAGTCCTATACCTAATGGGGTGGACCTGCAACTGAGACTGAAACTCTGGTAAAAACGATACATGCATATCAATTAGCAAGTTCGAGGTGCAGTTCTAGGCCCAGGGAATACAATTTGATTATTTTTTATGAGTCAGTGGCAGTGCAGTTTCTAAAACTCAAAACTGTACCCAATCAAGCGTAAAGCGAGTGCTAGAAATCAGAAATCAGAACTCATAAATCCGATATTGAATATGCCTCTCCTTTTACCGAGTGGATTCGCCGAATAGATTCAAATTCTGCTTGTTTGCCTCCGCAGTTGACTTTCCCTACGGTCGGCTGGCATGGCAAAAAATTCAATTAAAAATCAAACTGCCAAATTCAGTTCTCGTTATTCATATATGTATTTATTGTACATATATAATATATGTATATATGAATGTATATATTATGTGCAACTGAAAGCCAAAATCACAGAAACCGAAAATTGTGTACGTGAATGTGTAAAATATTGGCAAATAATAATGCCATAAAAACCAACGGAAACTATTCCAGAAATATTCAAATGAAAATCTCCTTTGTAAAAAAAACCCAAATTGTTGTCATAGAGATGCCGATGAGGTAGAGGGGGCCACTTGCTTGTTTTTTGTTTGAGTTGTGCTTCACACAGTTTTGCCAGGCAACAATTTGCAAATAATATTTTACGCTTTTTACACAAATTTTCTACTACGCTGGCTACCAACTATACTGCGTTGGCTTTAGCTTCCTCTTTTGTTCTGGATGATGATGATGATGCTGCTGCTGCTGTTGCTGTCGTCCTCATCGCCAGCTCCATCGTCGTGGCTTGCTTGGCATATCGAAATAATTTTGTTACAAGTTTAATTAAATTTTAGGAGCTACAGAGCAGTCAACAACACAATATATTCAGCTGGGCCGAAACTACATGCGATGTTTTTCGATGTCTATCTCCATCCGAAAAATAATGAACAATAAAATCTGACGAAGGCATCACATAGACCACAATCTAAATGGCAGAGAAGCTTAAGAAAACTTAACTTAGACTTACTTTTAAGGCAATGGGATAAATGGAAATTAAATTTTCATTACAATTGTCTTGGGAGCAAAAGCGATGGCTGCTGCTCGGTCAGCCGAAAATAGTAAATTAATCCATTGGGAAGCCACACAATTTATGCAGGTCGTAAATCTTTTACAATGCTTCCGATGCCCTCGATGCTCGACAAATATGAATCATTCGCTAAATGTGAGTCATTTAACAATTAAATTGCATTCAATGTTTATTTATGAATCTTTTTTTAACTGACTTTCCATCGATTTGGATAAACAACAATAATTGATTAGACAATTACCAGAGCAAATATTGATGGTTAAAAATGCACTCCCAGGGGTTGGATAGTTGAAAATATTCAATCAAACAAATGCTTTACTTTTTACTTTATTCAGTGCATTTTGAATAACCTTTAAGCCGCCGCAAGAGGAAAAGCAACCGCAATGGAGAATGGACTTACTATACCCATCTTTGCACAGCTACCCTCACCTCACCTTACCCACCTGCTCTGGTATTCCCTGTGCCATCATGCGCCTATTATAATCCTGGCTAAGCTGCAGCGATTATTGTCTAAAAAATTCATGTATTTCATTATTAGCCTCTGCGCCAGCGGCTCTTCAGTTCCGGCCCGGGCCAGTCCCGTCCAGGCTGGGCAGGGTCGGACCATACTGGACTGGAGCTGCTGCTGCCGCTGCTTCCCCACCCGAGGCTGTTCATTTGCTGTCATAATTTAATTTTTGCCACCAGTCGAGGGGCCCGAGCTCACACAGATAGTCTCACAGAGAAAGAGAGAGCGAGACAGGTAGGAGAGGCACATCCTGCTCTGTCAGGGCTTGTCTTTTTGCTTCGGCTCCTGCAGCATTGTCTGTAGAAAGTCAACATAATCCACAGAGTCCTGGCCCGACTCGGCCCGGGCGGTGCTGGCCCTCGCTCCGGCATCAAGCTTCAAAAATCCCAATGTGGTCGCCGCTGTGGCTCATTAATCCATGCAGTTGAATGGCAGACGCAGACCCTCCACATGGCCTGTTTTTGCTTTGGTTTCTGGTCTCTACATCTATCCATCTACGTTGTGCCATGCTGTGTTCTGTTGTGTTGTGTTGTGGGAGCCGAGACACATAAATCAGACGCCTGCGGGCAGTTCATCATCATCACCAACCTCGTCGTGGTCGTGGCCAAATGAGCTCTCCCCCGTCTCCGTTCCCATAGTCCCAGCTGGACTCACAAATACGCTGCGTAGCGCGCATGAATGTCACCATTTCTTTCGCTCAATTTGCTACGCAAATTATAAACACCGAATGGAAATCGTAATAAAAAAAAGAAGCCTGCAGAACGCTGAGCTTCCCAGCCGTTTAGCTACCCTTCAGCACTGTGGCCACTGGACAGGGAATGTCCTGCCTTAAGGCCATTCGAATGTACTCCCAGCAAAGGGTATACGGTTGAGAAAACTTCAACTTTGATGAAATTGAAACGCCTCGGGATTATTTAAGCATTTATTTCGGCGGGGCGGAAAGTCAATAATGATACAATTTCCACAGACAGCCGCAGCCGCCGCAGTCCCTGCCTCAGCCTCAGCCTCAGCCTCAGCCGCAGCTTTAAGCAGCCTCGAGGACAGAGCTTGAGCTCTCTCTCCGCAGCCAAATATAATAAAATTCGCATAAAAATCATTTCGCAACAGCTTCAGCTCTTCAGCTGCTTTCTACGAAACGGGGGTATGGTTTGAGCCAAGCTGCTTAAAATGTTGACCGACCTTGGGGTGAGAAGGCAATGGTACGGAAAACTAAAGGACTTTAATAGCTGCATATATAACAGATGAATTCCAGCAAAGTCGCATTCTTACACTGTGCACCCACTGTGCAGGAAGACAGGACGGGGTATCATCCACTGTCCACCCACCAACCAGCCTGCAGTTGTCTGGCAAGCAGCCCAGAAGTTGGGTTCTGCAGTCCGCAGTCGGATGAAGTTGGCTCTGCTAAATGGCCAACGGACTTGCTGGATGGTTGGCTGGCTGGTTGGCTGGCTGACCAGTCCGTGATGTCGCGCCTATCACAACCAATTTACTAACGAAGCAGATAAATCCAATTTCTGGCCGACAGCAGCTAAGCTGCTTGAAAAAATACTGAAAAAAAAGGACACAGGCAACACTTCCTGCCTGGAGACAATTTCCGCTTCCGCTTGGCTTGACCGGCGCCTGGAATTGACTCAGCCCTCCGATGCGAGGGCGAATCTTGGTTTATTAAGCTGATCATCGGGCTTATTAACGCTTAGCACTGGGCCAAGGTCCTTCTCAGCAGTGGCCACAATTTAGGGGCGTGGTCGGGTGACATCTTTGATGCCTTTGTGTGTATGTGAAAACTTTCGATTCGACGTTAAATTAATTAGATGAAATAATTACATAGTTTCCGGAAGGAGGGGGAGGATGTGCGTGCGCCCGACTCTCAAAGGAATCACTCAGGCAGATTGGAATGCGATTGCTCAGATGAATTCTTGCTCAACTTCAGTCACACCTTTGTCAGAACTCGGCAGAACTCTCCACTCAATACCCAGTGCACTGCAAAGGCGAACTGCACTCTTTCAACACAGCCACAGCCACAGCCACAGCCGCTGGGGGCAACAGCAAAAGGATGGATACTCCGGTTAAGATGAATGTCCTAATGCCCCTCATTTATGATACATTTCATTGCATTTTAATCAATTGTAGCAGCCACAGAGGCTTCTCCCAGGACATCTGCTTGGTCAGTAAAGACATTTTAATTTGTGTTTCAGTCATTCAGTAGAGTTTAGTCTTTCATTTGGATTTTCTGTGAGTTATTATGCCAGTTGCCCAACACAATTTGATACACACTGAGTGAAAACGGAGAAGACTGCACATGGCCTGTGCACATTTATTTGTGTGTCTTGTCCCGAGGTTGAGCAGAAGTTTTAAATTAAATTCTAGTTACTACTGTGCGTAAGGGAGCAACCAGACCTGAGCGATGCACCATCTGCAGCAGTCTGACCCAAATACCAGGCCAACTTCACTTTTCTGTCAGTACAGGGAGGGAGCTGGTACCGTACGAAAGCACCCTCGATGAGACTGTGAAGCCATTGAATCCCTGCCAACTCAATGATTTTTCCGTTGCCGGCTGCAAAGCCGATTCGAAATCGCTCTTGGACAGCAGTACTTGCACTCGTTCAGTTTTCCTGTTCCATCATAATACAATTTTTATAATTTAATCAAGCTGAGAGCTGTCCGGAGTCCTGGCTGTTTTTCTCTCTGTCTCTCTCTCTCTCTCTGTGAGTGTGTTTGTGTGTGGCATCATCACTTGATGTGCAAATAAAAATAAGTGCGACAATAAAACAAAAGCCAAACAGAAGCAGAGCCGTGAGTGGAGATTAACAATGGAGGCGTCTCGCAGCTTTTACGACCGATGTGATGCGATGTGATGGCACTGCTACAGTCACTGGCTACATGGCCATGGCATTGCCCCATTCCCCAATCCCCATGCCACTGGCACGCATTTGTCATACACTTTTCGGGGCAATAAAAAGGGTCCTGTGACGGGTTGCCCAATGGCGTCGTCTGTTTGCCTTTGTTTGGCTTTTATTGCCGTCGCTTGTCAAAAATGGAAAGCCTTGCAGCAATCTCTCCCTCGCTCTCTCTCTCTCTCTCTCTCTCTCAACGCTTTTTAAAGCGCACTCTGAGGATTGACTTGGCTTTAATGCCTGCAGAGAATGATGATGGTCATAAATCTATTAATTTTCATTACGCAATTACCAACAGCCGCAGCAGCCGCAGCAGCAGCAGCAGTAGCAACAGCAGCATGTCAGAAGGTCAACGTGTTCGTGTGCTAATTACAGGACACGGTTCACTTATGTACATAGATGGAGCGAAACCAGAGACAGGAATAGAGACAGTGCCAAAACCCACAGAATGCGAGTATGATCAATCAAAACCCCGACACGTATCTGGGTTACGGCTGCGATGCGTGATGCGTGAACGCGTGATGCCAATACCAGTACGATGGCCTTGCTGCAGGGCCTCATGAATGCTTTGATTAATTGCCCATAGACATATACAAATTTATCGTATAAATATTAAAATGGATTCAACGATTTTTCAACATTTCAAAGCGAGCTGGGGCCCCACAGGGGGCGTGTACACAGCCACATAGAAATCCAGACAGGAAACCATATCGACAGTTAGTCGGCTTAGGGCCTACTGTGTATACTCGCACATGAAATCCCTTCATTGATGTATCGCTCGGATTTGGGCTGGGCTCTATCAAACATTTGATACTCATGAATATTTTAAGAGCGCTTGCGAAGCAGCAACAACTGCGGAAATAAATGCATACATTTGAATAAACAGGCTTACACAAACTTAAACAACTGCACATGTCACAAATACAATTGAATCGTGTGTATCTGTTTGTGTATCTGTTTGTGTGTGTGCGTGTGTGTGTGGGGGGGGGGGGGGGCATGTAAACCACTTGTTATACGGACAGGATGAGAAGGTTGCTCCTGGTGCTGTTCTGTGAACAATTTATATCCGATTTTAATATTGAATTGCTGCCAAGTCAAAGCCAAATGAACTTTGTTGTTCTGTTGTTGAGTTGAGTGGAATCGGGTTCGGATTTTTAGGCTGGGGATTGTTTTGAGTATTGGGTCTGTTTCCAGGCAACTAGCACTCCACCACGTTCGATAGATTTTGTCATGCATCGGTGACTGTCGGGTGGAAATAGCAATCGGATATTATTTATGAAAAATTCATTCACAGAGAACACAATGTCTAACAAGCTCAATGATTGTGCCTATTAGCGAGGAGATCGGAATCAAGCCGATGCCGATACCATTCATATGTTCAACAAAAGTTATCCCAAAAAGCCAAAGCAGTCGCGTTGCCAACGAAATTGTGTCTAATTAAAGCGAAATATGAATAAGCAGTAGGAATAGTAGGCCAAACCCGCCACAAAGGAGCAAGCAATGTGCTCACGTAATTGCCGGAGAAATCTAATCAGACTTTCTGATGTGGTTGCCACAACCGGAGTCATGTGTGTGGCACGGTAGGTACGGGGGGTAGGCTCAAGGTCCCACGCACAAATAGAAATGCATAAATCAAATTGCTGGAGATTGGTAACCAAGCAGAGATAAACGCGTATTATTATGCCGTCAGATTGGGATTGGTGGCGCTGGTGGCGGGGGTGGCGAGGTTGCTGACGGTGGTGTGGGTGTGGGTGTGGGAAAGCTGATTCATGTTTCTTATCATCCATCAATCAATCGGCAGGGCGAGGATGTGGCCATTATTAATAGTCCTGCCTTGGCAGGATACTATTTAAGCAGCACCCAGCCTAGGGACTGATTTACATTTGGTTGTACAAAGCGGCTGCTGCTCCTGCTGCTTCTCCCCTCTGTTGTTTCTGCTGTTGCTCGAAACTTGCGAAACAATTTATCGAGCGGAACACACAAACACACAAACGCACAAGTGTGTACACAAAAACAGAGAAAACACACAAGTGCATGCACACACACACACTCTGATGCAAAAATGAATGTCGACAGGCAGCCCCGAAAGGCTGGAAAAACTTTTCTCAGCTACAAAATGGAGAGTGCAAGACTCCGATTGGGACTCAGAAACGAAAGGGGAGACAGAGCCAAGCAGACAGAGAGGACCAACCAAGTATTGTTGTGGCCGGGCCACTTGGCGCATTCCAGACAAGTGAAAACTTGACAAACTGGGTCAACGTCAGCCCACAGGGGGGGCTACTCTCTCTCCTTTGGCACAGAACCCCTGCTTTGGCATAAAAATCAATCTA
Source organism: Drosophila guanche (assembly GCF_900245975.1). Classification (NCBI taxonomy): domain Eukaryota; kingdom Metazoa; phylum Arthropoda; class Insecta; order Diptera; family Drosophilidae; genus Drosophila; species Drosophila guanche. The sequence goes on from NW_022995749.1 coordinate 1,821,495, forward strand.
AATGCAGGCCACAAAGCTGCTCCCGGCCAGGCTTGTGGCATTCAATTAATTCAATAAAGGCTTACTGCTCACAAAGATAAGAGACATAGAATCCATTAGTTATGTTTAATTGAGAAATGTGTGTCGCGGATCGCAGTATTTTAGGGAACAACAACCGGTGTCTTCGAAGCAAAGACAGCCTCCAGCGATTTGGTAATGTAAGTGCACCATTTTGTGATGCTTGTGATGCTATCTGAAACCATTCCCCGCTGCTCTATTGGGCTATGCATCTACATTGAATTTGGGGACAATCTCAACTAGTTTCAAGTCATGTAAATGAGCATTGGGCAAATGCAAATCAAAATATAATAGAATTTGCACATTGACCGCAATGTACTCGGCTTCTCTCAGTTTTTGGGGGGTCTTGGGGATGGGTAGGGGTTGGGAGGAGGGCTCTGTGGGTGGCCAAGTCAAAGGCAAAACAGCTGGTGGCCCGCAGTAAACGTTGACCGCATGATTTGTATCACAAATGGGCCACAAATGGCCACAATGCACACTCTCCTCCAACACACACCCATGCATAGAGGCAGAGAGAGAGAGAGAGAGGGGGTGGGAGAGCTCATAGAGTGCCCACTGCAAACATTTATTGCTAATTGCCGAAAGGACATTTGCATAAACTTAACAAAACCCAAAGTTTTCCATGTAGGCAAACAAACGGACGACAACTTCACCACACACAAACGAGGCAACGAACAAACGAACGTCTTGGGGTGTGTGTGTGTATGTGTGGCATGGTGGTGGGTGCTGGGTGTGGCACGTGCAATTTGCTGACCATTTGGGGGACCTATCCAAAGATCTGAACATGGTATAATTTTAGGCACACTTCCCCATGGGCAGGTCACCCAATTAACAGTTCCTAATTGATTGCTCTTGCAGTTGGATCGACACATTTTGGAGAAGTTTTAAACCCGTTTTAAATGTGTTCAAAGAGGAGACGCCCCGAAATAAATAACACGTCTTTCGGTGATATATTTGGGATCTCTCCCTCTCTCTCTCTCTTTTTTGAATTGGTGTCTAAATAGAGCGAGTTCAGGCGACATCTGTGCACTTTATTGGCTTTAATTGCCGCCGTCACATGCGGCGTATGAGTAATGGCGATTTAGACACTGCGCGAGACACACGACTGTATGCAACACATTGGCAGCTCAAACTATTTGTTATGCAAGAAACGACTGGCCCATTTAAGTGCTTATGGAGAGAGGGGATTTGGAGTGGGAGTTACACGAGAAAGACCAACGCGTGCCTGTCCATTTGTCCTTTTATCGCACACGCACATAAATTGACCAAATTAATGCGAAAACGGAACACGCGCAGGGAATGGATTGGAAGGATGGTAGGTCTGGTCTGGTCCGGTCTGGTCCGGTCTGTGCTCTGGTCTGTGTGGGTATTTTAATGAAGTGCTCGACTCAGGCCTTTTATTCAGACTTTTCTTTGACTTTGACTTTTCCCCTAACGATGACATCAATGAGAAGTCTCTCACCAGCACCAGCACCGTCTCTGTCTCCGGCTCGACAGAAGATTTGGCTAAGTGCCCTTATCAAAGTGACAACAGGCACAACATTTTCCCGTTTCTCGTTTTGTGCCACATGCTTTCCATTTTTGTCGGTGTGTGTGTGTGTGTGTGTGTATACCATGGCCCTGTCATCAGTTGCCTTTTGTTATGCCTTAAAGTGGAGACTGACTTCCTTTTATGTCATTTTCCAAAGCTCCCTCTTTCTCTCAATATAAATCTCTCTCTCTCTCTCTCTCCGTATCTGTATCTCTAACTACGAATGCCGAATGCCTGCCTGAAACGGTCAATGGATCAGCATTGCAATGCGATGGCATCTCTTGAATCTCAACACGCGCTACATTTTGATCTGAGTGCAATTATGAATGAATAGATGGGGATGTGCAGAGACACTGTCCTCAGTAGCTACCACGCCAGGCAAAAATTTGTTTATGTGGCAATAGGCCAACCGAGAAGCGGAAAGCAAAAAAACTATTAGCATACAGAACCAAGCCCACTGTTGAAATCAATACCAAATGCAGACAGAGACAGGACTAGAAGGAGCAGCAGTGCCACAGCCTGACGGAAGAGAAGTTGAGAGAAGGTTGGTGAGGAAACGACGCTATATGGCAATGTCTATGGCAGAGTGGTGTCTGTGCCTCTGTCTGTCTGTGTGTTGCTCCACATAAAGCACAGGAAATTGTATTTTTATGGCTCTCCACGAAAATGGGAAGTTCGAGTGAGACAGACAGATGGATAGATATACAGATAGACAGAGATGCAGATAGGAAGAGCGAGAGCGTTAGAGAGAGGGAAATGAAAATCTGTTTATGAAGTCATTGTGCCACCAATGGCGCACCACCGCCAACTGCTCCTATTCCTTCTGCTGCACTTGCTGTTGCAGCCGGAAGATTCCCTTCTCGGCTACAGGTCCCCGCGTCTGAGGCGTTCTGGCATCTGTGTGCGGCTTTTATTTTTGAATTTCGTTGCACTGCTTTGCTGACTCTTGGCGGACGCTTTCGGGCCATGCCGTATTTGCCATTTAAATAGAAAATTTCGAGTGGCATTTGCAAACAAAACGTGGCCGAAACTTGGCGAAAAGTGGGTGAAAATAAGCCACGACAGCAGTGGCGCCTGGCGGGGTGGGGAATGTGCAAATGTCTACGAAAAATAGCGGGGAAAATTACAAAGAGGGACGCTTCGGGAAGCTCTGGAGCTCTGCAATTTTTGCAATTACAAGCCGGCAATTTTCATTGTTATGGCCATAATGAAAATGGCTGCAACCATTTTTGGCTTAGCCCAAGCATTTTATATTAATTAATATTAAACATAAGCCGACGCAGAGGGGAGCGTGAAGGGTAGGGTGGAGGGATGAAATTAAATTTGCATTTTGACGCTGCAATTTGATTGATGAAAAATGTAATTAGTTGCAGGACAGAGCGTAGCAGTGGATGGCGAATATTCGCAGCATCACTGATGCTTAAAGTCGGGAGCCGGGAGCAGCAGCCAGAGCTGTGGCTCCGTCTTAAATTTGAAACAGAAACAGCAAAAAAATTAATGACAAGCCCGCCGCCATCTGGTTGAGTGAACTGTCGGCATTTGTCTTGGCCAGAAGTTGCCGGAATTCATTACCAAAACGAAAGTTGCACAGCTGCGGCCCCATGCCCAACAGACCACAGCAACTTGTCCGGAGAGCTGACAGTCCAACTCGATTCGGGCACTTAAGAGCATCTCCCTTGTATTGACATGGAGTCCATGGGCACCAGCTAAAAGGCAGGGCAAATAAAACTAGAGCTTTTTTGTGGTCATTTCATTATCGAGCTGCTGCTGCTGCTGCTGCTGCTGCTGCTGCCGCTGCATCTGTAGTAGCTGTAGCAGCGGTTGATGTTGCAAATGTTGCAAACAATCAAACTGAATGCAACAAAATATTTTAACACTCCTTCAGCACCCACCAGCAGTCCCTCGCAGACAGCCAGAAAGACACACAGCGCCAGCCGAGTGGCTCTAAATGAATTGCAATGCAGGGGACAATGCCACTCGGCTTGGCATTGTCCTGCTTAATGTTGTTAGCAGTGTTGCACGCAGTGGGATGATGCTGCTGCTGCTGCTGTCTGCTGCCGGCGGCGATAGTTGCAGCATTTGTTTGCCTCAATGTCATTCAAGTTGACAGCGGGGGCGGTGCGGGACTCAGTCAGCCAGCGAGCCAATCAGTTGACTTGGCTTCCACGCTTCCACTTCCATTCTGGTGAATAAACAAGCCAAAATCAAAAAAAAAAAACGAGAAAAAACGAGAAGAGCGTAGAATGCTTAAAATAAGTTCGAAGCTGGAGATACCCTTTCGAGCAAAAATATCTATAATTATATTGCTGATGTGACTGATTAGGAAGAAACTTTCTAATCCTTTAGTACTTGATCTAGATCCTCTCTGCCTTGTCAGAGTATCCCAAAATAAATGGAAACTCGAATAAAGATGAAGGACGAGAGCGACGACAGACGCAGAATAATTTTGTAGTGGAAACTTTTTCACTTTTCGCTTCGCTTTGTTTTGGATTTTATTTTTATTTTTGTTTATTTTCCATTTGAATTTCGCTATTTTTCTATTATTTCTCTTTGTTGCTCATTTTTGCTCATGTTTTTTCTCATTTCCCATTTTGATAAATTGCGCTGTGCGTCATGGCAACGCCCTCGGGCCGTACTGTTACCCGTGTCGAGTGGGCGTGTCGGCCAAATACCAGGCCATTAAGCGCCGCTGCCCCACTAACCCCACTCGGATGCAGCTGCTGACCCGAAATGATGTTGGTTCGAGCCGTTGCTGGAGGACCTGCAGGAGTCACCAGAACCAGTCGATTCAATTTAATTACTGTTTATGCATAATGATCGTTAGTTTTGCCTAATTAAGCACCACTCCCACCACTGCCAATGTTATCAAATATTTTCGGAACTATTTTCGGGCCAGGACGATAGATGCACTGCGATGCGATGCGATGCGATGGCTCTGCTGTTAGGGTTGGCAGGTTTTCAGTTGTCCGTTGTCCCGTGTCCGCTTGTGGAGGTGACAACACCTCAAATTGAAATGGAATTGCATTGGGTGTACAATAAATTATGCAAATCAAGCAATTACCAGGCTGGCCTAGTTTGCCATAGTTTCTGGGTGGGAGTCGGACTCTCCTCCATTAGTTCGACTTTGTCACCTGTCAGGCCATTGGGCAATGCAAAAACATTTACCAATTTACATAAAATTTGTATGCTCATTTGCTAAATTCACAAATTAATTGCCGACCCACGCACACGTACCACCACCAATAAATTTACCACTGCTTAAGTGAGACAGGCACCGCCCCTAATGATGGGTTTCGCATGGCCTCAGCGATGCAATGCCTGCTATGTATCTGTTTAGGATTTATCTATAGATCGTATTGATATGCTGATGAACGTGGAGACTCCATTGAGAGAGCTCTCATCTAATGTAATACCCAACTAATCTTACAACAAATATACAATGCGAAAGGTAGCAATTACTTAAGGCAGTGATGACTTTAAGCTGCTTTCCAGCACCTGCTGTGCCCCAGCCTCAAAATTGTAATTTCCTGCCATGCAGTTTTGAATACACAATTCCCCCATTCAGTGGGGAGACTTTACAGCAGACGACGACGTGCTTATTGGAGTATGGAATGGGGCGGAGGAGACAACTTTGAATGCTCGAGTGGACAGGTAATGAAAGCTGTCAGAAACTGCGACATCAACGCTGTCATTCGTTGGGCAACGTTTTTTTTTTGTTCATGTTTTATCAAAAAAAAAAAAAAACACACACACACACAGAAAAAAGCGGAAAAGAAAATGTTGAAATGCGTGAAAGGAAGAAAAATGTATTCACCCGAGCCGCATCGCATGCAAATTTATTCACTTGGACGCAAATAATACAATTTCAATGGCATTAATAAAAACAATTTTCATAAATGAATGAAACCGACAAAGGGAGCAGACATCTCCCTCATCCAGTGAGGCGCATCAAATGTTTTTGTATGCTAAAGTAGCTTAAAAACTTAAGTGGCAGACTCTTTTCCATTTCCATTTCCATTTCCACTTGCAGCTTGATTTTACTTTGTTGGCACTCGTAATTGATGGTCCAAATGGTGTTGGCGAAAGTTATATGCTTGAAGTTTTTATGGTATTCGACACGGCGGGAAAGTTTGCAGACGAATATTGAACTCGAGCACGGATTAGAATCGCTCAACGGTCAGTGGGAGCCAACTGCAGCTCGTTTGGGGGGCCGTTTATGACCGCTTTTCCGTAATTTCTATTATTTTACATGGGTCTGGCTCTACTACACTCGAAAAGCAAACAATTAAATGTCCAGACTGCGCCCGTGGGCATGCTGTGAACAGAACAAATTGAGGTCAGGCCGAGAACGGGTGAAACGGCAGCAGTAACAGCAACAGCAAAAGCAGCAGCAATGAGGGAAAACCCAAACAACAGTTAAAAGAAAATTGGCTGCTACAAGCGACCACAAAATGAAGTCGGCTGGGAGTAGCAGCAGCATTCAGAGCAGGAGACCTCAAGGCTGAGGCAGATCTCGGAGCGGAAGCAGGGATGCAGGGAAACCTGGCCATGGCCACACGCCAGACACTTGTATTTTTTGGGGTCATAAAAGCAAGAGAAAATTGTGCTAATTAACCCTAAAAGAACGGGTCGCTGTGTGGGTGGATTTTGTCCCTAGATTCTGCTGTTCTGCCCTGCTGTTAGGCTTCCACACTTTCAGTCTCTCAGCTACTCTCTGAGGGAGTGTGTACGAGTGCATTTAAAATTATTATGCACATTATTGCTGCTCATTGTTTTAATAACCCAATTATTATACAACAAACAGTCGAGTCAAGCCGCATTCGACAGGATGCCACAATAGACCTAAATCTGTTTGCTGACTGTTTGCTACTTAATGTTGTGGCAAATGCAAAAATAGTTTTTATTATGCTCGCTGTCAAGTGGCCATAACACGCATGCGACACGTTGCCTCCAGCCCACATCCCTCAGCCCCCACAAATATGAGTAATTAGCCGTAAAAATACAAACAATATAATATTTAGCATGTGATTACAGGTTGCTCTAATGCCACTACTACAACTAGTAGGAGTAGTATCGTTATGACAGCCAGCTAGCGTCGCCTGTTGTGCCACAAACAATGAATCACAAACGATTTCCCAACAACTTTTAATGTGTGTTGGCAGGCAGCAAAATGGAAAACGGCCAAAACAAACACAAACACTCTCATACCCGCCTCAAAGAAAAACCCGGTCAAACCAAAGTCAGGCTATGCCGCCCGGGCTTGGGTTTCGTCTGTGTGTGTGTGTGTGTGTGTGTGTGTCGGGCAAACGAAATTTGGGAGGGCACGGAAGACCAGAGAGAAAGCAAAGCGAATGCCCAGAAACACCTAAACAAACAGCACGTAGAAAGTCCCGGGATGCCCCTGATTCTTACTTTCGAGCGATAGGGCCCGCACGGAACGTTGTTAGTCTTTAATAAATTTGTGGATAACTAATGGCGGGAGCGGGTGCAGGATGGGTGTGGGGAGATAGTAAGAAAATATGTATAAAAGTGCTTATGAGGAGAATTAGTATCAAAATGGCATTAGGCTGCCGCCATATGCGGCAGCGATAAAAGATTGCTTGCTGCCTGTAACTAAATTTAAATTTAAGCGGTTGCCAGCAACAACGAAAGCAAACAGGAAGACGGCCCAGGGACACTTGCTTTGTGTGTGGAATGGTGTAGTAGGGGGAGATACGAATACATATACATCCCACAGGTAAGACACATGTACTCACAGCGGATGTGCGTGTTTCCAGGCTGACTAGCTGCCGTCGGCCCGCCTCCTGCTCAACTTCCCGATGCCGCAAAGTCATTTGGTGGCTTATGTCCCACCTGTCAAGCGCCTCCCCAGCCCGACAGGGAAATAGCTAACCAACCAACAAACAAAAAGTATTGAGTTAAGGTGAAAAATATGCAAAAGGCAAACAGTGCCGAAAACAAAACCCCAAACCTGGTGGTGCCACACGCACACGGACACGAACATGCACACGCAGAAAGGCAAACAAGTTGCCGCTGATCATTTATAATGCGTTTGCGTTAACGGTGCGTATGAGTAACATGCATACATGCCTTTCCACTACCATCCAGGACTTCTGTTGGCTGCTCTGCTATGTTGCTGTTGGTAATGGTTCGTGTGTTGTCACTCCTGCGTGTGCCTTTGCCATTAGCATTACTTTCTTTAACGCCTGGATAGACTGCTCTAGTCTGGTCTCCCAGACAGTTGAATGCCCGATGCCCTAGACCAGAGGGTTGCCCAGAATCTGATTAACTGTCCTCGAATAACTGCTCGAAAGATTCACAACACAAATCAAGGCATTCAAGGAATATGAACTTACCAAATAATATTGCTAATATTATGTCGGAGGAGGCAGTTCGCATAACATTTCTAAGAGAGTGTATGCGCTGCTCGACTTTCCAGTTGAAGGATCTTTCGACTTGATTTCTTTTCCTTTGACTTTTTCTGAAGAGCGCATAAATATACTTGCCTGCCGCCCAACCCGCCATTTGTAGGGCTCCACCATACACGCTTTTCCTCGTCACTGCTCTGACGCTCCGAGACGATGATAAATTAATTGGTTTTTTATTTATGACGCCATGCCCGTGCCTGGGTATTCACATTGGCATGGTGTCGGCTTCAGAGTATTTTGGCAAATTGTCGCCAACAAAAGTCTGCTCTGCTGGTGCTACTGCTGCTGTCTGTGATGTGCACAGCCTTTCCTGCTCCTGCTTCTGGTGCTGATGTGTGAAATGGTCTTTTTGTTCGTTGGCTTGTTTCATTGGCTACTAATTGATTTACGCCCAGACGCTGGCTGTCATCGATTGATTGAGAGCAATAAACTGTTGACCTGGCCTGCCCTGGTCTGTCCTATCCCACTGGTCTAGCCTCCTCAGGGACATCTTAAAGGGCCAAAAGACTGATTGGGTATGCAGGCAGGGTGTCTTCGCCATTGCCCATTGGCTCTGACAATTTATTAGCAAATGTAATGAGCAAAGTTTATTAGACGGCAGCTGGATCGTGTGTGCATCTAATTGAAATTTACATGCACACAGGAAACTGGAGCATATCCTGTCCCCTCCCCCACTCCACCACTCTCTCGCTCCATCTCTCTCTCCGTTTGTTTGTAGAGGTAATGCAAACAATTGTCATCATTAAAATAACGACAAGGAAACACACAGATGTCAGGAGGCAGGACGGCAGCCGTTCATGTGCATCTGTGGGACAATAAATAAAGACAATTTGCAGCTGCAATTATTATGAGAACTGATAAGTTCTAGGCAGTGCAACATATCTACATACGGAGCATATGGAGATCGTGGGAAAGCTCTGGAATACAAACAGGAATGCCATGGCAAATGTAGGTCACAAGCTGACCAAAATGTCAACCTGCTTCTTAAATGGTTTGCCGTGCGTCCGCTCTGAATTCGAATGAGCACTACTGATGAGCTGCACTTGATGAAATTCCATCGGCCTTAAATTGTCACCCATTGGCAGCACATACGATTCAAAGACGGAGGCGCTCAAACAGCATTTAATGCGTCTGCCACTGCTGCATTCAGCTTGAAAGTGCCTCGAATTAGTGTACACAAGTGCACTATTATTTAAGGCTCTACAACGACTAGCACTGGGACAGGGACCGAGACTGGGGGAAATGTTAAGTGCTCTGTGGTCCGGAGTGGTATAGTGGCAGAGTGCATAAAGCAGCCTGTTATGCTCTGCCTGACACAGACCTTGTGGCCATTGCCTGTGGCCTGGCAATTTCGGAAACCAATTTGGCCAAAACCATCGAAATGCCTTTGAAAACATTCGAATAGGAATAGAAACAGAAAGAGAGGAAGAACTTCGATCTGCATATGAACATTTAGTGTCATTAGTAGGAGCTTAGACGGGAACCAAGACAGAGGCGGAGATAGAGAGAGAGAGAGAGACACAGGCACAGGCACAGGCACACCCACCCACCCAGTGGCAGTCAGTCAGACAATCAATGGCAAAAATTAGACTAATGAAAACAAATGGATATCTGGATTAATCCAATACTGTCGCCTTATTTATAGACACAAAGTGGAAATAGAATCACAAAAAGACAGCGTCATTGTGACCCACTTCATGGGGCTTTGGGATGGGATAGTAGGGAAGTAAGGGGCCTTTCACGGCAAACCACTTCATTAGCAGAGTCACAAAAAGTGCACATCATTGTGGGGCAGGCAGCCAAATCGATACGGCAGAGAGGGTGCGGAGTCGAGTGTCATTAGGGGTTTTATGGTATGTGGTATGGTATCCTCTTTATTCATTTCCATCACGCAAACAGACAGACAGATAACAGACGGGGAATGCGAGAGCTTTACAATAAAATGATAAACTGCCGCTGCTGCCACTTCTAGTTCTTCTGCCGGTTGCAGCTAAGCTTATAAACAAATAATCATCACGCATTTTAATGAGCAAACCAAGCGCTTAATAGCCCCATGGTTAATGTTGTAAGGGAGAACAGAACCTTCTATGCTGCTGACGCTGACGTTGACGCTGACGCAAACGCAGCCTCATCCGTCTGACAGCTGCCACAGCACGCGCCAGCAAAAATTGTTTCCCGAATGAGCGGGAAGAGAAGCCCCAGACAAGAGCCATTTGCATCAGAGGCATTCAAGTTTTGCATGCTTTGTAATTAAAATAATAAACACGCGCAAAATGCATTAGAAAATTTATTCAAGAGCTTAGCGAGAAGGGGGAGCACATATAGCGCGGGGGTGAGGCCAGAGGCTGGCTGCCACATTTACTCTTGCATACATACATGTCGCCTGGCAATCAAGTTGGGCAACAACATGCAGGCGGCAGCAACTTTGCCTTGTGGCTGAAAAGCTAGACAACGGCTCACGTTGCGTATACGCAACGCTTGACGTTTGTTTGCTCTGCTAAAACGACGAATCTGGCTGGCTCGACCCGCGCCGCATGTCTTTAGCCCTGTCCCAGCTCCTGTCTCGCTGTATCTGTTTATTTGTGTGGCAGCGTGTGCCAGTATTTGTGTTGGTTGTTTCACTTAGAGCACTCCAAACCTGGCCTCAGGTGTGTGCGGTGGTAGAACGGTGCGGCATGCCACCACCAGAGCCACAATACGATGCCAGGATGCTGTGACCCATTGTTGTGGCATGCGCCCACACACTTGACCTGCAAAAACGGTTACAATGGCAGCCAGCGGGGCGCGGAGCCAGTAGGTGGGAAATGCGAGAACATCCAGCTCGAGATGTGGCCAGAGGAGAGGCGTTTGATTCGAGCTTTTATTTCTTTTGCTGTTCCACTCAATCAGTGGAAAATTCAATTCCAATGAGTGCAACCAACCAACCTGCCGTGGGCAGAGTGAGTGAAAGTGAAAGATGTGCCCCCCACTGACTTTCGCTGTCATGCTCTGGCCCATTACGATTCACAATTCAGCATTTAAATGTTTCCAAGTACTTGGCCAAAATGACGCTGCCAGAAGCAAGCCGAGGGCCAAACAATGAGACACTTTTGCATTTCCGTCAGTGGCACACAGCAAAATGGTTCTGCTAAACACTGCAACAGCAACAGCAACAGCAACATCAGCAGCAAAGTCAAAGGCAACAGCAACAACTGCAATGAAACAAAATGTAAAAATTACAAAACGCCAAGAGTGGTGCAACAGAGTGTGGTAGGGTGGGGTAGGGGTTATGCCCGAGGTTGACTGAGTGGTTAGCTGACTGCCCCTGCCACATGCCCCATGCCCCATGCCTCGTGGCATTACAGCTGTATACGTCAACTGTGTCAGCAGCGACGGCTGTAGATGCTGTGGCTGCTCTGGCGCTGAGTGCGTCTGTCGACGCTCGAGTGTATCAAACACAACGTAACATCAGCTGCACTGCATACTTTCAGCACCCACTGTACGTATGTATGAGCGGTGCTTGTGCGGGTGCACTTAAGAGTCACTGTGTCAGTAAACAACTGACCCACTTTGTGATGAACATGCCGCACCACGAGGCACCACCACCCGCTGCAGTTGCTGCTGCTGTGGCTGCTGCACACTCTATTTATCATATTGCACGCCGCACAGCCCACAAAAGCGTAGAGTACTTTTTGGGGAGCACCAACAGAACGCCAACAGAGAATGGGAGACAGATAGAGATGGATGGCTGGAGATACAGCAGAATGAGATAGACTGACTGACGAAATGCGATGGCAAGCGGGAGGGGCAGAGCGCAACATGCAGCATTTAAATAGCGCACAAATATCTATGAAAATATTGTTGCCGGCCAGCAGACGTCTCTCGTTCCACTTGCATGTTTGCATTGTTTGGTGGCAAAATAAATACGTTTTCCATTATATTTCCGCTTTCTGTTTGTACGTTTGCGTGTGCTTGTGGGGCTATCTAAATTTTTGGAAATTTTGTTTTAGTCAAATACTAAAGAGTTTCACCCCCCGCCGACACACGAACAACTGCAGAGAGGAACTCCCCCGCCTGAGCCTGAACGCAAGCGAACATTTTCATTTTTGGCATTTTTGGCAATTTGTCAGAGCTAATTTCACGTTGATTATCTTATTTTCACAAAACCCGAATATCTTTGTACAGCAGAAGTGTGTACATGTTTATGTATGTACAGTATGTATACGTCTATGTACAGTATGTACATATTATGTAATCATGACTGGCTCCACTTTTGGACGTTGTCTTTGGTTTTGCTTTGCCCAGCATTTTGGCGCTGACAATTAAATGAAAGTAAGATAAATTGTCGCATTTGTTTGCAGTTCAACTTGTCGTTTGTGTTTAATTTAAGTGGAATTGTCTGGGTGGTTTGGCAAGGGTTGGTCGGTGGGGAGGCGTACTCGGGCCAATCGAGGAGATATTGTAGGGCAGCTGCCAGTTAGATTGTTTAATTTATTAGACAAGCCAAGTTCGCGGCATTTGCCTTGCCACAAATATTTGGGCATAAGATAAATTCCCCAATGTCGTGCAATTTCCTGGGGCAGTGGGCGTTCCCCTATATGTGTGTGTTTGTGGGCGTACATGGCTGTCCAAGTTTTCGATATGTTGGCCTAATGAGGAGACGCGTTATCCTTTGGCCGCATTCCGAAAGCCCTGTTAATAATCAAAAGATTGCGGACGTCTCTGTGGCATGCTTCACTGCCACACCCGCATTGCCTCCATTGAAATGCATGCGGGTGCCCATTAGCATACACTTTAAAGTGTATTTCCCTTCCGCGACACCACGACCACCCGCGGAAACACAGACAACAACAACAACATAAGCGTGGCAATTTTAATGTCCTGCGGCAGACTCTCGCGCGTGCAACAGGAGCCACGTCAGCTTATAGCCATGCAGATGGTGACAGTTGCATGTGGAGTGTTTCCCAGACGTACATAAGAGCTGTGCCGCCGTGGGCCAAGTTCTTTAATGATGGCATGGCGAGAGTTAAGTAATTTTCCTTGTACGACAGACACGGGTCGCACGCCACTTCCAGATCCAGAGCCGCTGGCTTAATGCGCTTGTACCTGTCGCAGCTGCCCCACAATTGCCAATGGCCACTGGTGTCATTTGACTCGCAATTAGGGTGGCAGCCACTCCACCTTCACAACCAACCCTCCATCCAAGACCCATCCAAGGCGAGTGTCACCTCTAAGTAGCCCACTCCAATCCACTTCACTCCAGTCCCGGGCCGCTTCTTCGTTTTCTACTTGAGCACAATGTAAATTTGATTATCGCACAAGCAAATATTTGTCAGCCAGCCACTCTCTCTCCCCCTGTCTCTCTCTCTCACTGTGTACGCTGATGGGTTGGATTTCCTATAGGGGCTGACATATTTATCTAGACGTTAGTCGCTGACATTTTTCGTCGCTGTTGTTTACTGGCCGAGCAGCATTTGCCTTTCAACTACCAAACTCGGCTTTTGTTTAGCTCGTCATGATTAATTAAAACTTGCCACCCCAACCCCTCAATACGCTCTCTTCTTGCGATGTGGGTATACCCTTTCAAAGGGTGTTTCCTTTTTCTTTTTATTTCACTAAGAATTTTAGTGTTTGACTGGAAACAGAATCGTTAGTTGTTCAGGTATTTCGTAGTTGTATTATTGTTGGCAGTGTTTCTTCTATTAGTCGCGTATTGTTGTTGCCATTGGCGATTCTATTACTGTTATGCATAGCGTATTGGTGTTGCTGTTGTTTGCTGACTACTCGCCCGTTCAGTCCAGCCCGAACATGTTTCTTTTTTACCACGCAGCTTTTCAACAAATTACACTCTGGCCTCCTCTGTGCCACTACTACCTCACCGCCCTTGATTGTCAACAACGTTTTAGGTGTGTGAGGCTTAGTCCGGGTAGCACACGGGGGCATGGAGAAACGGAATTTTGCGGGCAACGGATTTGGACTCATTAGGCCCGTTCGCTTTCCTCCACAGTCGCTGCTGCTGCTGCTGCTGCTGCTGCTGCTTTCGTTGTCGTTGTCGTTGTCGTTGCCGTTGTCACTGCTGGTGTGAAAATTGCGCAAATATGTATAGCTGTGTGTGTGTATGTGTGTGTGGGCGGGTGTCTATGTGTAAACACAACGCTTAATGAGAAAAGAACTTACTCTGGTATTTGAGTTTCATGTCCTTTCTATGTACGTACGAGTATGTGTGTGCTTTTCCTTTCATTTTCGCTGTATTTGCCCCGGCCAGGGGCAGGGGCGGGATGTCGGCGGGTTTTATTTAGTTAACACTGCTCGGAGGTGTGAGGCTGATGGCAGGGTGGGGTGTGGGCTGCCAGGTGACGGACATGCAAACACAGAGCATTTTAATTTCTTTTCGATTTCTCATTCCCTTTTCGGTGTTGGGCTGTGTGCGGTTTCAAATTAAAAACCAATATATTTGCACAGCAAATAAAGAAGCAAAGATAATGGCAAAAGAATCGAGTCCGATCCTGCAAGCAATTTATGAAAATTCCGCACTGAGAAAGCAATCAAGAAAAATCCCACCGCCGGAAGCTGCATGAAAAATAAATATATACAAAAATGATAACGATTTAAATTAATTACCATGTGCAGCCACTCGACCATAACTCAGAGGATTTTAATTGCAAGCGATCAAAATGAAAGCAAAACGCTAGACATTTGTTTAGTTAGACAAACAAATTGAATATAACAATCTATCCGGGGCAGTCAAGGCTGCTGAACAAAGATTATTGGGTCAAATCATAACATGGTTAGTTTTCTATGCCTTCATCCTGCCATAGATCAAAGTGAACGAATGTAGCAGTAGCCATGCGGTCGGCCAGCGCGTGGAGTAGGGTGGAGTGGCGCCACAGCACAGCACAGCACAGCACAGCACAGACAGACTCTCAGTGGCAGTGGCAACAACATCGCTAATTACTTTCTCATTATGCAGGCTATTTAGCTTTAATTACGCTAAGCTGCAAGCCTCGACACACACACACAAAGATACCCCACAGATGAGTACCTACCAGTACACAGATCCACTGACACAGAGAGAATGCCCAGTAAACACACACAGGGAAAACATACACCGACACATTGAGCACACTCGAAGCGTTTCTAAACTAGCAACAAAAAAAACCCGCTCAAATGCTCAAATTTTGCCCAGAAAAGTGGCAACGGCATTTGAGCCTTTCACTTTTCACCTGACGCTGCTGCTCCTGCTCCTGGAGCATCCCTGCTGCCTTCTGGCTGCTGGCTGCTGGCTCGTGGCCCCTGGCCCGCGGCTTCCCTGTCGGCAATTCCAATTTACATCGCAAAATGTGCAGAATTTTCCATTTGAGTTTTAGTCGAGGCAAGAGGATGATATGAAAGGGGATCCCTGCCTCCACCACTGCCCATGCCTCAGCCCCAGCTCCAGCTCCTGCCCTAGCTCTTGTGTTCACACAGCGTGCCACTGCGTCGCCAATTTGCTGGCCCACTGATGGGACGTGAAGGATGTGCATCAAGGGTCTGTACACTGAGTGCCGCAAGTCTGCAGACACCGGCCATAATGAGGCTACAAAGAGTGTGCATTGTCCATGATCATTTTTGTGATATCAAACCAGCTTCGGTTTGGTTAATTATATTAAATTAAACAAGGATAAATGGCAGGCAGGGGATATTGTGGTGGCAAGCACCTGTCCGTGGCAGACTCTAGCAGACAAAATAAATATATTTACATGCATGTTTCGTTATATATTGTGGATGTGTCTCGTTTGCCCCCTGGTTTATTTGCATTTTAATATGGCTCATATTTTATAGGGCTTTCACATTGTTGTAGGTATTATTATATATTTTCTCTTTAAGCCGCATTTGTGTAATGAAACGGAAGGGATTACCACTGGCCGCCGCCGACTGTCGGTTGCCCCGGAACCCATGGCCCGTGTGTGTGTGCTACCCTTTAGCCACACGCCACATCCCGTCTGCTTCCCGGGTGCCATCCCATCCCCCTGTCTGTGTTCACTGTCTGTGCAAAAGTTGAAGTTGAACGAAATTGAAACACATTTGCCTGACAGTTGCCATCAGCTTGGCTTCAATTTGATGTCAGCATTATTGACTGATCCTTTGGGACCGCTCGTGGCGCGGCAAAGGCCTCTGTCCGCCATCCGCCATCCGCTATCCGCCGTCTGGCTATATGTTTACCCAAAGTGAAACACTTCAAGTGCCAGTGGCAGGGCCATTGCCATTGTCAAGTGGGTATGCCATGAAGCGCCTAGTTAAAGTAAAGTGTCTCGAGGGCGTGGCTGTGCTCGGGCTCGGGCTCGGGGCATATGAAAAGCTCAATCATATTTCACATTCGCCACTTGTCAGCTTTTATCTCGTGTTCGGCATACGCCCCGAAACTGCCACGAACCTGCTCCATCCACAATTCCTGCGGCTTGTCATAATTTCATTATTTGCTGCGCTCAGGCATAAAAAAGGGATATTGTCTGCCTCTCTGAGAGTGAAAGAGAGTAAGTATGTGTGTGTGTGCTAGTGTGTATCTGTGTATGGGTTGTCATGAGCACGATGCTCCCTTGTCGATGCTCCCCGGCCATCGATGTCTGCTCACGCATCTACTTTCCCTTTAGACCTGACTGAATATCTATACAAACAGAAGCCTGACAAACGGTAGGACTACAGACAGCCAGATAGACAGGCAGGCAGTCATTCACACAGACACACACATACTCGCACTCACATTCATGCGTGCCGCATCCTTTTCAAGCACTTGACTGACGCGCTTGCCACGTGCCTCAAGTTATGGCCTGGCTGCGCAGCCCGACCACCAGCATTAAGGGCTACCCGCGACAGCAACCCAGTGTCCACCGCTCAACCAGAAGCTTGAGTTTTAATTGGATAATTACTCATCCAATCCAGAATTGAATCCGAGCTGAAACGGATGCACCGCAGGAGTGGGTGGGCCTTGCCCGTGGCCTGCAGATCGGTTAATATAAACCAAAGCGGAGTGAGTTCCTGAGTGCTGTCCCTCCTCTCTCTCTCTCTCTCTCTCAAGTGGCTTAACAATTTTCAGCGATTTTCCCCACGCTTTGAGATCCACTGTGGATGGCATTGCTACAGGGAAAATTGCATCAAAGTGGTTGCCAAATAGATGCACCGCAAACTGCACGCTCCACTCGCTCCAAGGGCCATAAAACGTTGCAACTTGTTGGTGGTGGCACGCACAAAGCCACAGTTTGTCCATTCAAACTCTATTTCAATGCAACAGGAAGGTAAAGGACTCTGACGCAGTGGCGGGAGTGGGGAATGTGCAGCAATTGAAAGGCAAATACGGCCAAAGGGTTAACAGCAGGACAACACGACTCAAAGGGGGAATCCGAATCCCCTTTGACAATCAATGGCTGTTGCTGCTATGGGTCTTAAGCGGTCTAAGCATCGCATGTAGATGAATGCAAATGATCATTCCTCAACAGCAAGAAAGGACCCCCAATATTATGTCAGGCACTGGTCTGCTTTGTCCTCCTTCACTTTGGGATGTCGTCGAAACTTTAGCGAGTGACATGGCAACGGATCGAAGGATGAGTGCAGAAGCTCACGAAATTTTAAAACAAACAATCAGACGCATCTAAGTGCTGTAATATTTGTAATGCTTTTGACTCTCAGCGGATGAGGGTGAGGCTGGGTGGGGCAGGGGCAGGGGCAGGGGCACTGACGCACTGGCGCATGAATTCAATATTTTTCATCTTTTATACGCTCAGACGGGTTTCTGCTCTCAGGGTTTCAAAGGGAGTCGAGCAGACAATTTGCCATGGCAGCCGACTCCCGGTCTTGGACGGCACGGCGGCCCTTCGTTGATTAGAATCAACATAAATAAAATTAATTGTTGCCGGGTGAGTCGGTCGGTCGTTCGGTCGTCTTCAATCGGGGGTTGCATTCAATTTGATTATTAGCCAAAGTCAGCGAAGCGGACCACCCATAGTAGCACAGCCTTTGCCTGTCTGCCTTGACGAGGGTTGTCCCGTTTGTCCCGAGTCCGCTTCTACTGCTGACTACTTGTTTTGGATTTTGTCATTTGGCTAATTTTCCTGTGGCCATTCATTCCCCTGGGCCCTCGTCTGAATTGCACAACATAATTATAATTTATTTTGCAGCGACTGTCTGTCGCTCTGTTTGCTTCTTAATTGCCAGCTTCTACTCGCATGTGGTCAATGTGTTGCATTCGTCGAAAGACCCTCTTTTCCATTCGTAAACTGCTGCAATTGTTTCCCAATCCCAGGGGCCATTGGCGTTTTGCATCAGGAAATTAAAATTCCATTCCCCTGCTCTCGGCCAGCCATGGTTGGGTCTATGCTCATCTGTATGGGCTTCGCATAATATGCAAAAATGCCACGAACGCCCACCCACACCTTAGGCCTTTGGAGCGCGCTCTGTATTCGGCGACGAAAGACATAAATTACACAAAAATTGACCAGGAGCAGGACCAGGGCCTGCACTTCTATGTGGGTGAATATCCCCAGGGCAGGCCGAAGCATTGAGCTCGTATTATGCGAAATATGCGACAAAGTTCGGGGCGCCACTCAGCGAGGGTGGGTGCATGTTGTGGCAGAAACAAAGCATTGAATCGATAGTTTATCAATACTGCCATCAACGTTCCTCAAAAGTTTCTCCCATTTCGAAATAATCACCAGAGACCGAAATCAGATGGCCAAAAAACCAAGTTGCGTTGAGCTCCAGCAATTGCAATGCGAAGGCACACAGATACGAGTACGAGGGGCAGGCGATGGGGCAACCAGTTGAGTTTCAACTGCCACCGCCAGAGTACCACAGTGTGACTGGCATTGCCACTGCCACTGGCACTGGTCATGGCTATTGGCCAGGCTAATGGGTGGGTTTCGTGAGTGTCTGGTGAGAGTTTCTCTTTTGCATTGGCATTGGCCACGACAGCCAGTTGCTGTTGTTTCCTCTATTGCCGGGTTTTCAGCATGATTTCTCAATTGATTGCAAGTGGCGGGCCACAGTCACAGCCATAGTAGTAGTCGTAGCAGACCATTCCATGTAATGCCTAATGCTTATTACCAACACTCGAACGCTTGGCAATTTATGCCAAGAGCCGAGGCCAAACGTGCAACTGCAGTTGGTGCTGCAGCCGCAGCTGCCAAAGCTGCTTACGTTGAGACCCTGGCCCTGTCCCTGGCCCTGGCCCTGTCCCTTTCCCTACAATCGATTTGTTGTGTCTATAATTTTAATTGGAGCCCTGGCCACACAGACCGAGTCACAGTTGGAGTTGTAGTCGTAGTCGGAGACGTTGCTCTGTTCAGTTTCAGTCTCGAAATTGGAATGCATTTTTGGCAATTTCAAAAACAAATATTGCTCCAAAGGATCCGGTAGGTAAGCTTCTCCTCCTCATGAGGGGCACCTCCTCATGAACCCCTTGCTGCTGTCTTTGCTTGCACTCTCAGACATTAAGACACGTTCAGGACTGGGTCACCTGTGGAGGTGGCCAACTGGCATCGACTGTCGGACGCCAGTGCAAATAGTTTAGTGCATCAAATTGCTTTCAGCCAGGCACCTCAGACCTCAGACAGGTATCAGTACGGGGCCGTACACAAGTACATGTACAGGTACAGGACAGGTACAGCCTTCCGTTTGGGTACCTGGGGACGGAGCTGTCTGTGCACCGTAAACATGTTATGTAATTAAAATGCCTTGCAGATATTTTAACAAAACATTTTGGGGCTGCTTTACGCTTTTGTGTGCCAGGAATATTCCATTCAAAATAACTTGAGCTCTTCTTTGGAGCGGGCCTCGAGCTGCCCTTTGGAATGGGTTACTAGAGGCTTCGCTCCGCTTGTGCCTCAACTTTTTGAATGGAATGCCCTACATTTGCGACGGCTACCAGCCAGCTGTAAGCCCACTTGCTGCTATCATCCTCTTATATAAAGTACTAATACTCAGCCCACACTCTTTCCTTCTCTCCTTGCAGACGTCACAAATCTGGACTATGTTAAGGTGAACGCCGAGGCTGGCAAGAACGTGACCATACCCTGTCCGGGCGTCAACGAGCACTCGCTGGTGGACACGCTCGTGTGGAAGACGGCATCGACGACAATCGCGCAGTTCGCCAACAGAATACCCCTGCTGCACAGTCCCAGGGTAAGTGGAATATCCGTGGCAGAAAGGGCCCCAAAGTGGGCCGCGTTCATGTCATATTAGAATTCATTTCAACACCTAACGATGCTCCCCAGAAAGGGGCCCCAGCGTGAGAGTAGATAGTGGATTGGATATATTGTGGGGCCAACCAGCTAGCCAGTTCGTGAGGGCGCAAAAACGAAGCTGTTAAAATAATTGATGGCCGCTTGCAGGGCGGCTGTTTGAACTTTGCCAGCCGACATCCAACAAAGGCGATGACTGCAAGAAAGTGCAGCCCAAGTCGAGAGAACTAAGTGGCCATCAGTGGGAGACAAAGGGCAGGAGGAGGAGGAGTAGTAGGCGCATCGTCAGAGGGCAAGACAGGGCCTCGCCAGACGGCGCGGCTAATATATTTTAAATGTTTGATAGTTGCACTAAAATAAAAGCGACATGGCGCAAAAAAATGTTCAAGTGGCTGCCATCTGGCAGGGGAACTCAAGGCAAAGGCAGCACAGCGAATGATTACTCTCCGCCTGCTCCAGCTTTAAACGCACTCATGGGGCCATTGAGGCAGGCAACGGAATGATGAAGCTGCGCCCAGCCCCGAACAAGATGATGGAGAACTCGTGCAGCGGAGACTTTGAGCAGCGAGGAGAGTGAGCGAGCGAGCTAGCGAACCTTCCTGGGTTGCAGCTGGAGCCCAACTATGTGTTAAATGGCAGACTGGGACACTTGAGCTGCAGCCAAAGTTTGTCCCAATCCGTGTCCGGGCCTGGCGCCAGGTCCAACTCCGGCTTCCACACCCAGCTCGCATTTCTTTACTCTGCTCTGCCTGAAGTTTGCTCCACGCCAAGTGCTCGACTTCTTCAGAGCCACCGCCTTGTGCCGGCCCGGCTATTATGTGTATTAAAAGTTTTTCACCTTGGCATAGTAGCTGCTTCATTTTATTACATCTGACACATAACCCCTCTCCATCCAGCCACGGCACACACACACTCCGCTACCCTTGCCAGCTGAGCTATTAACTTTTGTTTTATGCCCGAGACTACAAATGATTCATGTTTGTGTTCGCAAGGAGATCCACTCGCCCGAAGGACCAGAGATTTGCCTTTAATTCCTTGTTGTGCTGCCACCCAATTCGCAAAATGAGAAAATGCATGCAATTTGAATTTACTCGAGAATCGGATAGAAAATTACAAAAAATTCCATTTGGAAAATGTTAAGCAAAATATTTAGATATTGTAGATGCAGTTTAAAGCAGAATGCAATCAGGCTGCCTGTTTCCCACACATAGTCTTGAATGTAACTACACATCGTTTCGTTCCACTGATGATGGCCTTTGTGGTTGAGTAATTTGTAATTTGTGGCCATGCATGCAGCAAAAGATTTAAAAGTGTATAACAGGCTCAGGCATGCGGTGATAAGCCCAAATACATATGCTTCAAAACAGGGAGCGGCTGAGGCTAAGATGGATACAATTCACTCTGCACAAACTCATATTTCCTGCTCAATTTCGAGGCTTCGGACTCGGCCATAAATTCACCAGAAACACACAATTACAGTATCGCAGTAATCTCTGATGAGAAACCCTTTTAAATTTTGGCCAAAAGCGTTCAACGAGCAACCACTTTGTGGCCCTAAATCTACCATCAGGTGGATGCATAGACATACATATATATGTGTGTGATATAAAGTATTTTCAATTTCATGAAATTATGAAATTTGCTGCAAATCAGAACAGAAAAAGCAAACAAATCCGAGATACTAGTAGCGTACATGCAGTGCTGTCGCCTTGGCTCACCCTGCCTAGCCTTGATGCCTTCGTTCAATTTTCGGGAGCAAGAACATTTTGGGTCAAATAACCCAGAAAGTAGATTATGTACTATGTATACAAATTTGGCATGTCCAGGGAAAAGTTCAAGCCGAGTCGAGTGCTGGAAATGATGAAAACTATTTCTGTCCTGCAGTTGGTCATCCGGCCATTTGAGGCTGTCAGAGGCTCTTTGATGGGGCTGGGCTGGACTGGACTGCTCGGCCTGTCCGGGCTGTGTGATAGCTGGGCTGGGTAGACATATATTTGTACATTCTATTTAAAAGTTTGTTTTTCCCTGAGTGGAAACTCTTGTCGGCTGCCCTGTAGTTTTGTCAGGGCCTATCAACGTCTCAGTTTTAGTTTGGGCCACAAAATTCTAATTAAATTCATTCACTTTGTTGCAGATACAACTTCTATCGGATAATTTCGGGCTGCAGTTCTCGCCATCGCTGGCCAGCGATACATCGGAGTACATTTGCCTGGTCAACGATCGTCACATACCTGAGGCGATTGTCGATTTGCTGGTTCAGGGTGAGTTTTATTTGACATTCCCTGACATTCCCCTGATTGAATATTACATGCTGCAGTTTCATTTAAATTATCTCTCATTTTGCGTTTACCCGTTGGCCCTTTATTTGTTTTCGTAATGAAACGCATAACTACTGTAATGATTTCTCCGGTTTACTTTGCTGATTTCATTTTCAGATACGTTCTCGTTTCTGTTTATTTTCACCATCTCTTTTTTTTTTTTTTTTTCGATTTCTCACTTGTGTTTTCATTGTTGCTGCATTCGCCTTGGCATGATTTTCATTTGCATATCCCAGATATCTGGCAGTTTTCCACTGCCTTCTCTGCACTCGAATTATCCACTGACTCTCTCTCACTCTCTCACGCTCTGTGTTTCTTTTCTTCTTTTCTTAAATGCAGATGTACCTGATCCACCGGAGCGACCATTGTTGATAAGTTTCACATCGCGCTCGGTGAACCTTTCGTGGGCGCACTCGCAACACCCGCGGAATGCACCCGTCACACATTTTATTATTGAAACGCGGTAAGTGTTGATGTTGGAGCAAAAACTGTACGGGGCGGTGGAGGCGAAAGACATGGACCATGGGAAATGGGAAATGGGAAATGGAGGGATGCCATGGGTTGTTTTAAGCTGATGAAGTGGTGTCTGCGGTGAGGAGGGTGGGGTGGTGATGGCTGTTGCAACAGCCATGATGGACGCTTCCATGATTGACACATGCAAAGCGCCTTTTGCTTGGCCATGGGGATGGATGCCACTGCGGCTGACCTCATTCCGCTAATGAAAGAGCGCAGGGATGTCCTCTAAAGCGCAGGCATCGCTGGCTGCACACAGTCTTCATCATCATAATCATGATTATTACCAATCTCATCACGGCTCTAAGCCCGAAGTGGCACACGGGCGACAGCTGGCTACGCTTATGACTTGGACCCGCATTTGATTATCCCTGGCCCGAGGGCAGCGCCTTTCATCCATCCATCCCATCCATCCCATCCATCCATCCAATACACGGACCGGGTGCATTCAATGGGATTCGTGTAAGGCTCGGGGAAGTGCCAATCCCATTCCATTCCATCCATCTGTGCCTGTGCCTGTGCCTGAGCCCTGTACGCGTGCGAGTCCAGCGTTGCTTTAATTAATATGTAAAAGGATGACGACGATATGGACGAGCACCATGGATACGCACTTCACTTGTGCTCCATTTAAATAGAAAAGAAAACATACACGCTCGCAAAGCCATCGGCATGGGGCACGGGTTAAGCACAGTATGCTCGGATAGGGCTGCGGCACGGGCTATTTTCCGAATAACTTGAACTCAATGCGGGGCCTTAAAAAATAAAAGCGAACGCAGCGCCAGCGGCAGAGCCAGAGCCAGAGCCAGCGTCAACCCAGTACAAAGGCTAAAAGGAAAATGTGCAAAAAATAATACCAAAAAGCGAAACTTTTTCAATAAATTTCCATCAACTGCAGCAGCATGCGGATGGAGAAGGTTGCCTGCAGGAGAGGGGGGGGCTGAGGATCAGGCTGAGGCGTGTCCTCGACAAGACACTGGCTCTGTCTCTCGCCATGGCTATGGCACAATCGATGACAGCCAACTGGAAAGCAGAGCCTGCGGTGCATTTATGCAAAATAAGAAATAACTTCAGCATACTGGCAAACACCAGCGGAAATGTGAACACGCGCGAGCGCCTGCCAAGTGTGTGTCCTGTCCTGTCAGTGTTTGTCTGTGTATTTCTGTGCATGTATGCACATACATATGTACATACTATGTATGTACATATATGTAGCGTACATTTTTTGGGCATCGCGTACACAAAGTGAAGCTGGCCCGGACCTTTCGCGACTCTGCCTTCTCCCAAACGCTCTGAAGCCGCTGCTGCAGCTGAAGCGAAGCTTCACTTGCTTCAGACTGCATTTTATGTAAATTCCCATCGATATGGAAGCGAGTCGAGTTTCCTCCCTGTAGATGCTTGCTGCTGCTGTTGATGCAACGCCTCTTATTCACATTTTCGCTTGATTCGGTTTATTTGCACATATGCATGCAAGTGAGGCATAAGTGGGATGGAGAATCCCATATTCACATGAGCTCTTTGCAAAATTGAAAGACGTCAACACAACAAAAAATGCTACAACAACATAGATGGGTATGGTGACATGCTTATGCTGGATTTGGTCTTGCCAATGCAATTGAAAATGGGATTGAGGTGTCAGAAATTGCACAGGCCCTCAACTGTTGCACATGCACTGCTTGTATGCATTGATATGATGAGCGTGCCACATATTTACGCCAGATAACTTTCGGTCAACCGAAAAACTGTGCCAAACTCTGCAGCTTCCGGAGGCACCCACTCAGCCAGCGCCACTGACATGTTTATCAACTGATGATGTTGATACTGGTTTTTTTGCATTTTCCATTCCTGTTTTCATTCTGTGTGCACACGGAATGAAGTGCCAGCAAAGCTAAACACTCGGTCCAAACAAAAAAGTTACGAAAAATATTAAAAGCTGTCCACTGCGGATGACATACTCGTTCTGACACAATTTAATTAATTCGTACTATTTTTGTTTGCTTTTGCTTCATAGTTACACACATTTATATGCAATAAAGAACGGCTAACATTTGTTCTTAAATTGTTTAAAGTATGTTTGCCATACCACTGCGTTCTCCACGTCTGTGTGCCACTAAGTGGCTGGAGCTGGCTCTTATCTGCGTGCTGCCCCAGCCAGTATTTGCCCATTACGAGTACGAGTATATGCAAGGGCCTTTCCCTGTTTCAACAACTCGTGCGTGAACTTTGAACGCATAACCACAGCACAAAGAGAGATACCATGCCCAGCAAAGTAAACTCAAACCCGAACCCAAACACACAAATGCATAAATAATACACATTCATTTGCTTAAAAAGAAAAAAAGTAAGCAATTTTAAAGCAGCTTACGAATGGAAAAAGCAGAACAACAACAACACTGGCAGCATCCAGTACATGTGCATGGAAAGGCCGCAAATTTATTTGCCATTGTGGTTACTTTGCTGCCGCTGCCGCTGCCGCTGCCACGCGTTCTGGCCAAGACTCCAGTCGCTTTTTGTACGGGATACACTACATTTTGCATATGTTTTTCATACATTCGAACTGTGGGAGTGAGGGGGGCACAGGGCAGGGCAGGGCTGGCTCCGTTGCATGCTTCATAAAGTCGCCAAACAATTTTTTACCAAACTGAATACATATTGCCTGTCCTTCGGATGCAACGTGCCTGGCCGGCCGTCGAGCGGGTCAGGTCAGTGGTGGGATGGACGGGAGCACACACGATATATTCCCACTAAATGCCCATTGCCAGAGCAAACAGATGTGCCCCACTCAACGCGGAAGCTGCTCGCACGCATTTATTAATTTTAATCAATTTTTTTCTCGCCAACACCACTCGCCACTCCTTTTTTCTTTTGCTGCCCATTCCGTCATTCATAAAAATGTTGCACCATTTTTCATCGGATTCGTATTTAAAACAATTTTTAATCACGCCGTAAAAGCCGCGTGAGCTGGGTCAGTGGGTCTACCAAAGAGGTAGGACGGCCCGCCGTTCGAATCGGTAATCGCATTTGAAATCCAACTATTGGGACAAAGCGAAATTTATGCGGGGCGCACAAGAACTTAAATACGCCAAAAAGTTCGAGTACTTTCTGAATGCCAAAATTATGTGAGTTTAACCAAAATTTACTACACTTTGAAATGTGCCATGAAAAATGTTCATTGTGCGGGCTTCTGCGAGTAATTTATATGCACCGCCCGCACCACCTACCGCACCGTCGGCACCACAGCAACAAAGGAAGGAAAAGCAAATATTTTTTAGTTGCCATATGTGTAGGTATTGGTGTGTATCTATGTGGTAAAAAGGCGCATAAATATTTTAGTGCCTATGGGCGGGAGCACACACACACTTCATGCCCTGTTCCAGTCCCAGTCCCAGTCGCAGTCGGCTGGCTCCCAAAAGAGGTCAACCACCCACCCACCAGGAACCCACAAACAAGGACCCACAGCCATATCCCCTCCCTCAAGTGTCATGCAAATCCGCATCCGTTTTATATATATTTTCATAATGCATTTTATGCCCACGTATGTAGATTGGGCTCTCGCTCTCCGCTGGCACATTGCAGACGTAAAATAGCAATATTTGTGGGAAGATATAGATACCCCGTCTGTTTATACTCGTAGTTGTGTGCGGCAATTGAACTAGTAATTGCAATATAAATGCATAATCATAATAATATGATATGTTCAAATAATTTGGCTCAATCAAAATGTTTGCCGTCCACCCACTTATTTTACTCGATTAATTGCTCAATGAATTTTCCATGCCAATACATACATACATGTATGTATGTAAATATGTACGTACAAGTGCATGTCATAAATTATCAAATTAAATTATTTTGTGTGTCTGTTCTTCTACGGATTGTTTTTACAGGGAGGGCGAAGATGGCATCTGGGATCAGCTGGCTCGCATTTATACGAAAACGAATGCAACATCATATCAGGTGACCGGCCTTACGCCCTTCACCGTCTATAGCTTTCGCCTGCTGGCTGTCAATAAGCTGGGAATGAGTCCCCCGTCCAAGGAGTCATACTACATTGTGACGCTACGGGAAGGTAAGTTTTTGTGCACAAAATCTTTAAATAAGTATTTATAGCAGATAAAGGAGCAAAAACTAAACGTTAGAAACTCACATTTGATGGAATTTCTAGATGCTCTGACAACTGCCGTTGTATCTGCTGGGATATCTAATAAAACAAGCCTTTATTGCTTGCTCCCCTTGAAACTTTATTGCTGGCAGATCATAAACTATTCGCATAGGCTTGCCACACTTTGCCACACTCCCATAGAGAGACAGAAAGAGAGTGAGTGAGTAAGTGAGGGAAAAAGTTACGAGACACATGACATAACAATTTTTACAATCACATTAATTTTTCATTTCAATTTGGTTGAAGGCAACGACTTGGCCTGACTTTTAAGTGCCGTCAATGAAAAGTTGTCACAGGTTCTTCGGCCTACTCCTGCAGTGCCTATGGGCTTTCTCTCTCTCTCTATCTTTCTGTCTCCTTTTCTGTCAGCCAGCTGGCAGCAATTACGGCCTCATAAAGCCAGGATCTCCAGCCGACGTTGTATACGTTTAATTATTTTTCCGCTGACGGTAGGCCAGTACCAGCCCAGGTGTGTCGTCATTTTATGTGGCGTCTTCTCCTGCTGGTCCGCCTACTTTGCTTCCTCTGGAAATGGAATTTACTGCGTCCGCCAACAGAAAAACTATACTTACATTTTAGAGGCAACTTTCATTTCATTAACATGCGAGCACAAAGACGACAACTTCATTTCACAGAAAGTATAACGAAATTGTTGGGCTATACTCAATGGCCTCTTATGGGTGCATTCGCATGCCAGCTACGGTTCCAGTTCCCCGCTGTCCATGCCATGTGGTTGACATTTCACCTGCTGCTGTTAGTGGCTGCTACTATGGATGTAGCTGCCACAGACAATGATTAATCGTGGCCCATACTTGTGCGTGTGCCGTGGCCCACATACATACAATATATAAATGGACTCCAAAAAGTCACACAACTTTCCATAGGCTTTAAGAGCGCGAGAAACATTAATCAAAGCAAAAGCAGGAACAGCAACAGAAACAGAAACAGCAGCGGGGGTAAGATTAACTCCCCTTCGGCAACAGCGACAAGCTATTAGCAACACATTTGTCTTATGAACATTGGAAATGACTTTGCCATCGGCTAGCGAGGGCCAGGGCCAGGGACATCTCGACATTTTGGTGTGAAATACCACAGCTATGCCACAGCATAGCCGGCACACACGCACCGTGGAATGCGAGCCAGGCCAGGCCAGGATGCCACGGCTCCTGCCACTACGAGTGCCAATGCCAGTGCCACTGCATGCGGTTACAAATTAGTCAATAGTGTGTGTCTCAGATCCTGAGCTCATTAAGGTCTTCGTCATGGGCCGAGGGTGGGGGCCGAGGCTTTTGCGGTCGTTGCCGAGTCGCCAATTTGTATAAAATAAGCTTGCGGCATGCATAAATTAACCAAATGACAGAAGCACTTCCTTCGAATGGGGGAACTGGCACTCCAGCTCCCGCTTCAGCTTCAGCTTCAGATAAGAGCCTAGGACTTGAGTAGATCCATAATCCCAGGGAGAGTAAATCCGAAAACTTTTTAATTTGCAGTTTAAACTTTCGGCTTGGTATCGATGTCAACCCAAAGATACAAAATATCTTTTAATTTATTTATACATTCACTGAAGTATTCAGAGCATTCTCTCCTGCCCTTCACTCTCCTCTGCTGGAAAACTGCCAGATCACCTTGGCAGCATCCTTAGCTCTACTCTGCCCCACTTTGGCACCACTCACCTGAGCGTGGCGCGACACACGCATCATTTAACTTGCGAGTAATTCGCATAGGCAAGGCTCTTGGCCAGGAGAGTGGAGACCCATAGGCCCGCATCGAGATCCAGAGCCGGTTCGGGGGCACTCGCAACTTATGTTGCGTGACAGTGACAACTTGACAATGCCACAGACAACGTTCCGGCTTACATGACAGGTCAGAGTTGCGCACCGCCGCTGCATGGTGGCGCGCGATGGGGTCTGGGAGCGGTTGAGGAAGGGTGTGCCAAACTTTTACGCGACGTTTTTAATTTGGAAATTTTTGAGTTTCGACTAAACTTTTGGCAGTCAAAGTTTTTGTGCTAGTCTAACCCATCTCTCACTCTCGGTATCTCTTTCAGCGCCCACGGGCAAGCCCATACCGACAACGGCCCACAACACGTCCTCGACGTCGGTGTACATCTCATGGAAGCCACCGCCACCGGATACCATTCTCGGCGAATTTCTTGGCTATCGCATCACATATCGGCCACGCGATCGCGATCCAAATGATACCAAGGAAATCTATATAAGGGATAACACAGTGGAGGTATGTAATGGCGGTCTTAGAAACTAATTTCATTGATGTCAATATTTGGGAAATAGCAAACATCCATTTATGATTCTACTTGTTGTAATAGATTTGTGTAGTGTAATAAATTATCGGTGTGAGAACCGATATCGTTCGCCTTCCTTTGCTGTCGACTCAGAAAACTCTCCTATTTAGTTGTGCAGGCCAAAGATAATTGAATTTTATGATTTCTGACACTTTGCCATATTGGAAATACAGCGGAAACATTTGGGGCTCGAGGGCGGCGACAGTCAGCACGGCCAGCCTCGTGTTACCTGCAGCGTCATTCAATTTCGTTTCGTTTCGTTTCGTTTCGGTTCTTGTTCGTGTCTGTCTGCCCTGCGACGTGCATATCATTTAATCTATCCCATCCGTACAATACGTATAGCAGATATGTTTGCCACCATTTCCCATTGCCCTGGCCAGGCTTAAAGTTTGTCTAGGAATGTATTTTCGTCTTGTCATTCGCTGGCTTAAAGTCACATCAGCGGCGTATTAAAAAGTAATTTACACCTGGCAACAGGGAAAACATTTCCCACACCCACAGAACCCCAACGCACACATGGGGCACGGTTACAAGTGTTTCTCGCTTGGCGGCCTGTCAAGGTGTTACCAGGGGGCATTTACCATATCTCGTTGGGGGCCACCACGCTATCACTGGCAATTTGTTAACGATTAGTTCACTCACAGCTGGGGCCAGTTTTCTCTAGTGGGTGGGTATCTCTGTGTCTGGTGTGTCTGTGTGTGTGTGTGGGATAGTTCAACACGCAAGTGGGCTAATCGAATACAGGGGAAGCGTGTAGCAAATAGTCCATTGAAATTGAAACGAATCTAGTAACATATAACTGGGGAATACACGTTCTCGAACACTCTCGTGGGTGAGAACATCTACCGAAAGGAAATCGAAAAATCAAATCAAGATTGAAAATTATGGAATGTATTTCTGAGTCCTGGCTTATTGGTTTTCTGTTCTTCTGTGAACAAGTTTCAACTCTGATACGAGCATCGAACAAGCTTTAGAGCCTCATTACCAGCCTTTTGTCTTCAGCCCTACTTAGTTAAACCTTTTGATTTCCTTAATGCATATCTATAGCTGTTCCCTCAGTCCCTTTCCATTTCAACTGCCATCCATCGTCTTAAAGCCATCCACAATGCTTGAAAATCAAACCGCTGGACATTCGGTGAGATAGTGGAGCCACATAGTAAGCCCGCACGGGGCATGCATATTGCGAATGGAGCATGGAGCTTGGGGACGGATGCGAATGAAGAGGATTTTGGAGCCGGGCCGGGCCGGGCCGTGCAGAGCTTAAAATATGCAAAAATTATTAGCGATAATACTCACGTACGACACTCGGCGCGACGGAGTGCCCAAAAAATGGCAAGTGCAGGCGGATTTGGTGGATGGGTAAGCACTAGGGGAGGAGGATGACGCCTGATTGCCACAAGCATGGCACGCTTTTGTGCTCGAGTGCATATTTTTCTCTTATCTGGAAGCTGCCCCTCACTCTCCCCCTCCTCGTTCATGCCAATGTGCTGCACTCCTCTCCTGCCCTGAGCTCCACTCTTTTTCTCTTTTTTGCATGTCAGTGGCATGCTGAAATATTATCCTTGCAGGCAGAAACGTGCGACTTTAGTTATTCCTGCTATTTTTCCGTTTTTTTTGTGTCCGCCGCTCAAGTCATTTGGCGGAGTCCAGGACATGGCTTTCTGTTATTCCCATATCGCAGCATCAGCGTTCAGTGGCCTCCAACCGCCAACTTCCAGCCACCACGCCCCCGTTGGCCAGTGGCATCTACATTGAGCTGTCACGTGTGAGGCAACTGCGAGACTGCTTCGCGGGTGTCCTGCAGGGCTAAATTTGCCAATTTTCTAATTAAAATTTCTGCGCCGTAAAGCATAAATTTCGCAACTTTCACACTGATAAAAGCCGCCGAGTCAGACACAGAGGGGGAGAGAGGCAGTACTTTGAGCTAGGCGATACCTCAAAGGCTGCTGGCCCAAAAGGAAGCTTAGTTACCGGAAAATAACAACAAGAAAAAAGCTCAGAAAAAAGCATTGCCCCGACAGTGATATCGTTGAGCATGAAGGATCTCTAAACTTCACACAAAAAATACCCATACTCGTGAAAAAGAATTGTCCAGTGCGAAAAATGGTTGCAAAGTGATGAGTTTTCTTTTTTTGGCGACCAGGCATTGGGATTTGTTTTGCAGTTGAGTGTTGAATGAGAGTGTGTGTGTTTGGGTGGGTATCTGTCTGTGGGGCATGCAAGTTGAGCCATCCACCGCGAGCACTAATTAACGCAAAGGGAAATAAAGACAGCGGACGGGAAGGCAAGTGAAGTGGTTTTTTCTGCTTCACACTTTCCTTTCTCCGAAGTTATGCAACATGCTGCAAACTCTCTCCAGCTCTGTCCTAGCATTCGGCACGAGCAACTTTATCAATTACATTATATCAATTAAGTGTCCCGGCCTCGGGCAGTTCCAACTTCTTTGCTGTCCATAAAAATAAAAGCAGTTGTAAATTTTCGGCCTCATTTACTGGCGACTAAATAAAATGAAATTATATGGGGCCGCAAAAGCAACTAAAACCGAGCAGCACCCACACCCACAATCACATCCACACAGACACATACACAACGAACATTTAGATGTATGTATGTTGAGAGAAAGACCATAAGATATAACGCTTTTGGTAAAAATAACTGCGATAGTAGCTGGCGCCGTCTGAAAAGCCGAGAGCTCAGGGCACCGAGCAGCCACTTAAGCTGTTGGCATGGCAGTCAATCCGGCTCTGAGCACAGCCTAGGATTCGCACAGTCAAAACCCGTTGGTTTGTGGCCTAACCGCAGACACACACACACACACACACACACACACACACATACACACTTACATATGTACATACTGGAGTCCGAGAAGCGAGAGCGCCACATATACGGTGGCCCTAATATGTGCTACATAATTTGTGCCTGCTACAGCATGCTGTAGGCACTAGCCACATCTGACCATTTGCGTTTGTGTGTGTCTGCATCTCTCTCTCTATGTGTGTGTGTGTGTGTGATGGAGGTACTGAACCACTCTAAGTCTGCGGTTTGTTTTATGGTTTGGCACTGCTTTTGACCTTTGCTTACACTTTAATCAGCCGCACACCACTCGCGAAATTCATGGACAAAGGCCAGAAAGTGAGGCCGAATCCTTAACGACTCTCACATGTGCATGGCTAGAGATGGGTGAATGGGTGCATGGCTGCATGGGTGTGTGGCTCGGCAATTAAGCCAAGGACGGCTGCCTGCCCAAGCAACTCAATTTCCTTTTGGCCCCACCACCACCAGTGCACCATTGCACTGCAAATCAATTTTAAGTGCTGCAATTTTCATATTTGCCAGCGACGCCGACTGCAACGCACAAAAGTATGCAGCGCGCAATTTCCGCTCCAAGCATGCTCATTGCACGAGGGGCGGGGCGAGGAGCGGGGGAGTGTGGCGAGGGGTACTAGTGGGTGGTAGCTCCTTCAAAGGAGCTTTCCACTTGCTGGAAAGTGCTCCACTTTATTTTGTTATAAGACCAACAAATGAAAAGTCTTTGGTATGCCATTGCGGGTGTATGTACATACAAATGTATGCGTCGTGTATATATGTATGTTTACATACATATTAAAGAAGCAATTTTAATATTTCTCACAGAATGTTTCCTTCCTTTTCAATTGCAGAGCCATGAAATACAGAATCTGCAGACATACACGCAGTACAAGGTGACCGTGCAAGTATTCAACCCGGAAGGTCTGGGACCGGAGACAACCATCCTGGTGATGACCGACGAAGGAGGTGAGTGTCACATTCCCCGCTCTTTCTCCCACACATTAACAATGCAGAATGCAATGTGAATGTGCAGCTCATTCCTGGGCCATCAAGCATCCAAGGCATTGGCCACAAGTCAATAAGTCACGCAGCCAAACTATTTAACTGAGTATTTTGCACATGCTCGTGCATATCTGAGAACCACAAAAATGGCAAATAGGATGGCTTATTGACATGCCAGACAAGTGACCAAGTCAGGCTGCGATACGATAGTTCGACGGGTATAAATGTACATATTCCTTCAGGGGGGATTGGGGCCCCCTGGCAGATGCATCGTCAAAAACAAATTTGCCTTTGTGTGCAGTTTTAGTGTTTTCTCCATCCCCATCCCCATCCCCTCTCCCTCTCCCTCTCTCTCTCTCTCTCTCACTCTCACTCTTTCAATCTTTCTCTTAGCTTCTAAAAATGTTCCGGGCAAAGCAACTTTGAGACCCGCTCAACCGCAAAATGCCTCGACCATGCAATGAAGCAAACAAATAAAACTTTCGCCCCCAGACAGAGTCGAGGAAAATATGTTGCAATTTTTCATATTTTCCACTTCTGCCACCACTCTGCTCTGCCCCTCTACTCTGCTGAAATCTGCTCCAGACTGCGGTCTATGTGAGAACTGTATTGAAATGGAAAAACACAAATAAATGGAAACCAGAAAATTCAAAATAAATATTGCTTACTTAAACTTTTGCCATATGCTGCTCCGTCAGCAACAAAATCTACCCGGGCATGGGCATGGGCATGTCCTTTCTTTTTAGGGTTTCCAGCATTCTCCACGGCCATTGTTGTTCCGTCTTTCAATGGCTACAATTTCTGCTCCGTTACGTGGATTTCCGCTACCAGCGTCTCAGTTGATATCACAGACGGCGTCGCCGTCTCTCGCGGAAGTGTTGATGCCATAGACGCCGGCCGGCTCACCGGCTCTCCGCCTCTACGGTTTCCCGTCTCTGGCATCTGTGGAACGTAAATTATAAGCATTTGGCCATAAATAAAATGTGCGGATACAAATACAACAAAAAAATGTTTTCAACGTGTGCGAATATTTTGCCTGGAATTTAATTTCCTGCAGTCAGAGCAAATCTGTTTGCATAAGAACGCGCAAAGATGTCTTGGACAAACACTCTGCCCGTCGACTGATGCCTTGCCTCTGCCTCGAAGTTTTTATAAGCGCGCTAAGACCCCCGAAACTCTTTTGAAAGTTTCCAAGCTTAGCGGCATAATTAGCATAAAATTCAGCGGAAAATCCTTTGCCAGAGATTGAATCGAGTTGAGAGAATCTGAGAGTTGAGCTCAGTCTGGCTGGAGCAATAGCAAACAAAATTGAATTCGATAAAGGCGAATAAAACTCGTTTATAGAGACACTTTCATATAGATATGTCATATATTTTCCCCCTCTCTCCCTCTTCTCTCTCTCTCTTTCTTTTTTGGCTAAGCTTCTTTGGACTTCTCTGGAATTAATCAGAGAGAGAGAGAGAGAAAGGAAGAGAGAGAGATCTGTGGATATTTTTGCGACAGCTGGCATAATTCTGTAATTTCCGAATTTTTTTTGCGGGCTGCCCCATTTTTGTTTTGCAAGTTACCTGGCAGGTGTGGACAGGCAAAGCTTTCAGGGGATTTGGAGCGGCTTAGGCAGCAACTTTAACCAAGGCCAGCCCCAGACACAGGCCCCAGCTGTTGCCTAATAGATTTCTGCCAATGCGTGGGCTGAGATGTGCGCGTGGCAGTTGATTAATTACCATCGAATATTTGCCAAATATGCGAATATATGCACATACAAAGCCACCACCACAAAAAGAAATACCCACAGTAGAAGCTGGCCCCCGCATTCCTGTGGCAAATTCAATTTTCAAGTCGAGAGCGTAACCAAAGACGTGCCTCCCGCTGCGAGTCGGGGTAACTGCCGCAACACGACCACATGCGGTGGAAATTATGAAGCCTTGCAGTGCAGCTTAGCCACAGCGGGTCACAGGGAGAGCGTAAAAGACGCAGACAATGAACCAAAGACGCAGAGACAGAGAGAGAAACAGAGGCTGAAGGAGATAATGTCCTCTGACACAACTGAAGTGAAGTTCACGGAGTGATAATGCCCCTGCATGGGGGGTAGCGGGACACGTGCACCAGGCAATTGCAAAACAATTCTAAGGCTTCACATGTTTTCTTTTCGACTTTCGAGTCCCAGTGGTAAGCCCTGCCTGAATGCCAGGCCAGGCCATGCCATGCACTCCCAGTGACCCGATATGAGCCGCCTCGACAAGCCGTCTTTGATTAGAAATTTCCCACTTTCTTTTGCACTGTCGCAGTGTCGGGCCTTTGTTATTGCGTTTTAACTTCTGACATTGGCCCCGGCTTAGAGACCCACCGAATCGCCTTCTTCGTCGTCAAGTACTTTCTCGGCACGCACTACGATTTCAGTTGTGGGGCCCCTTTTCCGGCTGAGCTGGACGGTCCTTCGCCCCTAGATTGGCCCCGGTCTGGCCTGGGACTTTGTGGCTGAGTTGATTTCCTTTTTTTGCTGGTCGATTTTTGTCGTTTACCAGAGCTCCGACTTCGACTCCGGCCCTGGCCCTGGGCCTGGCCCCACCCAACACCGAAACACTTGCCAGAGACTAGAGCCGGACGGAGAGACGAAGAGACAAACGTAATAGCCTTGTGCCTTGTTCCTTGATAACTTCGTTTCGTTTTCATTCACTTCTACTTGTCTGTCCGGATCCGGATCCTTGCAAAAGTAACACTTGATAGCCTTTGTTGTTGTGTTTTGCTTGTTGCTTCTGCTGCTCTCGGTGCTCCTGGTGCTGTGGCAGTCACAACTTTTGACTTAAACGCGTCTTGTTTCCCAGTGACATGGCCTTTACACCTCGGGTTGTTTGGTCTTATCTGTGCCGGAGGTCACAGTTCTGACTGCAAGGCAAGTCAAATGAAAAGAGATGGCTCAGACACTACACTACACAGTACACGATGGATGAGTCCGACAGGCTGCAATGCAATTTGTCTCTTACTTCGGGGCACGCTGTTGCTCGCTGTTTAAAATCAAATTTATAATTCAAACAACCTGCAGCTCATTCAGACATCCGTGTACCTTGCCTCCAGCATGCTACTATGTACATTTGTACCTCTCCCTCTTACTCTTTTATGGACCCACACCTGCTGCTACCCCCCTGTAAATGCAAAATCAACGCAGCCAAAACAAACGCTCCATTAGACCCGTTGTTAAAGGCTGCTGAAGCATAAAGCTTCTGCCCCAATGCCCGTTCAAGTCCCTGTTCCGACTCTGCCCCACAGCAATTTATCAGAGACCGTGCGCTGTGTGGCGCGTTTGTCAACGCCCAACGAGGCGTGGCCACATGGCTGCATCCAAGAAAATTAATAGACACACGCACTGGTCTGCCAAGAAGAGCGGGCAACCCCGCCACAGCCACAGCCAGGGCCAGAGCCACGTAAAAAATTCGTATTTGAGGAAATGTTGCCACTCATTCCGAGTGGCAGCTAAAGTAAATGGAAAATAGAAAATGGAGAATCCATTTGCACGCTGCGGAATGTCAAAAGCTTGTGGCGGCGGCCTCCACAGAAGTGGAGAGAAAGAGCAAGTAAGTTTTCCGTGGTGCTCTGCTGCACTGTGCACCTCAACTTGCAACTACAAAATTAATTACCTTTGGCTACTTGCAACTTGCTGCGGTGCAGTTTCAGCTGGGCACCAGTCTCTGCTCCTGGGGCAAGTTAGGTGTGTAGGCGTGGTCGCAGTTTGCATGCCCCACACACAAAAAAGATGCTTCGGTTCGGTTCGGCGTATCCGCTGACTGCTTTTAAAGCGCCAGCCACAGAACGAACAAAAAAAAATAAAATAAAAAGAGAGTAAGAGTACGAGTACGAGTAGAACCCAAAACTCTGGCCACAAGTTTCCTTCATGGAAAACTACGGGCGGCTAGCGGAAGTGACAAGCAGCTGCAGGAGCTGCGGCAGGACCAACAGAATCAGTAAAAGCGACAACAACAACTAGAGTAGATAAAACACGAGAAAAGTACGCAGTCCCAAACAGCAACGAATCATTCATACACTTTCGAGACAAATGATAAGCTCAGGCAATTGATTAATCAATTAATTAATGTCTTTAATGGGACACATAAGCAATTGGTGCGCCATACTATTCATATTTATTGGAAAGGAATTTCTCTATTCAAAGGAGTGTTCTTCAACGATCAAAGTTTCAACCATTATGCCAATCTTCTAGCTCTCTTGATCAACTGATCAACTCTGCATTCCCATTCTCTGGGCAAGATAGAGTGTTATGCAAGATGCCTGCGGGCAACAGCGGCAAGACAGTCGAGAGTATCAAAAGAGGCAGCGCAGAGCGGTGCGAGCGGTGGAAGAGGAGCCCGGGAACGGATGAGGTACAACGTGAAAAGTATGTTTTAATAAAAGCGGAAATGAAGCAGCGTTACCGTTATTTCCTGTTTGCGCGCAGTTTTGTTGGAGGCGGCAAAACAGACAGAGAAAGCGGCAGACCCAAAGCGAGAGAGCGCGGGAGCGGGAGAGAGCGTTAAGGGCAGCTGCATTTTCATTCCCTGAAAACCAAAAATGATAAACCGCAAACCACTTAAAAAAGTTGCAAGCACCGGCGACGGAGGCGGCTGCAAAAACTTTTCCTAAATAGACGAAATTAATGAGCGGCAACAAACGAGTGGAAGCTCCCAGTAGTTTGCTCCCAGGCACGGATCGTGTTAAGGATGAGCACTAGGAAAGGGCCACGAAACTTGAGTGAGAGATTCATTGATTCCGCTCGGGCAGCTTATTAAATTTTAAAGCGATCGCATCGACCCACAGCTGGATTCAGCCAAATGAGAATTATGCGGGATAAGACCTCATATGGGGATTGGTTTTCATTTCCCAATCCCATTTCACCTTTATTGAGAGAGCCAGTGGGAGAGTGGCTGTGTGTGTCTGTGGCTTATCTTGCTCCAAATCTGCTGACATCCACATGCTGGGAGAGTGAATTTCCCTTTCTGAAACTCAGGCTAATAAAACATTTGCAAGCAATCAGAAGTTTCAGCGCTCGGCGCTCCACTTCGATGGTTGTCATTGCATGTCTGCGCCTTGGCTCAGAGTCGCAGTCGGGAAGTCGGGGGGTCCGGGTCGCAGTCTCAGTCTCTGGCCCAGTTGCTTCTTGGCTGGCAACAGTACGAGTAATGCAAAATGAAAGGGAAGAAGGCTCTGTCTACCCATTGCCCTCCCACTGTCTGGGGCTTCTCTGTCTTTCGTGCCACTCGAAGCCGGGAAAGTCGCCTGCCAAAATGAAAACGAAATGAAATGTTCGAAAAGTTGTTGAAAATAGCATTCGGCGTTGACAAATAATTTCATATCATGTCTGCGCCTTTTTTTCCTTTTCTTTTTTGGTCTTTTGGCAAAGAACCAGCTCCATCTTCAGACCGGAGCCTTTGATTTCTTTTCATTTCGGTATTTTTGTCTGAAGGGGTGGATCAATTTCATTTGATTTTGAGCACCCTTTGCGGGACATGAGACTATGCCGAGGCACGGCAGCCCACACTTTCCCATTCACCTGAGCATGGCGAGAGCATGCTTTTGAGAGGCTTCCCCCCCTCTGTCTGTCCTCCATTGAGCAGGCCCCAAATCTATTCAGAAGAATCATCCCATAGAGATTTTTTGACAAATTCTCTGCTCTCGCTCAATCACTTTGGCCAAAGGCGGATTTTAAAGTCTTTAACTTTTCTTTTGACTTTTTGTATTTTGATCCGGGAGGGAAGGGGAACGGCCAAAAAACTCGTTCTTCTTCACATCTCGTTTTCCTTTTATTTTTGTGAGTTTGGAAAAAAGAAGTTCATGGCTCAAAAGGATTGCAACAGCAACAAAAACAGCAAATGGGGGAGAAGAACAAACAGGCGGCCAGCAATCTTTTGATGGCACCTCAGCTCGCTGCCTGCCATCTCATTCCCGTGGATGCCACGAGAACCACTGTGTGTGTCGTTTTGTGTGTGGTGTGTGTGTGTGTGTGTGTGGGTGGGTGGGTGGCAGCACTCAGGCGTGCGTGTCTGTCACCGTTCGTGTGTGTGCCATGTGGGTGTTTTGGCCTAGGGGCTTTTCCCGCTTTTCCCGCTTTTCCCGATTTTGGCTTCGCCAAAAGTGCAGAAAATTTGTGCAAGTTACGTGCTTGATTACATTTTTCCAAACTTTTTTTGCCCTCACCAATTTCCCATTCGATTTCGGCTGCCGCATTGACGGGTGTCTGAGAGAGTGCTCGATAAGGTTAAGGTTGCGCATTGTTTGAGCCATCACACCCCATCCAAAAATATGTTTGGACACCACACCCAACGCACGCCATTGTGGTGCATCGATTAATGGATAATACACCAGACCTGACCTAACCTGAACTAAACTGACACCTGTCTCCAGCTGTAAGCGCAAGCACTAAAAGCTTTTAACAAATTGTGGTCGCCTGTAATCGGCTTAAATTAAACAAATCTAAGCAATTAAGTGGACGGCCAGCGCCAGCCTTAAGTCCCTGAAAACAAATCTCCAATCAAATGGCAAACAAAGCAATCAACCCCTTGGTCTGGATTGGCATGACATTTTCCCAGAGCGTAAGCTGTAAGCCTCACAGGAAAACTCGAATGCCAGAAAAGCCAGAAGCACAGACAGAGACAGAGACAGAGAGACAGCGAAAGAAATGCAATCTGAATTTTTAAGCTCTTTCTTTGTCAAATCTGAGGAGACAAGTTTTGCCTAATTGAGGGTTCACTTATGATTAACTGACTGATGCACAGGTCTCGATGTTCGATTGGTTAATCACTGAAGGCGGAAATGACTTGGCAACCAAACAAAAGCAGAACTACTGACACGAGACAGGAGACAGGCGAGTGTCTGCCCCGCACATGGTTTATGATGGATATCCCTTGCATCTTGTCCCATGCACAGGACACATCCAACATGTTGCAAGTCCTCGTCTGGCTGTGTGTCCTGTCTGCCACTGTTGTTGTTGCTGCTGCTGTTCACTCTGTAAAATTAGTTTTGCACTTTGTACATTGTCAGTGGCATTCTTTACATTTCTTGTCTGTCCTGCCCTCTCTTCAGAGCCACTCCACATCTGGCTGCAGCTCCTGTTCCGCCTCTGTCTGCAGGTCGAAAGTTTCGGCAGTTGTGTCCCCAGTTTTGGCTCTAACTCGGTTAGGGTTCGGCCACCCCACAGCTGACACTGGCTGAGGCGTGTGCCCAGTCCCGGTCCCTATTCGTCTCCAATGTTTCTGGGCTAGCTTTGGCTCTGGGTGCTTCAGCCTGTCATGTTGCACATCTGCTGCTGTGTGGCTTCGTCTCTGTTTCTGCCCCCTGTCTGCTGTGTATTAGTTACCAAAGCGACTTTCACGTGGTAAGTTTCCTGCCGCAGACAAAACTATGCACATTTAACGCTAAATGGGTTGTCCGCCGCTCCCACCACCCGCTCATCCACTTTTCTCGGGCTCCTCATCCTTTTGCTTGGGCGTTTGTAAATCAGCTCTGGCCAAAGCTTTGAAATTTATTTAAATGCCCAAAAGCTCGTAATAAAAGAGCCCGAGACAGACGTAGATTTATGCAGCCATATGCCAAGTGGCATGTGGCATGCGGCACGTGAAGTGGGCAACACATTTTGGTCCAGGCCTAAGCCCCATCTGTACTTGGCACTGATTGCTAGACACACACACACACACACACACACACACACACACACATGTGTATGTAGATGTGCATTCAGTTTCATTTGCAGCTTACAGCGACAATGCCGCCGCTCCGCACCGCACCCCACGCACTTAGCCAAATTGCACTCGGCTTGGCCAATGTCTTCGCGCAGTCGCCGTTGCCGTCGTAAAGCGTTAAAACCGCATTTGCAAACTAACACCATCACACACACACACACACACTGATACACACCCCACCTCCCTCTCTGGCACTACCCACCCATACACTCCTCGTCCCTTGATGCTGCTGCTGCTGCAGCTTTTGGTGCGTTTTTAAAATGTAAATCCTAGAAATTTTATGCACATTGTGCCAAGAGACCCCAGTGCGCCCCTCTCCATCGGCTCCCCTCACCGTCTGTTGCTGTTGCTGCCACTTTCTCTGTCCCCGTGCCTGTCTCTCTGTGACTTTGCCATGGCTTATATAAAATTTTGTAAAATTGCATTTACACCACAAACACATTTGCATTTGAAATGCTCTGCCAGTTGTTGTTGTTGATGTTGGTGTTGCTGCTGCTGGTAATACAACTACAAGAGTCCCGGATCGCATGCCTCGCCGGCGAACAACCCAATCGGACATGTCCATCGTACAGTGGGGCTAAACCAGCACGGCACTGCCAGCATTTAACAGTTCAGTTAAGCCTCAAATATACATATTCGTGGCTTTAAAATTTCCATATATGTATTCGTGTTTAAATCTCGGTTTAAATCTAAAAATTAATGATTACCAAGATGTTATTTTACTTGCATTTATTTGCCATTTAATATCCAAATTATTTGAGTGATCTAGGTTTATGGGAGCAATCGATAGTAAAGCAGTATCGAAGCTAGTTTTCTCCCGAAAGCAAAAGAAAACCCTTTTCAATGTGCATTTAAAATACAACTAAATTGAAACATATTCAACATGTTAACCACATCTCGGGAGGCAAAGTACATCAGACATCTGCTTCTGTGTCCGTTCCACGGTTCATCTATTGAAAGTTGAGTCTGTTGGTTCTTGCATTTGTTTAGCTTGCAACATTTTGTAGCCTGGAAGTACTGTTTGGCAAATATACTCGGCACACAACATGTACGGCTCCAGCACATGGCCAGCGCTTGTGCCTCTTGGCGAGCTTTAATCTGGCAGAGCTCCGTTTGTGAATGGCGCATTAATTCAATCGAAATGTCCATTGCTGGGCAAATTATATTGCGGCTTTTGATGTGTCAAAGGAGAGTAGAGGGAGAGACGTGATTACGTCTTTGACACCCTCTCAAAGAGAAAGGCTGCCATAGAGCTCACCCTCGAGCGCCTGGCAACGCAGGACTCGGGACAGTGATTACAGCTTGAGACGCAATTTAATTATAAATAGCGCCAATTAATCAGACCTTTCTGCCTTAGTCCGCCGCCTCCAAGCCATGCAATGCTCAAACACAATGACACCCTGCGACTGTCCAAGAAGCCAACCATTGTCTTCGGCCATCTCTGTTTCCCGATCCTCCGCCTGACCTGATTTGCCCCCATTGTGCGGGGCTGGAACGATGCAGCCAGGACCACGCCACGCCACGCCCAACGTTTTGCATAACTTAAGCTTTTGCCAACGGGTTGTCGCTGTTCAAGTTGCTGGTGTTGTTGTTCGTGTTGTTGTCGTTGTCGTTTTCGTTGTCCCTTCCTGCGTTAATTCGATTTAAGCATTTATGGCATGCTGTCCCGCTTAGTCGCTGCCATCTGGAAGACGGGTCCGTGGCATGAGGTCAGCGTTAAAGCCACCACACCATGTCAATGTAGCCCCCACTTCCTGCAAAGTGTTTGGCTTTTGCAGTCAAAATAAAA
Organism: Drosophila guanche; assembly: GCF_900245975.1. Classification (NCBI taxonomy): domain Eukaryota; kingdom Metazoa; phylum Arthropoda; class Insecta; order Diptera; family Drosophilidae; genus Drosophila; species Drosophila guanche. Next base: position 1,864,320 of record NW_022995749.1, read on the forward strand.
TAATACTCAATACTCACACTTTAAGAACCAGCAAAAGTTTGCTTTCAATTTTGATGCCGCCATCAAAACGTGTTTAATCTTTGAACTCTGCGCGGTGTCTCGGCGTACAACAATTGTCTGGAGCTTGTTATGCATTTAACCTACAAAACTGAACCCGCTGTCAACTCAGCAGAGAGGTTGAAAAACAAAGCAAAATGGAAACATCAAACGACCTTCGCACATATTTCATGCCCGAAAATACCTACAAGATGGAACCGTGGCACGGGACTGTCGTCCTCGTCGACTGTTTTTCCGCCTGCCCATATTTTATATGCGAAAAGTTTTCTTTTTGCCCTGTACGGGCTTTCTATGCAGTGCCTCCTACACCAGCCGCAGTCGTAGAATGCAGCAGTGGCAGCAGCAGCGGCATCATCAGAAGCCACAGCCGCAGCAACAGCACAGAGTCGCGTAGAGCGCATAAATTTTATTCAATTTCTGTCATTTCACGGAAATTTCACAAAATGTATAAACACATCACTCCTCCGTTGGTGTTCCTCTGAGCCTCCCCCAACAGCCGCATACCACACCTGAGCCGCAGCGAACCAAATCCTAGAACAGGACCAGAACCAGAACTAGGCCCAACCCAGACCCAGACCCAGATCCAGGCCCAGACCCAGGCCCGTGCTTCTCTGCCTGCATTGTACATTTGTGGTTGTTCGGGCTTTTTTCGGTAATCTAACTGAATGTGACTGTATTCGTGTCTGTGTGCTTTGTGCTTACACATACACACCTTATGTGTGCGTGTGTGTGTGTGTGTGTGTTGGTTTGAATGGGTATTTGTGTATATGGGTATGTGTGCGAGCGCTTAACCTGGGCGATACGTATACGCCGCATGTGCCACATGGCCAAAAAGCACGCGCGCCAAATATTATTTTCAGTCCACACACACATGCACACGCACACACTCGAGCGGCGGAAAAGTATTTTTCGCTTAAAGAAGCGCCAGGAAACGACAACGGATGTGGCACAAGGAATGCAAATAAAGCAGAGGCAGTGTCAGAAATAGAAGCAAAAGACCGCCTCAGAAGCCTTGAGCATAAAAGGGGCACAGCAAAAGACGCCCCATAAGAAGCTGCCTGTCGAAGGCACAGGAGAGGGGAAAACAGGGCAAGAGAAGGACAGTGGAAAGAGAAAAGTGGGAAAGGGGAATGGAGAGCTGTGTGGTCGGGCCAAGCAGCCGAGCTAAGTAAATTTTCAAAACATTTTGCTCGTCGTTGCGCTTTTGTCGCATTAGCGTACGTGATAACGTCATGGAAGAGCGTTCCTAACAATAGCAAAGCACACAAAAGCAAAAACAACTAGCAAAGCTAACCCATATGTACGGATATGCCAGGACATAGTACACGACCCAGCTATACACGAGAATACGTACGAGCATGAGTACGAGTATCTATGTGTTTGCATCTACTTATTTTGCAGACTCTGCTCGATTTTTTGCTCTCTACGCTGTGCGTATTGAATTTATTTTGTCCCCGCTTAGTATCTATTACGCCTCGCAGCCTCGCAGCCTCCCAGCCTGTCCCCCAACCCCTTGACGCTTGATGGCCCAGAACAGGATATGAATAACAAGAGAAAAAGAAAAACTAAGGACTACGAAAATCCAGATCTTATCGACACAAACATAAACTTTTTCTAAAAGAAAGTTTTAAAGTTTCAGCGAAAAAGAATCTATGTATATGCATCGTCTGATGGCTTCAAGGGAAATTTTTACACAAATTTCAGCAAAAAATTTCCCCATAATTGATGGCTTTGGTTAAGCTGAAAACCCATCGATGCCCCACTTAGAGGCACTTGACTTAAGCATTAGACGAAAGTTTTCCAAGCAAATACATATAGTATATGGAGCGCTGTCTGCGGGCTGCCGGAGTCGACGCTCCGCCACAAATCAATGTAAATGGCATGCATACATTACTCATACGCAGTGTGGCACAGTCTGCCTTTTGGGGGGAGTAAGGGATAGAAAGCGCTGGCAGGGATTCGAAAACTTGCAGCTAATGATGCTTCAATTGCTGCTTCTTATGAGTTGCAAAACGTTGAATGAATGAGCACCATTGCATTCAATGGGCCACAAGAGTGTGTTGGCTCAGACGAGGGGGCGTGCATGCAAGACCTTCAAGTGCAGCAGCAGAAGGAGCTGAGCTCGACTTGCTGCCACTCCTGGCATGGCTGCCACAACCACTGCCACTGCCACTGCCCCTGCTGCTGCTGTTGCCCCAAGTAAGTGCCAGGAGACGTTGCTGCCACACAGAATGTGGACGTAGATGTTGATGTTGATGTGGATGTGGATGTGGATGCAGATGATGATGATGATGACAACAACGACGATGTTGATAATGATGCATGCTGCAAATCAATTTTGTTGTATTATGCCAAAAGTGTGCGCACTTCAGAGCCCTGGGGAAAGTGCAACAGCCACCAAGGGAAGGACACGAAGGGACAGAACGAGAGAGTGAGAGTGAGAGAGAGAGAGAGAGGGATCAGCCAACATTAGCAGCTCACAGGTTCCACCCAGACGCTCAGACGCTTTTATGTGTGGCCCTGCTCGCTGAATGATTTTCAGCTATTTCAATTTTTTTTTTTTTTTTAGTTTTCGCTTTGCTTCTCCTTTGCTGGTTTGCTTTTTGTACGCCACGCCCCCTCAGCAATGCCAGGCGGTATTACTTTTGCCATTTTTATGTCGTAATACTTTACAGCCATGTGGCATGTTGCAACATCCCTCTTCTCCTCTCCTCTCCTCTCCTCTCCTCGCCGGCGACGCCTCTTCCAGGGATCTGCTCTATTGGCAATGTAACAAATGTTGCACTTTCCCATTTTGCTCCTGCTGCTGCTCCACATTTTTTCTTTGCTTAGGAATTAGTGCCATAGCCTTGGGATATATGTATGTATCCAGTATCTATTGTATCTCTCCATGCTCTGCTCGAATCCGTATTTTCATTAGAAAGAATTTTCATTGAAACGCCAATCCCTCGCATTGATGTGCATAACATGCTTGCGGCATTTTCGATCCTCAATTATTTTCAATTAAAGCTTATTATATTATATTGAAGGTTATTTTTCTCATCTTGAGAAATATTACATATTCGATGCATTTGAAATTAAATGAATTAATAATTTACAACAGCAACTTCTTTGACTACTTTAATGAACATTCTGTTCAAACAATGCAAACGCAATTAAACGCAATTCTCAACCACAAAACTCTTTCTGTTTACAGAACTACAAAAATGCAAATAAATTGATTATCCTCGTTTAATTGCAAAAATAGTTTATATTTTTATGCTCAAAAAACAAATGGAATTGTTTAATGGCACAGAAAAAAAAATTATATGAAATTCATCATGGAGTTCGTTCTGTAAATGAAATTGAATTGATTTTGGTTTTGGGTTTTCAAAGTTTCATGACCCTAAAACGATTTTATAATCGAAAATCAAAGCGAGTTTGATGGATAAAAAGCAAAATGAAAAGGGAGAGATGGAAACTGACAGACAGAGAGAGAGAGAGAGAGAGAGAGAGAGAGGCAGAGTAAAAGACAGATAGAGTGAGAACAGAATAAAGCACAACTTGGCCTTCTTCTTTTTTCTGTTTCCGATGTGGACATTGCCAAACTGTTACAACATTTTCATTTTAATCTTATTAAAATGTTACACGCTGCACCCCGCTCCATCTCGGTCTTCCCACTCTCTCTCTCTCTCCCTCCCTCTCTCTCGCTCTCTGCCCGGGTACAATTTGATATTGAAATAAGTTTTTAAATTAATTTTTTGTTAGCCAAAGTTGGGCAAACTGAACTGAATGGTACGCTGCCTGCTCTGCGCTCTCGATATTTCCTTCACTTCAGTTCACTTCATTTTTTTTGTTGTGCAGAAAGATGCTGCCAGGCGAAATGGGCGTGTGAATGGACCAATTGTGCTCCATATTGATTGAATCGACAACGACAATGATGGAGAGAGTGAAAGCAGTGTGTTTGAACAGCAATTGTTAGCTATTTGTTGCTGCAAAATTGGAAAACTTTTCCCGCTGGCCTGGCTGGCCTGGCTGGCCTGTCGCTGATTGACAGAAGTGTAACAAAAATCGTAATTAAAACATAATTGTTGACTGCCTAAGTAAATGTCTATATCCAAGATTGAAAACAGCTTCAAGTTGAAAGACAATAGAGAAGAAAGTAAAGAAAAAATATACAAAACGATGTCCAGTCGTCTCCAGTTTAAAACGCAAAGATCCCACTACAGAATAAATCTTTTAAAAATGCCATGAGGGCAGGCTGCTGATGAGCATACAGAAATCCTTCTCTTGCAGGCTTCTGTTCAAAATTAAATGGGCACCCCAAAGTGGATAAAAATGCCTGCCGCCACAACATTTCCCAGTGCCACAATTGCGTGTTTATTTATGAAAATACTTGTAATGTGCCCCCAGCCGCCACTTGAAGTGCATCAGTGACTACCCCCAAAACTTGCTCGTCAGTTTTTGCCAACCAGCCATGTCTGCCCCCACAATCAGAACCAGTAGCAGTCCCTATCTCTATACCCGTTTGCATTCCCCAACAGCAATGGCAGTTTGTCTGTTTGAATTTCGTGTGCATTTCATTTGCCACATTGTTGAAACGCTTTTCACATGCAGCTACATGGTGCACCCTCTGCACTAGTGCATAAATCACATAAAACAACGTACTCTGATTTTTCGCATATGATATTTGTGATTTCCGCCGGGTGAAAGAAAGAAGTAGATGGAACAACCATGCAATGGAGCTCCCCGGAAAGCCAACAAGCATTTATGTACACACATACACACACACACACACTGGCACACTCGTACAAAGATAAAGATACAAAGCCAAACCAAACAGAACCGAAACAAACCGTACCCCAACACTGCGCTGTGATGAGCAATAAAAATCAGAATACAATGAGAGGAGACGACTGAATTATTACATGGCATTTCGGGTCATGATTTGTTATGATTCCTCCCGTAATGTTTGATTGCGACTCCTGCAACAAAGAAATGAATTTAATGCTGCCATTAAAGAGTCCCTCTGTCTGAATGCAGTTTTCCTGTGCCCTGTGTACTGTGCCCTTGCAGTTCCTTGTTTTACTAGCTGCATTTTGATTTTCCTGCTGATAAAGCTGCGAGAAGATAATTTAGAAAACACACACAAGTTATTCATGTGTAATCCAGGAGCTCATTGCTTATATCTCTCTGGCCATTTGCCATTTTTATTTCATTTACCACACTTTTGCCTCCCACAGCCAACGACATTTTTCAATTTACTTGGGGACACAGACTCCAACACAGATCTCAACAAAAAAAAACAAAAAAAGAATACGTTAGACCCTAACTTCTGAGCTCGCTTCGGCGTAAATTTACACATTTTTCTGCCACATTAAGCGGCACCAAGTCGAGCCCGGCTGCCTTGGTCTGGCCCTGGTATTGCGTTGAGCTGGGTCGGGTCACGGAGCTGGAACATTCCCCAAAGTGCAATAAACATGCGCGCTACAGTCGCACACATACACATATGGACACTTTCCATGGCCCACTTAAATTTAGCCAAAGAAGCAAATGGGTAAAGGGATAAGTCTAAGGGGTTTGACGCAGTTGGACATGGAAAAGGATATATACCCTGGGACTTAAATATTGATTTTTGGATTACAAAATTGAGGGATTTATTTAATATTTTATCTAAAGCTCAAGCTGATTTCCTGGGAAATTCTGTTCTGAATCCTGTTTAAGTACGAAAGTATGGGCAATTTTCTGCCACAATCTCTTTGCCACGGTAGCAGCAACAGCAACAACTTTCCCCAGCTCCTAATATCATATATGTATGAGAGACTCATACAAAAATGAAATAAACTTCAAATAAGCGAGCAAACCATTTTCAAAATGGCTTACTGTCTGTCTGTACAATATATTATATGTTTCACCATTTCGGTGGACAGTTTTTGAGGGGTTTTTCTTCAGCAGAGCTGGGCCACTTTAAAGTGTCGTGGCCCCAATATTGGAGCGAAAGTTCTCTGTTTGTCCTTGTCTCTTCCCATGTTCTTGTATGTATGCTGGACTTGTATAAATATATATGTATGTACATGTATTGGTACATATGTACATTTGTAGCTTTCTCCTTGTTAAACACTCAACGGTTAAGGACTGCACAAATATTTATTGTGTCATTGATTTTGCCGCTAAGCCGTGTCTCGGGTCCCGCCTTCAGCTCCTTTTTCCGTATTTGCCGAGAGTACTGCTGCAGCTGCTACTGCTGCTGTGTAGGACAGTGTTGCTACTACTTCTGAAGAGCAGAGCAAAAGTGCCGAAGCAAATATTAAATATCAGCCAGAGAGGAGCCAGAGAGGACTCGAAGGGAAGTCAAGTCCGATTGCGTATACAATTAAAAGTCACGCAGTGTATTCATTTAATTGGTTTTCAGCTCCAGAAGTCAGCACAGGAAACAGATTATTTTTTATAAATTATCTGATTCAAATCAGATGTAAAGTCGATTGAGGCACAAACTAAATTTGATTAAATATTGAATTCAATACCAACAAGTTCCACGATGTTAATTAATTACAATTTGCACTCTCTTTTCCCTCTTTTCAGGTAAGTCGATGGGCAGATGGATGCAATTTATGTCCGGGTATGTCAATATATCAGCCAATAATTTGCGTATGACTTGTCAGTGGTTTAATTAAAATGAACTGCACCATAAAGAGCAAACACATCGGGCAACACATAGTGGTGCACAGAGATACAGGTACAGATACAGATACAGAAACAGAATATCGCACAAGCGGTTGGAGGGAGCGGAGGGAGATACGCCCAATGGCGTGTAAATAAAACTAATCCCGGGCTGAGCGACCGCATAAATCAACCACAATCCGGACGGGAGATTCAGTCCCGGGTCCAGTCCTGGACTCTGTCCGGCAGTTGATCAGCCAGGCGAATGTAATTATAAATCATCGGGTACTCGGCCACACAAATGCAATATAAAAAGCACCTGCAGGCCTAATTGGCTCGGCATGAGTGGAAATGCACAATATGCATCAATAATTCATGAAATTAAATAGCTTCCTTGGCAGCCAGAAAGGGGGTGGAAATGAGCGGGTAAAGGGCATCAGGAGTGGGTTATCACAACGCAGAGACAGAGACAGAGATAGGTAGGATGAGCACTTGATAGACTCAACTTGTCTGACATGCTCATATCATGTCACTCATACGCGCCGCACTGCACCTGTCACATAAAAACCAGACACATGGGAGCTCCCACACACACACACAACGTATGTGTGTTTATGTATAGATAGACAGAAGCCAAATGAGATGACAGCTTCATAATAATAAATTAAAATATTAGCGCTTAATTAAAATTATCAATTCACTCAAACCACCAGCGATTTGTCACTGAGGTGAAGGTCCCGTCAGCACTCGGTATCCCACACACTACCCCATCTTTCGGGCACACCCTCTCTCCTCTCTGGCATACATAAATCATAAACCAAACATATATACGCCCACTTTCTGCCTTTGGCTCAACATTTTATCCGTGTTCGCGGCTCAAAAAAGATATGCATAGGCACACACTCGTATGTTTGTGTATATTTTCCAACTAAATCCATATTTATTTGATGCCATTTTGGTGCCACACAATAACAATTAATTAAGTGACGGGGCATTATTGTTTATTTAACGCGTTGCTGCACGGCCAGCCCGCGGAGCTATCTCTAATGCGATTTACGAAATCGACCGAATAATGACATGGGATGGTTGTGCGATAATATTTTAGTAAAACTCGTATTGACCCAAATATTGTTAAAGAGATTAAAGTTTTCAAGTGTAGCTTGGAATAGCTATAAATGAATTGCTATTTGGTGGATAATATTTTGAAAAACATACATAGAAAGTGATGTTGGATGTCATAAAAATATATTCCACTTCGCTTGACCAAAACACCAACTCGAATCTTTAACAAAGATGAAGAGGATTTAAAGAAATCTTTAAAAATTTATATTTATTTTATTTTATTTAGTAAATTGAATGCCAATATAAATTCTAAATTAAATCTAATGTTGAGAGCCAGAGCAACAAGGACAGCAGGCTGGTTTCTAGAGTCTTTAAAATATTTTGAATAATAAAGTGAAGCTTTTGAATTGAATAAGGGATTGAGAAATAAATTATACGGCAATAATATCAATCAATGTACGAACAAGAAAACGAAACTAATTCCTAGTCAAACCCAAAACAAACTCTGTACTAACGAACTTCCCTGCAGATTTCCCAGCTCATTTTTCACCTCAGTTAACTGACTTCGAACGGGATTCAATTGCACTACCGTTTGCATATGTAGTATCCATAAATCAATCAAGCTCAGGTCGAGCCACCTCCAGCCATACCATATCCCAGAGGACTAATCAGAACCCTGGTCAGGTGGAGTAGAAGGAGCATCCCAGCTGGTTCTCGTGTGCAAGTGTCGTTGTAATGAGTAAACGGCATCGATTTCCGTTCGCAATAACTCAACTTCAACATACGAAATTCAATCTATTCCGAATGCAGTCAGTCCATATCCCAATCCTCCCATAAGCATAAGCTTTGGGGTGGCCAGAAGTTCTACGTTTGCATACCTTTACAAGTGTTTACAGTTATTAATCTGATTGTATTTAACGCGCAGCGGCAGAGGTAGAGATGTCTATCCCCTGAAACATGGCCAGATAGAGACACAGAAATAGGTACAGATACAGTTACAACCTAAACGGAAACGGAAACGTAGCTACTCTTAATAAAGGAATTTTCACGTTATCTGCTCCTGCTACTGCTGCTTCTGCTGCTGCTGCTGCTGCTCCTCCATTTCACTCGAAACTTTTCAAGTGCCCATATAAGTAATGACATATCAGTCTGACGACGACAACGACAACGACGACTGTTCTCACTCGCATATGGAAGTGGGAGTATCTCTGGGAGCGGGATGGTGTTGGAAGCGTGGGAAGAGTACTCCTGAAGCTGGCTTCTTGTCAGTCGTTTTGCCAATTGACAGCATGACAAGTGAGCAGCATGAGAATTCAACTCGTACATCCAGAAATATGTAAAGTAAAAACAAAAAGCACAAAAACCAAAAAGAGAAAAACCCGCCCAGCAAAAAAGAGCCAAAAAATGTTTGCCATGAAAAGTTTTCTGCTGCGACAACTTTTACTTAACTTTTGCCTGCAAATGTGCAACTCTCAGTCGCTCTTTATGTGTATGCGAGTACGAGTATGCTCATAAAGTACATAGATATATGGATATAAGTGTACATTATGTACATTTATCAAATCTGTGAACTGCGAGCGAGTGTGTCCTGCTCAATCTTTCCCAAAAGATTTAATTAATCAATTAAAGCGATAACAAAGTTTTTTGCACAGCTGGGAATATGACCAAAAAAAAGTAAGAAGATGAAAGTTGAATATAACGACTATGGGATACCTCTTTTGGAACGCTGTTTTGCTATAAAATAATCTGGAAAATGTCTGTACTATTCTCTGCATCCTAATCATTTATTTTATGCATCTGTTATGCATCTCTTATATGCAGTTTCGGATAAACATTTGCACAAATTGAAGAAACTGAATGTTAAATCAGAAATAAATACACCCACTGATACGAAAAAGAAGGAAACCGCAGATAAATCCAAAATGTCACAAGCTGTTTAACAATTTAACAAAAGCATTGGGCGTAAAATAAATGCATTTGTTGCACACTTTTTGGGACGTGGAATTTGCATATTGAATTGCCCGTCCCATCCCATCCCGTGCCGGACACGGGCTTAGTCGGGTGAAATGTCATAAATATGCACATGACATTATTTATGTGACAGATTTGATTCTTTTCGTATTTCCCTCGAATACACTTGGGCGGCATAAATTCCAATTAGAATTTGGTTTCTGTGGGTGTTTTTCCCACTCAAAGAGGCGATGTTTAATGCAATACTTCAATAAATATTAAGTGCATTGTGGCCGAGGACTTATGCTTTTGTCGTTACCTCGAGCCATGCGGCTGCACAGGTCACACAGGATTTCAAGTGGATTTGGTTTTGGGCCATCATCCATTTAGTTCGTCAATCTTGGAGCCGAAATCTCTATGAAATGAATTGAAAAATAGTTTCACCTCAACAAAACCTGATATGAAACCTCAAAACTATTGGGAGTCTTATTGATACACTTACTTACACTTCCTTTTCACTCTCTCTTTGTGTCAGCAATGCATCTGTTTTCCTTAGTTCTTTGGGGCAGGAATGCAACTCTCTGTCTTTTGTGGTAAGAGCATGCATAAAATATGCCAATGTTCTGTTCCCCGAGGCACCGACAACGCATTCATCACCATTTGCTTAAAGTGACGACTCCACACGCATCTACAAAGACAAATCTAGTGAATTAGAGAGAGAAAGATAGAGGGAGAGAGAGAGAGAGAGAGAGAGACAGAGGGTGAGTGTGTGAGAGAGAGAATCACACGCAAAGCCCCAATGCAACTTCAATTCATCCGGAGTGAACACTTTTTATCACTCGTACTCATACCCTCTGCCGTCACAGCACAAGAAACTTTGCCATGCAACTCTCTCTTCTCTCTTCTCTCTTCTCTCTACTTTCTCTTCTCCCATTCACCACTCTCTTCCGGACAGCTCTCTTGTTTTCTCCCAATATTTTGTCATATTCCCCCATTGTTGTTGCTGTTGTTGTTTTTTAAGGTTCATCAAAGCTTCAACATTGTTTGGTCACAGTTGTTGGCCATCTCCCTGCCACCCAATCTGTACCCTGTCCCAGCCTCTGCTGCGGCATCATCGTTCGTCATACTTCCGTAGCTGTCTTGTGAAATTTTTCCTGTGGGAGTTAAAATATGCACAAACTGATGCCACCCTCCTTGCTGGCACTGTCCCTCTCTGTATCTGAACACGCCCCAGCTGTAGGGTTGACTTTTCGCTTCGGTCGGGGCCAGAGTTTCCAGGCACGGGAATGGCATGGCAAGGCATGGAATGGCATGGCATGGCAGGCCGGGACAGAGTAGAGCAGAGCAGAGCAGAGTCTCTGCAACCGAGTAGTTATGCTCCAGTGCATGTGCAACTTGTCTGTTGTTTATGACACCCTCTTCAGCCTCAGCCTGTGCATCCAGACCCTGTAGGTGTTGTGGGTGTATCTCTGTGGCTGTGGCTGTTCATGTGTGTGGATGCGTATGTCGTCGGCATCATCATCATCATCATCAACATCATCATACGTCTCGGTTTCGTACTGGAATCGCAAGCATATCATCTACAACACACACACACACCCAAATTCACTGAAAATAGTGGACGAAGAGGGGCGGGGTTGTTGGCGGGGAAGGAAGCGGATGGGATAGAGAAATGGAGGAGGATCTCAACACTTTGTCGGAGCATCAAATGGAAACCACTTTGACTACTGCTATTAGAGCCCCAACCCCTCCCTCCTTGAGAGGGGGGGCACTTTTTAGAATTTATCCTTTAATTTGGGTCTAAGTTTTCTCCCTTTTATATGCAGGCGTTTATTCGCTGTTGAAATTTCCCATAAGCGAACAGTCTCATACTTTGTTTTAAATTTGATATTATGAAAGCTTTCAAAGAAAACTTTCCAGGAAACACTTAATTTTTGTAGTTTAAGGTTGAAGGTTCTCTTTTCAGCCTTTACCTTTTTCTGTATTCATTTTCCCCTTTCGTTTTCATACTTGCCACCGCTTTCCTTTAATGAGGTAGCTATTTTTTTGTCTTTCGTTTTATAAGCCAACACCTCAATCAGAACTCCGCTTTCCTTTTTTCTGCTGTTAAAGTTAAATATGTTTTTATATTCACAAAGTGATGGCTGACTTCGTAGACAGAAGGCGAAGGGTTAAAGGCAAGGTGTGAAGCGCTGCTGCCAGAACCAAACAAATTGCAATTTTTAATTAAGTGCATGTACGAGTATTTCTCAACCCTGGCTCAGGATATTCCCCACACCGCACCTACCATCTATGTACGAATCTCTCTATGCTCATTTCGTTCATTTCCAGCATAAGAGCAAATATTTTTCAATAAAATTGCATTTTTCAATGGAATTTATTGAAGCTGCACCAAATGGTAGCAGCGTCATGGGTAAGAGTATGTGGCATCCGAGATGGGGCTGGTTGTAGGCGGGTACATTTCGTTGAGATTGTTTGCTGTGAGTAATGGCCCAGACAAATGGCAACCAACTCAGCAGCTTGCCTATCCACAATCGCTTCAATCTCTGGCGGCTGTGCCTCTGAGCCTTAAACCCTTTCCTCTTAGACCCTCATCTCCATTCCCTATTCCGTTCCTGCAGAACGAGTTATTCCCTTGTGAGGACGTTTTACATGCAGATCATGGCAGCGACAGAAATATTATTATGCCAGCACTATGCTCACAATGTTGTCTGCCATTAAGTCAACGGCAACCACTGGCATGAACGGCAACATTTGCAGCAGGAACCATCGCACCACAAAGGACCAGAGTTCGTCATGTGCCCCGGGTGCCGAGAAGTCAGCTTGCACAATGGAAATCATAAATTTGAAGGCCTGTCTAGCCCTGCTGGGATGTCGAATGCAATTAATATACTCCTATCTCTTGATCGTGTGACATCTAAAAGACACAACCTCCAAAGTTGACCTCCTTCATCAGGATCCCTCTCTAGATGAATGTAGGACTTAAACCTACTCCCATTCAACAATATTGACTTGTAGCCAAGCGTATTATTCGACTGAAAACCTCTTCCAATGACTACTTTCCTACTCCATCTACCATCCATTGAATGTTTCCCATTTAGAAAAATGCAATACAAAAATATAATAAATCATTTCATTGCAACTGGATTTTCGCCAAAGCTTTGACACCGTAGAAATTCAATAAAATTCACTTATTTCGCTTGCACTGCGGCCATAATTTCCTGCCGCTTTGTGAGAACAATCGACCAGCAAACAACCCACAGCAAGCAAATGTCAGCAAATGGCGGGAAGTGGAGTGTGTGTGAGCATGAAATTAAATTCCATGCAAACAACAATAACCCTTTGAGGGTGGATCCAACAACCAGCTAGAAACGGAGCCACTGCAAATAATACGAACATAGAGAGCCGGGTCAGAGCGTCAGAACGGGCGATGTGCCAGTCGCTGCAGGGCAAAAGGATTTTGGTTGGTTCTGCAACCAAATAAAGTGAATCGAATTTAATGTCAAAAGTGCAGCATATAATTGGCTTAATGCTGCGGGAGGATCATGCTTCTGCCGGTGGCTGATGGGTTCCGGCCCCGACACGCAATACCATAAACTGCAGCAGCCACACGACGCCAGCGGCCCAAAGAAGAGTTGCCCTCACACCTGACGACCCGAACTCCTCCTCTCCTCTTGCCGGCGATTGCCTTTGTGCGTTCAGCGTTAAAAGCGCAAAATTCAATTTCGTTTTATTGTTCGTTAGTTAAAAGTGAGTAGGGGAATGGATGCTGGGCGGGGTAATTGCATTTCGGGGCAGGCCACCTGTGAGGCGGGAGGACTCCACAATGAAAACTACACCCAAAAGATACCACCGCGAGTGAAAAATGTTTTTGTATAGCCAGCTGTAGCAGAGAACTGGCTCAACACTCGGGATTTTTTCATAACATATACATACATAGATATGTACATGTAAAAACATATGTGCGAGGGACAAATAAATCTTAACCCAATGTCGAGCCAAAGCCAAAGCCAAATCGTGGCCAAGCCAACATCGAATTTCCAATGAAATGACAGTGTCCATGGCAGGACAAATGCCAAATGCTATGTTCAAATGTCAGTTAATCAATCGAAGACATAACTTGGCCCCCGGTTCATACCTTTGCCCTTGCACAACCTTCCTTCCTTAACTTCGACTGTGACCATGTACCCAGCCAAATGCAGCATAATTGACCCACTTAGCTTCAGGGGAAATGTTGTCCATTTGCCAGCCTTTGAGGTAATGCGTGTGTGCCATGTCACCACTTGACTGTGATATGAACTAACCAGAGCCGAAACATCAACAGAAACTTGGACTCTGGCATCAATATTGGATGATTGGAACATCGTTTAGGGTTGTTGGGATGGGAATAGTGCACCTCTGAGCTGGCGGCAATCCTTTGATGTTCATCTGGATATAACTACATATAAATATATTAATATTCGCATTGTGTAAGAGGGGATCTATCGGTATTCTACATTCCTTTTTAATTTCCTATTGAACATTAGATCCATCATCAAACCCACTTGTTTTATTCGCACTTTGCTGAAGTCCGATGAGATATATTCATGGCTAAATATAAATAGCAAAAACCCCTCAGAGGCAACTTTTTTATCCGTCTGCCACTTACTGAAAGATTATCACTGACAATGATGAACAAGCGAGCAGCCGATGCGGCAACCAGACGCCTCTCCATTCAGCATTTATCACATTTTGGGTAGAATTTCTTATTCATATGCTAAAGGACAATGCTCACCTTCACTGTGAGCGCTTCGCACATAAATTTGCCAGCATTTTTGTCACAATTTCTTATCTCATAAGCATAAAATTAACAACCAACCAAAATGGCGTCAAAATCAACGTAAGCCCAGGATGGGAGCGCAGCATAGATGGGGAGGGTACAGAACATTATTTAAAATCGACGCCTGCGGCGCAGCTATAAAAATTTGTGCGCGATAAAACGGAATTATGAACACAACGAAGAAAGAAGCCCCACAACGGCAACGACAACGACAACGCAATGGCAACGACAACGGCATCGGCATCGACAACCAAGGAGATGATGAAGATGAAGACCCTGATGTGGGTGCGAGACAACAGGCCAAGGCCGTGGCAGGAGTACAAGGACACGTGTTCTTATTAATTTTAATGCATATTAAAAATCGCAAGCCGAGGGCGCCTAAAACTCCGTGAGAGTTCCATATTCCACAAGAGTCTTTTGCTGTAGCTGCAGCTGTCACAACACACTAAGATGTGGAGCGCTGTGTATCAATAAAGCCCAGCGACAGGCTACCAAAACATTATGGAGCGCAGGACTCGTAAAATATCCAGAAGCCACACCCAGGCACCACATATACTCGAATGTATGTATGATGGAGGAGGAGCGGGGCAGACTTATGTTTATTAGATTTTATGGCGCTCATCTGAGCTAATCTCGATGGTCTTGTGGATTTTCGTTTCACATTCTTGCTGCTCTGTTAAAATATCTTAATAGAAAAGAGATAAGTCATAAAATCTTTACCAATATTTAGACACGCATTATGAAACTGACACTACCATAGAGTCTCGAAATCAGTCCACGGTTTGGGGGGCTAAGAGTAGGAAAAAGTGCAGATGTCTGTTCTCCATACAACCTCTGTCTGGATTAATTTCGTGTGAAATGATAATAATTTAATTGGGAGTTAGGGGAAAGCTTCTTCATATACAGATGACACACCTGGAATCCTGGATTATCCGATGTCATTCTTCTTCAATCACAAATTATATATGAAATACAAATATATCAAATATATATCGTGCTAAAAGGCTACAGATCTTATCTAAAAATCTAGTAGATGTCAGATCATTTCTTAGTCGCCTTCTCTCAGGGCAAGGAACACCGTTTGCTGGTTCTCACTGCTGCTCACACTTTGCAGATAAATAATGCACAAAAGTTGTTCATTTAACTTGGCTTGTTTGTTTCATTTCATTTGGCCTGTTGGTCCTGTCTTCTGTTCTGTTAGGGATTTGGATTTGCTCCGCCATGTGCCACATATAAATCTTAAGAGAGAGACAGAGCGCGTGATTGGTGTGGTGAGGAGGGGAGCAAAAAGAAAAGTTAAGAAAACTCATTCACATAATTTTCCAGTTTATTGTAAGCCGCATGTTGGCGCCGCTGCTGCTTCTGGCGTTTCTGTTGCGGACTGATATACACCTGGCTAAAAGCGAGTGCGGCATAAACCGACTCTAATTACCGGGCCCCCCAAAAAAGAAAATCTGAAGCAAAAAAAAACCATAAAATATAAATAAAAATCATTCATTTTCCGCACGTTGCTTGCCGCAGGGCCGGCCTCTGTTTAGGTCCTGGCTGCTGGCTCCTGCTCCTGTGGATGTTGCGATGTTGCTGGTTCCTGGTGGCTCCTTCTGTGCGTTAAATTTTTATAGCCTACACTTGGGCGCCCGTCCAAGTTACTGCCACTTAATGAATTAACATTATTTTGATGGGTTTTATGCTTTTTTCATACTTTAGCAGCCCCATGCACCCTGCCCCACTCTATGCTTCGCTGCGGTTGCACGAGTATCGGTCATGCCAGGCAACACCTCGCTCGCCTTTTAACTTTTTAATAAGCCACAAATATTATAACCTGAATAACGAACAAAAAAATGAACAGAATACGATATGCCAGCATAAGCATAATTCAAATCATTTCATTAACATTTTTAGGGGCCACATCCCTTTTTTAGGGGCGTAGTCCAAAGCTGGGAGAAATTACTTTTTAAGTACCCAACTTCAATGCATTCGGGAAAACTTTTCCCGATGCAGGAAGTATAAAGTAAAACAGGCCCGCTTTTCATTGCCGAAGTTTGACATACCCTATGTAGATCCTCTATTCTTAAACCAGATGCGATGATACAATATTAACCTGGAATTTATATCGCCTACGCTGATAGTGCTAATCATTTCGTCATAGTCTTAGAAGCCACTCTTTAAGATTATTGCAAAAATGAAGTGCATATTAAATGCATAAAACGAGTAAAAGTCGGGCCCTATTCGTACATATACAGTACAGTTTGTACATATTTCTGTGTGTGTATTCTTGAGTCAGTCTATATACGTGTGGGTGTGTCGTGCTTGTGTGTGTAGGGCCCATAAATCTAAGTGCTTTAACGCCTTTGGGCCGACTGTGCAACGCCTACTTTTGTGGCTGATGTAACTGCCAGTTAGAGCAAGTCGGAGTATGTATAGGTGCTGTGTGTGTGCGTGCGCGTATTGGTGAGCCATACTGGTATAATGAGTTTTCAAGTGGTGCGCCTGCACAGGCAGGTAATATCATTCTAATGCCTAATGATGTATCTCCTGTGGGTGGAAACTCATACAATTCAAGCGCTAAGAAGAGGAGAGGGTGGGCTGTTTCGGCATAATATGGTTACTAACAAGTTATAGTATGTATAATGACGTTAGTCACAGTCAGAAAATGTTATCGCCGTGCCCACGTCAAGGGCAGATCCATCTGCTACACACTAATTATAAACGATATGTGCCATAAATTGCATTGATACCACAATTAATGAGATATAAAAAGTACTTATCATGCCCCATGGCTGATAGCAAATTCATTACCGATAAGCTGATGTTTCAATTAACGGGGGAAAAAATCTAGGTTTTCAAATTTCGCGCCACGAAAATACCTACATACCAAAATACCTTTCACCATTTTAGTGAGACCCAAAATGTCCCTCTCTCTTCAATTTTTTTGTGTTTCCGACACCGTGAAAAATTCTTGTCCGGATTTTGCTATATATTGCGTGCGTGGAACGTAACTAGTTGAATTGAGAATGCTTTTGGGATTTGCCAATAATGCATACGGTTCGCCAAATGTCCATTATTGCCAAAAATGCCCAAATAATAAATCAATATATTGTTAATGTCCGTAAAATTATATAATTTTCAAAACTTTGTCAAAAATTTGTCATGGAAGAAGTCGTTTTTTGACTCCGACGATCTATATCGACTGTCTTTTACGTGTTTGCACAGTTGTTTCTTCCATTTATGCTCTTCACTCCAGGAATAATTGTAAACCATATTTTCCGGGCCTGTCTACCAGCTGTTCTCTCAGTCCACACACGCTCTTCATATCGATATATCGATAAGAATCTGTGTATTTCGTTTACGTTGCTGGATACTCAACAAACAAAAAGGCAAACGAAAAATTCTTGGTTCAGTTTTTTGTATATAAAGTTTGGAAGGAATTTTTATTTTCCGAGGTGAGGCCCTTACGTTGAATTCCGTCCCCACTTACGTATATTACCGTTAGCAACATACTTTTTATGGACCAGCAACATGCTGCGAAAAGGCAGCAGCACTGTTCCCCAACATTTTTCATGGAATAATCAAATTTAGTACCCTTGGAAGAAAGGATGTCCTCGAATTGAGAAAATGCTGGAAATCTCTGGCTTTAATCAATGCAATAACAAGTCAATCTGTGTTATAGACTTATCTCAACTCTTATGTAGATCAAAATATACATATATATGTACATATAGAAAACATATAAAAAGGTTAAAAACATTTCAGCCTAACATAAAGTCCATAATAATGAAATATTAATAGTAATATCTGGAAACAGGGTATACAGAGTCCCATACCATACCAATCCTACTGGTTGACAAGCAACAAACTGTCAAATACGTAGCAACACATTCTAACTCACGTAACGTTTATGCTATTTTTGTTGTTTGGCTCTTTTAGTTCTAAACTTTCTTCGTTAGCATTGCAACAAAAGAAAGGTAGCCAATCTTGTGAAAAATTGACTGATAAACCAGATAAATGTATAGTTTTAGCACGGAGACTCCTAACTAGCAAGTAATAGCATGTAAAACATCAAAATCGAGGAATATGATTTAAGACTTCGGTATATTTACAGTATATTTTGAAAGTGCTATGGTGTATTTCGGTATATTTCCGAGGGTGTGTCATTATATTTTATCGATAACTATTTCACGGTCACACTGATGCAAAAAGAGGCAAATATTTAACAAAATAAGCATTTAGCATTAAAAATCCAATGAAAAGAACATCAAGTAATCTTATATGCTGAATGAAACAAGTGTTGTAGTGGAAAACTGTGTAAAACCTAGTGAAAAACATCAAAACTGTTTGTGTTCTGAGTGTGCGTGTGCCTCCCATGAAAAGAAAAACGAATTCCTTGCGCAGCAGCCGCCTTTTTTCCGCACTACGAAACCATCCCATAAGTACAGAGAGAGATGGATAGGTTTTCCAGCAAATAAGTAAACCAAAACTAAACTGTATGAACCATATTCTCAGAAAGATCCGAATAATTTAAAGTGCTTGTGATGTTTATACAATTGGAAAGACTTTCGTGTGGAAAGATGGAACATATGCGTTAATAAATCATTAATATACAAGACCCTCAAACCATCAATTGTGAGAAGAACTCAAGAAATTCTGTTAACTGAGGAGCCCGATACAATCTGCCATGAATATGCATTGTGATTGTATTTCTAGCAACAAGAAACATAAAATCGTGGAATAGTGCTCCACTTCGCGCTCTTCTTCATCTTTCTACCACTCTTTGCTGTTGTCTTTGTTCGGCGCATTGTTGTTGTTGTTGCTATTCCGCATTTTGTGTACCCTTCAAGAAATCAATAAAAAGAAAAAACAGCCCAAAGATAAATTCGCTCAAAACGAGTCGGTGAGAGCGACAGAGAATACCAGAGAGAGCACGCGAGAGAGTCGAGTCTGAGTCTCACTCTCTCGTTGTGTGTTTGTTGACATTTAACCGCGTTCTATGAGAGACTGTGTGAGAGACTGTCGAGAGAGGGAGAAACAGCAAGCAAGGCGAATATAAACGAACACGAAATCGGGGCTTAAAAATTAATTTACAACGTAAATGATGTCAGTAATTTAGCATATTTTGAGCAGAAATGGGGATCCATATGCCCCACAGATGAACCACCGGATGACGTGGAAACAAATAGTACAGATGAAAAAACCACAAACAAAATCATGAGCTGCGCAATTCGCTGACAGTTAAGTGACACAATTCCCGTCCCGGCCGCAAATTTGGGGCTGGATCTCGGCTCGGATTTTCTGCAGCGAATTGAGCTGTCACCTCCCTTCTATCCGCGCCGTGCTTACGGCAGACTTTAGTATCCGTACCACGTGCACTGGGGCCGGCTTTATTGATTTTTCGCAGGGATCCTAGGTCCTGGTCCTCCCGGTTTTGCGGTGCATGCGCATCTAGCATAACGTATCCCAGAGTCCCAGTGCACTGACCTTAGCCATGACTGTCATTATTTTCGGGCACTGTTCCGCTCTGTTCGCCAGCCGCTGCTGCATTAGGTGCCTCTTCTACTCGTATCTGCCTTACAAATTAACGGCACTCCAAGTGTTGGCCGAATAAACAAACAAGTGATTTTATTTCACGCCGCACAATGTGGGCCATTCATAAGAGCCGATTGGGGGCCCCGTCGGATAAACAAACCAAGTGGCGAACGCCTCCTCGGATGTGGGTTATCAGAGAATCTCACGCTCATTATAGAAAGGAAGGCGGTGTAGGAGCTCGGTGTTTGTTTAGACAGCGGCGCAGGCATGTGGCGTGTGCTATGCTGCACGAGAGGGGTTCCAGGAAGCTATAAAATTCCCTAGAGCAGGGAAATTATATGTTCATATGGGAGAGGTATCTGAAAATATGCAGCGAATGCTCTGGCTGCCATGACTTTCAGTCATCAAATAAAAATGAGAAAATATTCATAATATTAACACACATTCCCTTTGCTTTTCAATATAAATTTTATATTATAAACAGTTTCAAATTTTTGTATCAATCTGGGTTCCCAGCGAAAAATTACATACAATTTATTTTTGAATACCTATTGAGCCAACCAACAACCGTTCTAAGCCCTACTTCCGTTGTGAGATAAAAGACCCACGCAGTTCTTCCGGTAACCCAACAATGTATTCTTTTATTGACAACTACATACCTTCGCTCCACTCAAACCTCAGACATTTTCACTCTTTATCAGTGGCACAGAAAAATCGCCTTTTAAGACCATACTCATTTCTCTTTTAGGGCACTGAATAAGTAAGATAATCCCAGGTTTGGGCCAGATGTTGTCACGAGTCTAGACTCTAGATTTTAATGGTTATACTTGATGGAAATTTATATGGACTAAACATGTAGACGTTCATTAGGAATTCGACACATTCTTTTCTGTGAGTGTATGTGCACAATCCACCATACCGCACAAACAATATCTGAGTAGGCCGTCTCCCATTGCTTTTTGGTCTGCAGTTGTCAGGCAATTTGCCTCCTTCCAATTGATTTCTGCTTTGGAGCTCTTCTTTTCCGTCTTTTGCCTAGGATTCTTTTCTACATATTTTTGTGATTTTCAATTATCTGTCAGTTCATTTTAATAGCCGCAGGGGGTTTGGTGGAGGCAGGTCAGCGGCGTATGCTAATCAGAGCTGTCCATTCGACAGAGCCGCTGACCCGTTTACCGTTATTAAGTACTTACGACCACAAATGGCCAACAATTGTCGCTTGATTGGCCAATTTGCACAGACCCCCACACAGTGAACCCGTTTTCCGATTTCGTTTTATAGAGCTGTTCGTCCATCTCACTTCTTTCACTATCTTTGTGACTCGATTTTTCTGTCTTTCTTTTCGAATTTATGATGACCAAATGAGAGCTTTGCTGAATAGGAAATACTCTTTATGGATTGGTATGGTATGGTATCAAAAAAATCGGCTCTACCCGAAGCTATGTAGTTGGAAATTCTTTTTAGTGACTGCACTTCCCCCCTCCCTTCGTCTAATACAGTTTTTATATCCAACACCCAAGACAAGTCTCTCTTTTACTCTCTTTAGCCTCCGCTCTTTGGCTCACTTTATGCACGCGGTCAATTTGATGAGCTGCTAATTAGGCCCCGCTGCCGCTGATGCAACGCCGACTGTGACTGCGGTTGCGGTTTTGCCGGGGCAAACAAAAGTAGCGCAGCACTTAACACTCTTCGAGTGAGAGAAAGAGAGATGGAGAGAGAGAGAGAGAGCATAGCGTGCCGAGGCTAATTCTTAATGAATCAGCACGAGCTCCCTGTAATTTGCACTTTGTCCAGTTCCTTTCCTGCCTCTCCTCTGCCTCACACTCTCCCATTCCTCTGCATTTCCATTGTGCACTGCAATTGTTTGAGGTGTGTGTGCGTGCGACAGAGCGAGATGGATAACAAGGCGAGAACAAAGAGTAATCAAAAAGAACTTCTGTTGGAATGTTTCACTGATCCGGTACTGCTGTCTAGACCCAGGTATTTGGAACGTACAGAGATTTGGATCGATTACGCATCGATTACGATCAAGCGTTACCTACTGCGTTTCTCCAGCTCTTCTCAGAGACCTATTAATCTATAGACTATACCAAATAAATAGAACTGTTACTATGCCCAAGAGATCATTACCATGGGGTTTTACACACTTAAATCTGAAATCTTTCATTGCTCGAAACAGCAATAGTGTTTTCTTTCTCTCGCACTGTCACGTAAATCTGAAGTACAAGCCTTTGGGTTGCTTTTAGATCGGAATCGCTAAAATTTGATCAGAGTCGACTGGACTTTATATTTAGCACTCGACATATTTTCTCTATAGCGCATTCAGTTGATCGCCTCTGGCCTAATCTTTACGCCCAATCATTTATTATACGTGATTTTTTGTTCGCTGCCCCTCCCAGCCGGAGCCCCATGCCCAACCGTAGCTCTAGCCCCATCCCATTCCAGGTTGCAGCTGGCGCACACATGTCGTCGGCCAGCCGTTCGTTTGTGGGCATTGCCAATTTGTTAGCGAGCTCTCTTCATATTGTATATGGCAAAGATTTACTTATTTTTATATGTATGCTTCTCTGTGTAAAAGCATGTCTGTGGATAGGAGGGGTACATATACTTATGCTCGCGAGTGTATTTTTAATGCGGCTGCATCTTCTGCAAGCGCCCCTCTCTCGATCTCCCTCCATATGTCTGTGACTTGCTCGCTCTCCCTTACTGCCTGCGGATGAACCCCGTTGAACTCGCTTGATGGTTCCGT
Source organism: Drosophila guanche (assembly GCF_900245975.1). Lineage (NCBI taxonomy): Eukaryota > Metazoa > Arthropoda > Insecta > Diptera > Drosophilidae > Drosophila > Drosophila guanche. The sequence continues at coordinate 1,887,119 of NW_022995749.1, forward strand.
TGGAAAGAGGGGAAAGAGGAAGGGCCATACAAAAACAATAAAGCGCAGAAAAGTGTGAAGAAAATGCGATAAACAAAAGCGGCAAAAGAACACACAAAAAGAGAAATAAACGAGAACAGGGCACGAGAAACAATGGAGCGAAACAGAAGAAGAGTGGATATTGAAAAAATGCAATAAATTATCATACATAATAAAAATAAAATAAATAACGCAAAAGAAAAAGTAAGCCCGCGAGCCGAAGCTTTTAATACCCTAACAGCTGCAGTGCCGCTAAGGTTGCCATATAATAAAGTAATTTGATTTCATTTTATTTGACTATGCTGAGCTCTGTATGAGGTAACAGAAGAACCTGCAGAAGTTTAAGAGAATTTACAACTCTCTTTATAGTTCTCTTTACACCTTGTCCCTGCCTGACAAACATCTAAGCATAGTCGTTAAAGTCTCTTTTTGAAGAGGGTGCTGGATGAGATTCCGATTCCGGTTGAGGTCGAAGTTCTTTTTTAAAGGTTTGGCAGATTTGAAAAATTTCTTACAGCAAGCCACAATTATTATTACATTAAGGGGCGAGGCGCAACAACAACAACCGCCAACGAATCATCAGAAAAAGCAACAAAAACAACAGAGATAAGCTTCGCTTGTCTGCCTCATTCGGATTTGTAATTAAATCTAGTAATTTTTTTAGTGCCAAAATGGAAATCATTTAAATATAGTACTTTGAGTGATTCTCGATCATAAAATGAAGTAAATAAGCACAAAATACAGACTGAAAACAACGCACAAAATGTTGTGAGCAAACCGAGAGACAACGAAAAGACTTTCAGTCCTACTGTACAGTGGGACAAGAACGCACAAAACACGCACAAAGTGAATCTAATCCGAGTGAGAACCGAGAGTGAACAAACCATAAGAATTCATCTTTAACTTCGACTTCCAACAACGAACCACCATGCCACGCCCACAGCACGCCATGCTGCGAGCCCTACTGAAGATAATGCTCTTTGCCAGCATTGCGGAGCACTGTGCCACGGCGCTGCCCACCACCTCCTCGCCGGCGCCCTTCAGTGCGCCAACGCACATGGCCAACAATAGCAGCAGCTCCTCCAGCAGCCCGAATCTGGGCGATCTAGTCAATGCTGAGGCAGAAACCGGCTCCGGATGGGAAACTCTTGAGACTGAATTCAACCTGGCATCCACCGGCAGCAGCATCAGCAGCAGCGCCGCCCACAGCACCACATCCCAGTTCCATCCCGAAGAGCAGCAGCAACCCACAGCTCCCACTTCCATTGAACAGCAGGATCAGCCACCAGAGGTGCCGGCCACCACTTTGTCCTTTGCCAATGCCGTGCCCGGGCCTGCTCCTGTGGCTGGGGAAATGGCCAATGGTTCCGGGTTTGGCTTTAACGATGCCACACCCCCCTATGCTGCAGTCGATGAAAGTTATGGTAAATAGTCAATTTAAATGTATAATAATTTCGGTTAGCGGTTTATCCTCAAAAGTGGATTCATTATCTTTTCCATTAAGTAGTTACATTTTAAACTCTCTATCTCTATCTAACCTTTACTGCACTGTCGTTTAAATTATTGAAGAACTTGGCAAAGTACGCCTTGGGGCAAACCCCCTGGTAGTCCATTACAAATACAACAACAAATAAAGTTCGATAGGCATTGACAGGACTTGCCAATTATTCTACTAACATGGTTCATTGACACCACGGGAGACGGGACAACCCTTAACTAGTCCCCAACACAGACAGTTGCTCAGTTATTATCTGCCGAACAACAATAAAGCAAAGTATATAGATTAGTCCAACAACAGGCAGGACGAGCAGGACGAAGCCGACGATTGCCTGCATACTTCAGGGCAATTAAGAGGGGTTTCATTTCCGGTTTAGCACGCAGCCCCCGTGTCCGGCGCCGCGGGTCGGAGCCGTCACCCTCCTACGTATAATATGGCGAAATTCTCACGCAAAACTTTCAGCATTCGACAAATGAATTATTTAACATTGTTTTGGCCGGGCCCAAAAGCAGTTTTAGTTGTTCTTCTTGTGCTATTTTTTTTTGTTTGTTCTTAGCCCGCTCCATGAAATATGGCCGGGCATTGACAAGCGGCCGTCTGCTCGTTAAAACTTGGCCAGCGGGTGCCAACAACAAGAGCAAGAGCCATTCATTTGGAAGCGAACCCATCTTTCTTCCTGTTGCCACTCCGTGCCACCACCCCCCCTCTCTCTCTCTCTCACTCTGTGGAAATGTTTGTCTACAAACAGGACACGCGATGTGGCCCCGTAGACAGGCCTGAATTGTGGCTGAAACAATTAACAACTTAACTTTTATGGCCCGCAATTATTTGGTATTATTGTTAAGCTGCTGCAACTATTTTTATGGTCAAGACATTAAATTCAAGTCGATGACAACATCTCATCCCCCTGGCTACCGCCTCTCTTCCCAGACTACAGTTGTGAATTTTGGTCTTTGATCAATTTGCATTACGCCCAATGCCCCTTGCGTGCCCTTTTATGTACTGACAGACAGCTGGCAAATTGCATGGAACATTTCTTGACCCTTGCTGGCTGATTTTCCGGACACGCAAAAACAGTATTAGGTTGCATTTTGTTAGTTGGCCAAGTTTTTGCTTGCTGCTGGCCGAGCCCTCGCATTAATAAGAGAAATTATGGCCCTGAAAGAGTGGGCGTAATCAGGCCACAAGGGTGGGGCAATGTTATGGGGTCCGACTAGCTCAAGGTCTCTGCTCCATTGAACACTCAAATGGCATGACTCGGACCCACAGATCAGCTCGAAACGAAAATTAAATAAATAAATAAAAATTTATACAAATTGCCGTCTGACAGCGGCATCATTTGAGCAAACTGCTTCTCGTGCCAGTAATTAGTATTTCAGTCTCAGAAAATTCTATAGCTACTTTGGGCAATCTATATGAAAGTCATGCATATGTAAATATATTGCCAGTATATACAAGTGTGCGTATATCTGACATTTGGTACATTTGTTTCTACTAAGTGATTAGTTAGAATTACAATAAGAAAATGATTTTTTGTTTTCAACCACATTGAACGCTTAGCAAAAATTTACATAATTTTTAACAAGATCTGCATGCATGAACTAATATAAATCAATGATACGGAAAATGAAATGATAAATGTTAATTCTTTATCTTTCAATTATGTTATTTAAATGAAAGTAAGATTCAACTTTTTATCTGAAATCCAGGAAATGCGAATCGAACTATTCTCTAAAATATCAAATCAATAATGAAAATGATATGGGAAAAGCAACTTAATTTCAATGAAAAGTTTATTTAGTATTTCTTAAATGTAATGGAAACTTTTGGCAAACTCATCCTTGTGGCATCTGTCGAACGGCAAAACACTTTAATTAATAAACCCGGTAAAATGAAGTTTTTTGTACCCAATCATTTGGGTGCAGAAATCCACCAAGTCATTAGTTTAATTAATTGTTTTTGCCCTAAAATGTTGTGCAAAAGCAAGTGCCAAGAGCAGTCCCCTGCTGCCTCAATCCGTTGGTGTTGAGTTCATTTTTGGTAAATTCATTTCCAACACGCAGCTGCGCTGTCACAATTCGGTAACACTTTCTCAAGCTTCATGGCCCGAGATGAGATGAAAAGTGCAGTTCATCAAGTCAACAGCTTGCCACCACCACGTCACACGAATCCTCAATTTCATGGCGCTAATTTCATGTGGAGTGTGCCAAGTGGAAGTGGCTCTTAAGCATTTTCGAGTGGCATAAAATTGAAATCAGACTCAGAGGCAGTGGAGGCAAAAGTACCCCAATTTACACTCAGCCAACTGCGAGAAGTATCTGTCAGATATGCGGCGCATCTTCCAAACTTTCGAACATTATGACAAACAGCAGTTGACAAACAACTTTGACAGCTGGAAACTGCCACACAAGAATCGGAATTAATGGCCAACAGACAAAGTAAATGGTCGAATGAATTGAAGATGCCATGTCGTGATGAAACTGCACAATTTTTATCTACAGTGCGTGAAATCTCCAAAAGAATCTTTGAGATCAGTGCAGAATCTCAACAATTAGCTAGGTTTTAGGTCTTCCACTTGAATGCACTCGTTAGTTATTAACTAATAGTATCAGTGTGTATTTGATAACTTATTAAGGTTTCGATGGCAGTTATGATTCGATTTCTAACTTAATTTTTAGTAAGCTCCTTATAGAATCCCTCGGTTGGTGAAGCTCAAAAGAGTCTTATAGTTGCGTCACGCACTGTACACCACCGCCACTCGCATGCAAACACTTTGAAGATAAATATTCCACTCGCAAGCTGAACTTTGGCGAAGAGCTGAGCGCTCTCTTAGAGAATAAAGTGGCCTCCCCTGCCAGTCCGTGAATCTTGGGGTCAGAGTAGGTGGTCGGTCCATTGGCCATAGTCCGTGTCCAGGCCTGGCCCCGAACGAAGTTTCTAATACAAATTGGCACAACTTTTGGCTTGTCAACGGCAAGCAACCATCCAGAAGTAAAAGCAGCAGCATCAGCAGCTCTCTGCGAGTATTTTGACAAATGATTTGCGTCTCTGCGCACGAAATAGACCGAAAAAACAAAAACTCTTGCCCCAAAAAATAGCAACTACTGAAAACCGAGCAACGAAAACTTTGATTTTGAACTTTTTCCAATGGAAACTTTCATGGCTTCCCCGTCCATCCCACACCCACCCTCATTCTAGCTTCTGGAATATGATGGAACTCGTATTATACAGGACACTGAGTTATGAACATGACTTGTCAAGAAATACATTAAAGTGCAAAGTAGTGAGAGCAAAGAAGAGATCACCAGGAGCCTTCAGGAGTCGCCAGGAGCAGGGAAAACAATCATTTAGCCAACAACAAATTCTGGAAAATCATAAATCATTGAACTTTTAACAGTTGTTGTGCGATGTGCTCTGTGCGATGAAAAACAGCCATCAATCATTGGTTGTGTGTTGGGCTTTGCTGCTGTCTTGATTTTAATTTGCAACATGGCTTGCACACACACACGCGCAAGCACTCCCTCACACACAGATACTCGTACTCTGTTGGGAGAGGCGCGTGCCCAAGGCGCGTCTCCCGGCTGACAATGATAAGCCACCAAAGAACCTTTGCAGACTTCGCATCCAACACTTGACACTGCAAAGAGAATGAAACTCACTTTGAGCTGCGCTTTTACACGGCCAACTTCCCCCTGCCCTGGGACACGAAGCTCCTTTCCTTATGTGCACACTCAAATGTGTTTCCTACTTATCTGCCGCACTGTGCTGCGGCTAATTTATGAACTCCCTTAAAAAAAAAACAACCTGGCAAAAAAAGAAAACATTTTGATAGATGGCCTGCGTCATGGCAACGTACAACACGACACACACACACATATGTACATAAAACCGAAATCAAAATCAAGAACACAGATAAGCCCTTTTTTATGCTGCAGACGGATGGGAACATTCTTCATGCTCCGCCCCTCCTTTCTGTTATCGCATATCCACGTGCCGACCCGCATTTAGTTACGCCCTAACGCCGCACTCCTTCTTCTTTTTGAGGGGGCAAGGGGGTGGAGTTCCACTGATAGAACAATTTTGCCTCGGCGACAACTTCCGCCTAACTGCACTTCAACATGTCAATTTTTCTTGTGGCAATGGAATGTGTGATGGGACTTGGCTTGGAATTGGGGATACGAGAGACCAAGACAAACCCTTTGACGAAACGCCTACGTAAAATGGCATTCGAGAGCCAGCCAGCCTGCACATGCCCTCTCCTTATGGGTATGTGTGTTGGCATTTTTTGCACTTCAAGTCACATGTCATGGATGCCTTTTGTCTGCCAGGTCCCCTAGCTGCCCGCTCCCACTTCCTGATGTCCTTTGGGGGCGGCTGGTGTGAGCCGGCGCTTTAAATCATAAACACCTTGTTAGTGCAACAACTCGACACTTTGAACGTGACATTGATGCCTGTTTTTGTGTGGTTCTTCGGACGAGGGCCAGGACTCTAGGACTGCCACTGGGACCACCACCCGATCCTAAAACAGTTTCCGTGTCTCAAGCATCGAAAAACAAGCGAACCCGAGGGCGGATGGCTGGCATAGCCCGTTGGTCTGGTGCTGGCACGACGATGATGATGACGATGCTTCCATGTGCAACTTCCTGCCGATAACCGTGGCACAAAGCCGTCGGCGGCGGCCATGGTGTGGGCCTTATCGCCATGCTCTTGGCCACGAAGGCAGGAAAATGCAACCATCCGCAGTCTGGCGCAGACAGGCGGGGTCTGTTAATTAGTTACAATCCCAGACAAAGCCAACTTAAAGCTAGTCCAAAAGCGTACCGCTTTTGAAGCTGTTGGGTCTGTTTGAACCCCAAACCCCCAACATCAAAATCCAAAACATGTCAAAGGTTCTGAAAGTTTAGGCAAATTACTGAATAAAAAATAACATCCAAAAGGGTCGCCTACATTTAAACACTGACAACCTGAGTGACAAAGGCATTGTGAAGCTTCCATTTGTCTTTTTTCCTTGTACGAGTATCTCTGTATCGTATCGGTACCTGTGTCTGCGAGTGTGTATTTGGAGAGACATTTGAAAAGTGCCAGTTGTGTTGTCGCTGCCATTTAATTGTGCATTTGACAGAGCTTTGACAAATAAGGCTGGCGGCCATTTGGTTAAAGCCAATGCTATAATTTTGCCATTATATAAATGACAAAACATTCATCCAAATATTTGAGCCATTACTGAGCAAAAACTATGCTTCCAATGCGGGAAATAATTATCCTCAATGAGGATTAAAAGTGATACTTGGCCGGTCCATAGGTGAAATAATTACACTTCTTTAAAACGGATTAAAACTACTTTAAATTCGCACATGTTTCCATTTGATTCTTGAGAGCTTAACATCCTCTTGATTTAATGTATATTGTGTAGATTTCTTTATCTGTTTGTACTTGTGACTTATTTATGTACCTCGAAATATGTAAATTAATCTCTGTACATCGGCTTTGATTCCGTAATCATACAGATTGAGTGCCATTTGTCGTGGTCTTAACTGAAGGCATATCCTTCATTTATCATTTTATATATTTAATTAATATTCACATTTATATGCTTTGAGAACTTAATAATTTGCTCATTCGCTATTTAATTCGATTTAATGGCATGCTAATAACTCAATAGTTATAATATTCTGGTAATGTACTCGTAAATATTGCATAATCTACGAAATGCCCGATAAAAGTACTGATTTTATTCAATGAATTCATTAATCAGAGGCGTTCAATTAATACAATAGCTAAATGCAATACCAATTGGCATATAACCACCTTATTATTATGGCAATAAACCAGTCGCTTTATAACGCACGGGGTGAAGATAAGAACTTCGTCCCATATGAAATATCAGAAATGTTTTCGGTCGGCTTGGTGTCGCATGAATCGCAACTTGAATCGAACTCTATCCCAATATACGGCTGAGTTCCACATGTCCAACAACCTGCATAAAGTTTTGCCATCATTTGGTTGCAAGTTTTGGCCAGAAAAACAGACATATTTTCATAATCATTTTGGAGCAGAGAACCTCTTTAAAAGTCACCTTCAAGCTGTCTGCAATCAAAGTACTTGCCCACATACGCTAACACTAATACACTCATACATACATATGTGCATTCAAAATGGCTGCCGCGTTACTTCCGCTAAGTGCTGGCACGCTCTGTGGAGCCTTTTGGACCATTCAGTGCTTGCTCTTGGCCATCAAAGCTGTTGGCGGGTGGAGCTGCTGCTTCTGTTGTTGGAATGTTGTTTTATTTCTCTTTTTTTCTCTCTTTTTTTAGAATTTATTTCGCATAATTTTTGCGCCTTTGTGAGAAGGAGAGGAGAAAGGAGAATTGGAGCCTTTGACGCCTTTCAAAGGCAGGCATCCGAGTCGTCCTTAACGTGTATTTTTGTTCCCAACTCCTTCTAATTGTTTGTTTGTCTCTCTCTCTCTCTCTCTTGTATGTGTGTGTTCCTGTCTCTCCAACCTGCCCGTGTGTCCTTTTCTGCACCCCGCATCCACCACCCTCTGTGCGTGTGTCCGTGTGTGTGTTTACTCTCTGCACATCGGCTTTTGTTTAGTTTTTACGTCTGGCCAAATCCGTAAAGCAGCTCGTAAAGTTAGGCAACAACAATAAAGCTCCAAGAGCAACAACTAAATAAGGCATATGCCCCACGACAATGGGACGAAGTCCTCACTCAAACCCTACAACTTGTACTTGTGCCCTTGTAAAGAGTATACAGAATATTCTTAAATGTTTGCATTGCAGCTGTTTTGCAACAAAGAAGGAAGAATTAGTATCACTATAAACAGACAAGATCTCTTTAGGAGTTTTATTCTTCCTATGTCAATTTTTTCAAAAGAAGTAAATGAATTAAATGGATCACTAAACAGAACGTTGACAGACTCATTTGAATATGTTTTAATATAACTTGCAATAATTCAAGGGTATCCCATGGTCCAGGACCTCAAAATGAATTTTCCAACATTTTCATTTCTTCATTTTCAAGCGAAGTTTTTTCCCCCTCAAGCCGTTGTCGTTGTTGTTATACGTTTTTTTTGAGCCTCAGACAACTTAATGCTATTTGCTTTACACACACACACACATACACCTTGGTGTCCCCTTACCAACGCCCTGCCCCTTGTCGCGATTGCTCTGAAGCTGCCTCTTTGTTTGGAGTTTTTAACAACTTAAGCACGTCGTCCGTATTGGTTTTTCCAGGCGCGCTCCTTAGTTTTCCCCTTGATTTTCTTTCGCTAGTTTTTTTTTGTTCCTTTCATTTTAACTTCCTGCCTTTGCCTTTGTGAAAATAATCACGCGCGCTTTGAGGACGTATGTATGTATGTGTGGAGCCTGTTCTATGGGGGGTTTTCTTTGGCTTTTTCACACTTGGTTACTTCCGGCGCCTGCCCCGGCGCTGCAAACGCATCTATTGTTTTCTTTTAATTTGCCAAGGCTTTTCTCATGTTGTGATAACTGGGCGGAAAAGAGTCTTATGCAGCCACTGAGATAGTTCATTGCCTCATTGATTTCTTCGCTTCCCTCTCAATTATTCATGTTATATTTGGCAAAAACAAAAACCAATCACAAGCACTTAGTGCTCCTGCCAAAGGGGTAAGGGGTAGGGTGACGCCTCACCTGCCAGCTGCCAGCTGTCTCTGGCAACTGGCAAACCTATTAACTTTTCTGTGAACCCTGCCACCTTGAGGACCCTTTGCTCTTTCTCTCTCTCTGCATCTAGCGAGGACATTTATCGTTGGTGCCTCTGTGTATGCAGCACTTTGTTGCTTAATTGATTTTAATACAGCCCTCGCACTCTCCGTGCAGAAAGGGAGTCCTTCGCGTTTGAGTTCCGAGTCTATAAATTGGCTTTTTCCTTTCCCTTTCTGCAGATGCAGCAGATGCCTGCCTGACTTCTACCCCTACTCATGCTCCTACTTCTGTTCGCGTTCTGTCCATTTCTCCATTTCCTCTTCCGTTTGGAATTGCAAAAGAAAAAGATGAAAAGGGAAACGGAATGGAGCGGAGTGGAGTGGAAGCAGAAGAAGTACGGCCAAAGAAATGCCATTTATTGAATTGTATAAATTTCTATACATTGACAGCAAATGTTTATTCTGCCCAGCCATAGCCATGTGCTCATGTGTCCTGGTCCCGCGAGAGCCCTACTCCCATGTGTGGGAGCAGGAGAAATATAAGAGAGAGAGAGAGAGAGAGTAAAAGGGGCAAAATGGGAATGAGAATGTGGTGTTTTGTTAAGCTTTATCGCATTTGCATGGAAAAAGTCGTATGGCCCCACTGTGTTGGGTCAAGTGGCTGGTTGGGGCCCCGCCCTCGGGTCACTCATTTGTTCTTTTGATTGCAAAACGTTTTTGCTCTGGCTGCTGCTGCTGCTGTTGCTGCCTCTCCTCTCCCTTCTGGCAGGGCTTTTGTTGTATTAGTAAAATAAATTACCATTTAGTGCTTTTTGCCACTTGCACACACACACACACATAGACACCGACAAAAGCACACAGATACACGCATACAAAGAGAGCAACCCCTTTGGCTGTCACACATGGTCGAGTGTTGTCCTTTGGCTTGCAAATGAAATTATTGCTAGAGAGCTCTTGCATCCGTTTGGTTTCCTTGGATTATAAGCCACCATTTGCATATGTGTGTGTGTGTCTGTATCTGTATCGTATATGTTTGCGTGTGTCTGTGAGGGTTGCCCTAGTGGAAAGTGCAGGCCATAATAAATTTCCAGCAATCGCATTTCCGTTTCTTTATGCGCTTCGATTACGTTGCGCTTTACTTGCGCCAATTCTTTTCTTTCTCCTCCGCCATCCACCCTGCTCTCCCCTGCTGTCGTAATTGAATATATAATTTTTTGTTTCCCTGCAGCAGTCTACCCGCCCCTCACACACATGTCCCTGCCTGCCATTTGAATATAAATTGTTCTATCTGCTTCTGAAAAATATTCATTTCAATTTATTTTACTTTCTTTCACTCGATGCGATTACTTCTCCTCCTACTCTTCCGCTTCATTCCGTTTCTATTTGATTCTCTTTTTCTCTCTCTTTTTTTCTGTTTTGTTATTTAATAAATTATTTATGCATTGTCATTTGGCGTCATCCGGCGTGGCATTTCCTACCAATCTGTGTGCTCGTGTGTGTGTGCCTGCCTCGCTAAGTATTCAAACCAATTCATGATTACTCTGCGGTGGCAGGAATGGAAGAGTGGAGTACAATTTGAGTGTACAGTTTTTGCTGTGTAGCCTTTGATGACTCAAAAGCTTTGCAAACATCTTCTTACGCACTCAAAGCATTTGACTAAAGGGATGTCTGTCTGGTATACCAGTCAAGTCAAAGGAAAATCATAGCTTACACGTATAAATAACATTTCATCAAAGGGTATCCTCTAGTCGATACTCTGGCCTGCCCTACCCTACCCTACCCCTTCTTATTAGATTGTTTGCTTAACTTTTGTGGCTCTGAGCCGAAAAGTATGCAACCCGAACATGTCCTAAGAACTTGAGCAAATTTAACTTTTTTCTTTTTAACACTCATCCTCATGCCAACCTCTCTTCTGTTGCCTTCTCTTTGCAGTGCCAAGCAAACCCCAGAATCTCACCGTACTGGATGTGTCCGCGAACAGCATCACGATGTCATGGCATCCGCCAAAAAACCAAAACGGTGCCATAGCCGGCTACCATGTCTTCCACATACACGACAACCAGACAGGCGTGGAGATTGTGAAGAACTCGCGGAATTCGGTGGAAACTCTTATACACTTTGAGCTGCAGAATTTGCGTAAGTTTCACTTTAGAATATTCTTTAGCTCACCGGAAAAGTACAGTCACGGCCAAAGGAGTCTTTTGTTGTTTCTGGCCATCATCGTCATCATCATCCACCTCGCACATCGCCCATGGGCCATCTCCATAGCCATCAAACTGTCAAGCAGCAGTCAATGGCGGAACGCGAGGCACTTGAAAGTTGGAGCGCCTGCAGGCCGGAACAACAGCCTACACCTCCATCAAAAAAAACCCCTTGAACCTTCCACTTCCTGGGAATACCAATGGAGCTCCTCGCTGGGAGGCCACCTCCCACTGCGTGGAGGCCAAAGCTATTATTACCTCTAATTGAAGCCCGAGTCAAATTGTTTGCCAGCCGCTTTGTAATTAAATAGTTTCAAGTGCTTGCTGCCACTCGCTTGCCACTTTTTGTTTGTTAACAACTTTTGACGCTTATAATTGTACACCCGCACAGCCCCGCGCCGTGCCCCCAGCGCCAGCTCCAGCTCCAGCTCCAATCCCCAATCTCCACGTTGACGCCCAACGGCTGTAAAGGAGCATCAGCATGCCTAAGATACGGCACAAAAATGTTTGGTGGCATACTTGAAGAAGCGCAGAGGTACCGCGGTATTAGCAGCTACTTAGGGGAGCGTGGGATCGGGGCACTGCGAGCGATGCAATTAACTTGCAACAAAGTTATGCCCCGCATCAGAATGGAGCGGCAGCTGCAGCTGTGAAGCCTCAGCCCCCATTTGTTTAATTTAATTATACGCGAGTCAGGTGCTGCAGGTCTTGTAGCTGCCGCACCTGCTGCAACATCTGCCACAAAGTTTCGCACACACTCTGACATACACCCAACATTTTCAAAGATTCCTTTTTTTGTTTTTTTTTTTTTTTTGCGTTGGGCCAATGCAATGTTTATGGCATGCAGGCATGCAGGTTTTGGGCTGCCTGGCAACATTTAATTATTTCCAAATTGAATCCAAGTAGATGTCAGCAGTTCTTGCTGTTAATTAAATCCAATTTAAGCTGACACCTCAGCGCCAGATCAGCCCCAGGCCGCTTTTTATTCGTTCTTTTATTCCGTCACTGCATGAAAAATCGCTCCATTGTTGCCACTCTCCTGTCCCTAGTATTTCTTTTTTTTTTTTATTTATTAAAATTTAATTATAAAGCCGAACAGTAACCGCCGCCCATGGAGCCGTCGGGTCACCGTGGTGTTCTCTGCACCCTGACATGCGGTGACGTGTCTCATAATGAGCCCTGAAAAGATGCACGCACATCTATCTGGAGGATACATGCTCGTACACATTTATATTTGCACTTGCTATGTGCTCTTATGATATAATTTACTCGGTATACATGCAGTTGACATTGCCTTGTCGAAGCATTTACGAGTAATAAAAAAAATGAGGCAAATCAACGGCCAGCCCTTGCCCTGACCTGACCACAGAAACCACTAAACGGCTTCATAAATCTGCAATCACATACACTCATATATTAATTAAAATAAATAAACATTATTTATGAATCTTACAGGACCGTATACCGACTATCGTGTGATTGTAAAGGCATTTACCACCAAGAACGAGGGCGAACCCTCTGATCAGATTGCCCAACGCACCGATGTCGGTGGTCCCAGTGCGCCGGCGATTGTGAATTTGACATGCCATTCCCAGGAATCCATAACGATACGCTGGCGAAGACCTTACGAGTTTTACAACACGATCGATTTCTATGTCATAAAAACTCGCCTGGCGGGACAGGATTCGCATCGGGATATACGGATCAATGCCTCGGCCAAGGAACTGGAAACGGCGGTAAGTACAGAGAATGAATGATGGGAGTATGTCTGGATCTCATAAATCATCTCTAGCGTGGGCAGACAACTTTGCCAGCATTTTGTGTCATTGTTAGCAGCATTTTCATAGCTTTTGCCAAGTTAGGGCAGTTTGATGTTGCCACTTTTTGTTAGCCTTATTCGCTGCCATGCATTGATATATGTCAATCGCGCTGGCTTATCGCGGCCATTTGCACGGGACCCTCTTAAAAAACGAGAACTTCAATGATAAACTGCCTAATACAAACATATACATATGCATAGTCCGCCTATCCACCCCGCCACGCGCACACCACTCGATAAAAGAGTCGACTATAAAATGCTGCCAATAATAATTGCATTTGTATGCAACAAACAGCATACAGAAAATACATCCACGTATATGTATGCGTGGGTTGGAAGGGAAAAGTCAGGCGGTAAAGCCGGGTATCCAGAACTGCTGAAACTAAAAATTCAAATTCCCGCCAAACCCCATATACAAAAACAAAAAAAAACTGCTCCAGGAATTTTTCTTTTTTCTTTTCGTTTGTCGAGTATTTCCTGGAGTGCTAGAGACATGCCTTTCTGGAATAATTGTCAACCAAATATTCCTGAGCTGTGTATTAGCTGTTCTCTCAGTCCAATCACGCTCTCGTTATTGATATGTTAAAATGAATATGTCGACAACGAATATACTCGACAACCAAAAAGGCAAACTAAAAATTAGTTTCCGTAAAAACTTCACAACAATTTCCATGTCGAAAAAATGCACTGACTGGCGTTCATTGGGGCTTTTGGTGGGGCCAAAAACTGTAGCTAGCCATTGCCCAAAACACGGCCACAGTGTGCGATACACCTCTAGACCAGGCCACTGTAATACACGTGTATGCGTCTGCAGCTCAGCTGCAGATCCGTTTCCCATGCACAATAGATAGGGCCGTTCCGTGCCTAGCTCTACACACATGTACAGAAAATAAATTAAATTTATGTTGTTATTCCTGCACAAAACAAAGAAACAAAATAAAAACGCCTTTGTGCCAGGTCTTTCCCTTTTTGTTTAGCGCGGTGGTAAAAGTTAAAAAATGTAAAACTTTGTCGCGGGGAATGTGACAGAGCAAACAAATTTCGCAACAATAAAATTGTATCATACACTGCCTGCGACTCCTTTCCCACATCTAAAACAGTAAAGTTCTCCTTCCTGTTTCTCTCTCTCCCTCTTCCGTTAACCATGTATTTTCCCTCTCCATCTGGTATCTGGTATCAGTATCTCGTATGCATTTTTGTTCGGTCCGTTGCAAATATTTTTGTAATTGAAATATTTTGTAGCGGCAAACAAGCTTCTGTTGAGGAACTAAACAACAGAAGTGGAAGTCATATTTTTGTATATCCATTCATTGTATTTGTGTGTTACTTACACATTTGTATATATTTAATGGCAATACAACTTTCCATATTACTTAATATTTATTATAATAAATTATTCCCTAAATGCACTGCAATTCTAATTCCATTTCTGTTTTCTTATATTTCTCACCACAGATGATTCTGCAGAATCTAACAACCAATTCGTACTACGAGGTCAAAGTGGCAGCGGCAACATTCAGTGTCATAAATCCAAAGAAAATAGTCTTGGGCAAATTCTCAGAATCAAGGATTGTAAGTAGCGTATAAAGATATCAAAACACCACACCAGCAAGCGCACATATGTACAGAAAATATATATGAATGTGCATGTGCAACCTACACCTGACACATGACTGTGGAAAAGTTGGTATTTTCTTTTGAAATTGGCCAAAAATGCAGCATGGAGATAGCGACACAGGCGTGGCATGCCATAAAGTTGGCAACGCCGACGCGTTGTCAGTTTCCAAGTCAGATTACATGTCCAAAAGAGTAGCAGGCTGTTTTACTTCTAGTTTTTCCTTGGCTTTTCCTTGAACTCACTTGAATATTCTCTTCCTGTCTAAGGGAAAATAGGCAATATATATGCATAAATAACAGACAAAGTTCTGCCGGGAGGCTATCTCTCTCCTATTATTCCGCCCATGCATTATTGAGACATGTTCGGTAGTGGTAAGGTGGTTAGGTACGCCCCTGTGGCTTATGCGTAATGAGTGGCTTATGCTCATTTAATGACGTACAACAATGGAAACGCCCACTCATTTGTGGCTAGCTGCGATCCGTTTACAAAAGCAACAGCACAGCAACTCTTGCAGCCTGTCAAAACAACATCCTTAATGACATTTCACCCGGAACAAACAAAGGGGATAGGGGAGCACCCTCCATAAACTTTCTTGTATGCATAAAATATAATCTGAAGTTGTGGCAAAAATATAGCAATTTAGTTGACCTCAACCCGTAGATGGGTGAGTACACACAGAAAAATAGGACATGCTTTGATGAACATTTAAAACTATGGCCCAGCCCTAGCAGTCGTCTAATATTTATTTGTATCATACATTGCATTTTTGGATAATACAAAAAACTGAGCTTTCGCTATTGTGCTGAAATGTATCCCATTTTTCTCAGTGTACTTTATGGCAGAGGAACAGTAAACCGCAGCGACACGCCCTCATAAGTATGCAGCAATATTTTTGTGGCCCCTCTCGCCCCAACCTGCCCCTTAACCACTCATTCATAATTCATTGTTCATTGTTGTTCCTGTTGCTGTTGGTGGATTTTTTGTTGTTGTTGCCTGAATTTCAAGTGGCCCTGCACCTTTTGGCCGCATTTACATGGTCCGCTTCCGCTTTCCGTACCCTAGCGCACCACCAGAGCTCTGCAAATGGCGCGCATTTAAATACTTTTTCTTCGCCGAAAAAAAAATACCTCTGAAAAAACGACAGGACAGAAAGAAACACGGGGCAAAAAATAAACAATGTGGGTGGGAAAGGACAATGAAAATAACGACTGACAATAGAGAGGAAGTGGCACACACGCACGCAGTAATATCACCTATTTTCGTATATCTTTATTCAGATCCAACTCCAACCGAACTGCGAAAAGCTCCAGCCACTGCTTCGTCAATCCCATAATGATTACAACCTGGCCGTCTTGGTGGGCATTATTTTCAGCTGTTTCGGCATCATACTCATCATCATGGCCTTCTTCTTGTGGAGGTAAGTTGCGTTCTATGCTTTATCTTTCGATATTCCTCATACATAAATAAACCAACTCCCAACCAACCAAGTGCAGCAGTGGCAACAGCAGCCGTTCTCCTTCAGACAGTCACATAAAGTTCCATAAATAAAGTGTGTTGTCAAAGTGCTGCTGCTCCTCCAACATTCTGATTGAGTTCAAATCAAGTCAACTCTTTCCGACTGGCGATAGTATCATTTCTCTGACAAGACCAAAAAATTAAATACAAAAAGAAAACATTTCCATGGAATTCTGTAGCTACTTTCCATTTTGGCATATAAGTTCATTTCCTTTAATGTGCAAACCTATTCGTTTATTTAAATAGGCCCTGAAAAAAAGGTTAAAGAAAAGAACACTTTTTTAAACCTAAAAAAATTTTTCTGCCATAGAAAAAATAGAAAAATACTTAAGAAATTCGAATGAACAGAAGACGAAAAAAATAGAAAGAAAATAGAAATGTGAAATTCTTTTCCAGTGTCCTCTCACTCTGATCCATAATGAAGGCAATAACTTGCGTATCCTTCCTCAAAGGGGAAGAGAAAAGCAAGCAGATACCGCAGGCTTGTCGGGGGATTTTGTTTGTCCACGAGTGTACCCTTGCACATTCACTGGAAATGTTAATTAAAATTCAAATCGCAAAAACAAGAAGCCAAGAAGAAACGAAGCCAGAGACAAAGACAAGCAAAACAATTTTAAGTTACTTAAAATCTTTATTTAATGTAAAAGTGGTTAACCCATTGCCGACTTCCTAGCACAGGACAGGCAGATCCACAGCAAGCCGGGTCCGGGTCTTGGTCGTATCCGCATCCGGATTCGACCGTAGCCACAGGCAACACCCCTATACCACCCCGGCCCGGCCACTCTTTGAGACGACAAAATGTGTAAAGAAAGTGAAAAGCGCTTTTCCCAACATCAATGGCAGAGATTTTTACATATTTTCTGTCGAAAGATTTTGTATGCTGCGCGAATATGCGAAATGAAAGTTACCCAACCCGATCCGAACCACTCTGCCCCACAATTTACCCCTTCTCGAGTTGCTCGACAAATTAATGCCATTTTATTTATTTTTATAAATAAACGCACTCTCTGTGGGAAGGAGAATGTGGGGTGGAGCAGGAGCATGGGGCCATCCGAAGAGTGGTGGCATCCCATTCTTCAAGTTTCCCAAGTTCTAGAGCGGAAAAAATTATATTTTATTAAGCAAACAAAAGCGAATTTCTACAATTTCCTTTTCAATGCAAACAAATGAAAAATTCAAAGCAAAGTGGAACTCAGAGGAAAGATGGAAACCCAGAGCAAAAGCCAGTCGGGAAAAAAATCAAGTAAAACCATGGAAAAGGGTTAAATTTTGTTTTGTTTTATGTTAGGGAGAGAAACATTTGTGCAAAGCTAGAAGCGCTTCTCTTAGAGAAATAATTTACATGTTCAGTGCACTAATCAACGTTTTTCGAAGCCACTAGCGGGAGAATGAATACTGGGAGGAGTAATTAGCAGAAATTTACTTTGTGGCCGAGCATTTCTAGTAAGTGCAAATTCTTTAGGAATTTTTGTATTACAACAATTTGGTGCTAGAAACGATATTCATCTTCCATGGATACCCTAACGCTGGCATGGGCTCCAGGTTACAGCCTACAATCATATGAAAAATAAGGTATACAAAATAAAAAAGAAAAAGAATTGTGCTAAAGAGCATACACAGCGTAGTACTATGTAAAACTTTTGGATACTAATTATTTCATTGTACCCCCTTTTCTCCATTTGCAATAACAAAATCAGAGAAAAGGGAAAGCTTTTCCCTATGTTTCTGTGGCTCATCGCTTGGGGACTCGTGTGTGTTAGTTTTTTATATGTTATGCAGTTTGGGAACATTGTTTTTGTGTCGACTGCTTTATTTGCCCAACGCGTCGTGGTGTGTATGGTTTCTCCTCTAGAACTTTTCCCTATGCCAAAAATAGAATAGCCGTGGCTGACATGAAATTGTTTTCGGCATCGTACTGGCATCTTTTGCCAAAAAGTTTCATTTCATGACAGCGATGGAAATATTCGAAGTGGTGCGGATGCGGGGTAGGTGGCTGTTAAGGAAAAAAGCTGAGTGGGCTGTGGGTGAGTGTGTTCCCCATCCGACAATGACTTATTAAGAGGAGTGACTAAAACAGAGCAAAGCTTTGCGGTATCAACTGGCTTTGGGAAATACTGTGGTGCTGTCTGTGACTTTCCATCAATTACAAAATGAACACACATTCATATCAATTCTTTATATGGCAACAAGTATTTTGCCATGTGTTCCTCAATTCGTTAATTGCTGTCTAGGCAACAACAGCAAAAGTTGTACAATTAAGCAAGCTTTCCTGTAAACAACAAATCGATTCGTGGAGACGGTATAAATATGGAGGTTGTTGCAACGAATGTGTTAATTATAATTAATTATTATTATCAATGCAAGTGCAAAGTATAATTCAAAGTCACATACGAGCTGGAGGGTAGATAAGATACGGGACTTTATCAGACTGCAACTGGAATAAGCTAGGGAAAATTGAAATCAATTGAATTTAAACGAAGTCCGAGTAGAACGTGCATATTTTGTTATCAGAACAGCTGATTCGCTCTCCGAGCAGCAATCTCTCTGAAAGCTCAACCTTATTCAATGTGCGCTCGCTCTCGCACGCGTCGTTCGCTCTTGCTCTGCTGTCTCTTTTTCTCGCCTAGGGCAAAAGATCAGCGGCAGCTGAAAAAAAAGCTTTGACACTGCGCCGATCTCTTATTGACTTGATTTTCATTTGCTAAAAACACGCGCCTCTGAACTGAACAAACTGGTTTCGCCTGCGCTTCGAGCTTGGCCAGTAAGAAAAACCCTTCTAGTACCTTATCAATACGCAAACATAATAAAAAACCATACAACGCGTTTGTGTTTTTCCGCCGTGTTTGATTTTTTGTGGCGCCATAACGAAAGCCTCAATAGGCAGCGTGGTGTGTGTGTGTGTGTTGTGTGTTTTTGCGTCGTTTTCGCTTACGAGACTCGTAATTTTGCAAGTGCCCCGGCGGCACACAGGCCTGCATTGCGGAGTATGACGTAATTTGTGTGTAAATATGTAAGCACTGCCATGCAATTGTAGAGAAGAGACACACACACACAAACGCACTGCAACTCAGTGCACTGCTCACCTCACCCCAGCTGACCATGTCAGGTGGCGCGGAAAAGCTCAGTCGAAGCGGCAGCGGTTGCGGCAACGCCACCAGCCCAATGCTGCTGACTCCAACAACATCGTCGCCAAGCCTGCTGCGGCGTAAATCGCAATGTGGAAATTGGTTTACGTAAGTCCGTGGGTCATTTAGCGTCGTTCTCACGTGTGTGCTAAAACCATAAGAAAACACCAGAAGCTGGAGATAGAGATAGCTGCAGAGGTGGGGCAGACGAAGAGTCATCTCGAGAGAAGTAAAAGACAGATGCATATATTAAATGGGTAGAAACCCAAACGGAAGTAGGCAAAATAAATAAATTGCGGTGCGTAATAGAGCCGCAAGAATAACAAAAGTCGTTGATGAACAACAACAGAAATCGGAGATAGATATTCTAGTTGAAAAGTAAGAGGGGAGACGGAGTTCGAACTTGGAATCAAGAAAAACATATGTAAATAAATTCCATAATATGTTTTTTTTTTATATTTTTTTACACGGCCTAATAAACAATAAGCTGAATTTTTATTCTCTGCTTTGGGCATTGCTCTGTGCTTTTGATAAGAATAATTGGTAACTTTATGAATGTTGTCGATGATTCCCATCCCAGCTCAACTTTTGTTTATGCTCCAAAACTTCTTTGTGTAAACAATGGCATATTGTGGAAGCTATGGGGAATTCTGGGGAACTGCTTAGAGTGACAGATCTGTGTCAGGCCTGTTCTAAGAGAGACACCGACCAAACATTGAGGGAGACACACAAATTGTATAGAACAAAAAATGTGCTATCAGCACTTGGCATTAGACTCACAATACAAATACAAATACAAATAGATAAGCAAAGTCATCGTCTTCTGATCGAGACAGCTTGGCAACCAATACATTAAGGGTAATCGGCCAACTGTTTTTAGCAAGATTCACTTACATTTATTTATTTATATATTCTGTAATCTGATGGAATAAGCTGGAATTACCGATCCGATCAATTGTAAATTTCAAAATTAAATTTAAAATTAACTCGTTTTCAGAATATCATATTAGCGGAGCCCATTCTTAGAGTTGTACCCGTATTTTATAAACTGCAACGAACCGCAGCTAACACTGTAATAGGGAAAACCCAGTGAAAAGTTTCTATGGCTTGGGCCACTCAATTCCCATTATGGCTGGCACTTTCACCCAAGTCTAGAATCCAGCTGCAGAATATTCACCAGCAAGAACAACAAACAACATCAACAACTGCATGCAACTGCAAGCTGCAAAAGTTTCGGGAAACTTGGCAAGTTCTATGCAAGCTTTCCGATTCTCCGCTCTCCGCCCTTTGCACTATCTATCTATCTCTCTCTATCACTTACGCTCTCATTCTGGAGTGTAGTACGATAGCCTGGAGAAAAAGTTTTGCTCTCCTTGTAATCGCTTAAGCCAATTACAAAACTTAACCTCAATGTTTCTGTCCTGGGGATGGTGCTTAAGATGTGGGTGGATGGGGCTTAGTTAATCTCGTATTGAGATTGAACAAGGAGCGATAATAATGCTCACCTGGGCCACCTTTTGCCTTTGTGTCACTCATTTAAAGCAGATTTGCGCAAATAATTGCACAAAACTTGCACAATTTTGCCAAAACTATGACGATGATGATGATGACATTCAAGGAGCGCCACCATAGACCATGGAATGAATATTTCTGTCATGGAATGAATACTTTATGCCTGGCTGCAGCTGAATGCCATTAGTGCGCTGACCAGGCACCCGTAATCAACCCACTCTCCGTCCCGTACTCTCGCTTGTCTGCTTATTTATGCATTTTGATTTTGTTAAGAGCATGCCACGCAACCACGCCCACCTGACACCTTTTGCTGATGACTCTGGCATAACTGATTGCAGCTGTTTTTTATAACATTAACAAGTTTTTGCAAAGAAAATGTCCCTCTTTGAAATATAATTTACAAAGTAGCTCCTTCATTTGAATAGAAAAGAATCTGGGGACAGTCCTTTGGTGCCTGGTCAGTGTGAATTCTGACACAGTTTGTGCTGTTCCAATAAGATTACGACAGAAATGAGAGCCCCTAACAATCTTGATTAACACTTGAATTTGTTACCATCAACTTCCAGCAGAAAGTGCTTCCATGCCGCCTACTACTACCTGGACGATCCGCCACACCATCCAAATGCCCCGCAAGTGGACTGGGAGGTGCCCGTAAAGATTGGCGATGAGATCCGTGCCGCCGTGCCCGTGAATGAGTTTTCCAAGCATGTGGCCTCGCTGCACGCGGATGGGGACATTGGCTTCAGCCGGGAGTACGAGGCCATTCAGAACGAGTGCATCAGCGAAGACCTGCCCTGCGAGCACTCCCAGCACCCGGAGAACAAGCGCAAAAATCGCTATCTGAACATCACAGCCTGTAAGTGAATCGATTGGCAAAGCATGAGCACCATCTTAATATAATTTTCCATCGACTTCACACAGACGACCACAGTCGCGTCCATCTGCATCCCACGCCAGGACAGAAGAAGAACCTGGACTACATCAACGCCAACTTCATTGATGGCTACCAGAAGGCACATGCCTTCATTGGCACCCAGGGCCCCCTGCCCGACACTTTCGACTGCTTCTGGCGCATGATCTGGGAGCAGCGGGTGGCCATCATTGTGATGATCACGAATCTGGTGGAGCGCGGCCGACGCAAGTGCGACATGTACTGGCCCAAGGATGGCGTCGAGACCTATGGTGTCATTCAGGTAAAGCTCATCGAAGAGGAGGTAATGTCCACGTACACGGTTCGGACGCTGCAGATCAAGCATCTGAAGGTGAGTGATCCCCTCACGCCTATTGGGATTTTATATAACTAATTAATGTGCTTTCCCCCTCAGTTGAAGAAAAAAAAGCAGTGCAATACGGAGAAGCTTGTCTACCAATATCACTATACGAATTGGCCAGACCATGGCACACCGGATCATCCGTTGCCAGTGCTAAATTTCGTAAAGAAGTCCTCGGCTGCCAATCCTGCCGAGGCTGGTCCTATTGTTGTACACTGCAGGTGAGTCCATACACGCCATATTTTAAAGCCCTAAGTTAACCTTAACTTTTTTTCTCGTGTGCTATTAGCGCTGGCGTTGGTCGCACTGGCACCTACATCGTCCTCGACGCCATGCTCAAGCAGATCCAACAGAAATCGATTGTGAATGTGTTTGGTTTTCTGCGTCACATTCGGGCTCAGCGGAATTTCCTTGTCCAGACCGAGGAGCAGTATATATTCCTGCACGACGCACTCGTGGAGGCCATTGCATCGGGAGAAACCAATTTGGCGAGCGACCAGGTCGAGGAGCTGAGGAACTGCACTCCGTATCTGGAGCAGCAGTACAAGAACATTATTCAGTTCCAGCCCAAGGACATACACATTGCGTCGGCTATGAAGCAGGTCAACTCGATCAAGAATCGCGGTGCCATCTTCCCCATCGAGGGCAGTCGGGTACATCTCACCCCCAAGCCGGGTGAGGATGGCAGCGACTATATCAACGCTTCGTGGCTGCACGGCTTCCGGAGGCTTCGGGACTTCATTGTCACACAGCATCCAATGGCCCACACGATAAAAGATTTCTGGCAAATGGTCTGGGATCACAATGCACAGACAGTCGTGCTGCTCTCCTCTCTCGATGATATAGTAAGTCAATCGAATAATCGAATAATTTCTCTACGATTTTAAAACCATTTTTTACCCACAGAACTTTTCCCAGTTCTGGCCGGATGAGGCCACGCCCATCGAGAGCGATCACTATCGCGTGAAATATCTGAACAAGACCAACAAGAGCGACTATGTGACTCGGGACTTTGTCATTCAGTCGATACAGGATGACTATGAGCTGACGGTAAAGATGCTGCACTGTCCCAGCTGGCCTGAGATGTCCAATCCGAACAGTATATACGACTTCATTGTGGATGTCCATGAGCGCTGCAATGACTATCGCAATGGACCAATTGTTATAGTAGACAGGTAAACAAATTGCCCTCTTTTTCTGAAATCAGTTTCTGCATTATTATGTTTATATTCTTTAGGTACGGTGGGGCGCAGGCGTGCACGTTCTGTGCCATCTCATCGCTGGCCATTGAGATGGAATACTGCAGCACAGCGAATGTATATCAGTATGCCAAGCTGTATCACAATAAGCGGCCCGGGGTGTGGACATCCAGCGAGGACATACGTGTTATCTACAATATACTTTCATTTTTGCCTGGCAATTTGAATCTGCTGAAGCGCACGGCGCTACGCACTGAATTCGAGGATGTGACAACGGCCACGCCGGATCTCTATAGCAAAATATGCAGCAATGGTAATGTTCCACAGCATATCATACTCCAGCAGCAGCAGCTGCTGCAACAACAGCAATACCTACAACATCAGCAACAACAACAACATTTGCAGCTACAGCTGCAACAGCAGCCTCTAGCATTCGCACAAGCACAACCACAACCACAATCACAAAATCAGACCACTCGTAGTCATAGTGAACTAAATGAGACAGCATCCAATTCATCCACCAATACTAATCCCAGCCTCTTACCCATCTCAACGTTGTTACCGCCCACAGTTGTTCCAACATCCATTACATCCACACCACCACCAATATCTCCATCACCATCACCACCCACAGTCCAACTCCAGTCACCACCATCACCACCATCACAGCGAGATATGCCCAGTCCAAGTGGCACTGCAACAACAGGCACTGCATCACCAACATCAACACCGACACCAACCATACTCACTGCATCCCCAACAAATCTAACCCATACTAATGCCAATTTCCATACTGTTACTAATAATGCTGCTCATATGGTGAACACTGAACTTACGCCGATGCTCGATGAACTCGATCTGAACTTTGAACAACATCGACAACAACAAATGCTGGCACTGATGCAACAACAAACGCAACTGCAACAACAATACAACATGCATCCTCATCTCAACTCCAATTCGGTTGGTGAACTGATGAATCCAACAACGCCTGACTCTACAACCACAAACGCAACAACGATGAACAACAATGTCACAACTGTAGCAGCGACAGATGCTCAAAACTTAGATATTGTAGGTTAAACTAAAGATACAATTTAAAATATTTAAAATGAACAGACTCTACAATTACGTATGTATGTATGTATGCATAGGAATGTATTTATTAACATTTAGGTCGTGGAAAGCAAGGCGTTTACCGCATTGTCCAAAAATTATTCATTCGCCTACTAAGCTCATGTTTTATTAATTTTATTTATTTGTGTTTTAGTTGTCTCACTTTCCAAATGTATACTCTACAAACTATTTAAATTATTTACCCTCTTTATAATTTGTGTACACTAGATTTACAGGCGGATTTTACGATTAATATTTTATATATGTATACATTAAGTCACAAGAACAAGAAAATCCAAAAGAAGTCAACTAAAAAAGTAAAGCAAATAGTTTCAAACAGAGAGATCAAAAAACAAACAAAAAAACAGAGTAATTGCAATGCGATATTATGAAAAAGTAGAAAAATGCACAAAGTGAACGGAGTAGAACTATAGTAAAGCAAGTAATTGTCTCATCGTTTACGAGTTTATATACTTTAGGCATAGATACAGGTACATGCGAGGATGTATAATTAATTTATAGTAGTTCATTAATGCAGGTTAATGCTGCACACACACTTGTGCCATGATTTATTAAGCTCCCCATTAGAGCTTCTATTAAAGTACTAACTATTTGTTAATGTACGAGATGATGAAGCACTTTTTGCATTTCAAATTGATTCAGTGTCCGTCCTAGTATCTTTTAACAAACAACTTTTTCTGTTTTCTATCCATAAAAATTTGTTCGAACCTGTTTTTCCATACACATAGAAATAACAAACCAACTTAAGCAAAACCCTAGCTAAAAATTAATTGCGAATTTAGTAGGCAAGAAAACGAATTATTGTCATAGAGTATACAGATTTATCAAGCGCACCTTTGCACGAATCACATCACCCCACAGCCGCAACAACACCCACACATCACTGTATATCCCAACATCCCAATCTCACTCTCTACGAAAGGCACCAAGCACTAGAGCGTCATGTTAAGATTGTAAATAAAACTTTGGCAAATAACTGCTGCAAGAAATCAACTAATTGTAAGCCTCCTTAAGCTATAAATATTGTAAAAACGAATGCAAATCGAGATAAACTAAGTGTAAAACTAAAAAATAAACGCAAGCAAAGTATTATTAAAATATACGACTTATGTGAACTACACGAATGCCACAATTGAAAGAAAAATTCACAAGGAAATATTGTTTCGTTATTTCATTTAATGCATAAGGAGTAACCCTATTGATAGGCCCACACAAAGATTTGGCTCACAGCGTAATTTTATTCTGTACAGTTCATAAAAGTTAGCCTCGGATATAATACGGATAAATGTAGTCCTATCTCTAAAGTATGCACTCTGAATTGCCATAAGTATGCTGTGGCGTGTGAGTTTGTGTGTGTGTGCGATGTGGAACTGAGCGATACTTTTGTATCTGATCTTATAGATGAAAGAGTTCTTTAGTCCCTCTGTCACCAGACACACCCCCACAGCACGTAAAGAGCAAAGAAAATTAGGATATATTTTTACATTTTAGTGTAAAATATTGATCACAAAAAAGGAAGAGAAGGGAAAAAATGTTTTAAAGACTGGTTTTTTGTACACTTTAACTTGAATAAGCATGTATACTTACTGATTATGTAAATTAATGGAGTCAAAGGTATTTCAGTTTTCCTCTAGAATTATCCATGTGTTCGCCCCTCTCGAACGTATGTAGTTAGACTACTGGATGAGTGAGGCTTTTGAATGAGGCCAGGAGGTGGGGGGACAATTCAACGTTTCTAATTTTCAAACAGGATCTTATCGAAGCGAGATCAGGGCCACCTCAATCATTTGTCTGTCACCCTGACACAGTATAGATCGCTCTACATATTAACCAAATAATGACCAATTTTTGTGAGATTCTGTTCCGAAGGCAAACCAATTTAGATTAAGGTAAATTCTCATACTGACAACAGCAATGGTAACAAATGCTTCATCTGTATTATAACAAAAGAATCATAATATTCCGATACCAAAACTTGAGGAACTACGCATTTTAACTGTTAAACACAAGATTAGTAGTACGTAAACTATAAACTATATAAATAAATATTTATATATGTATGAATATGTAAATTTATGGTACGAGTATATGGTATGTGTACATATTGATGTATGCGTTATGCACATGACAGCCAAAGGAAAAGCTTCGTATGCAGCATTGTGAAGAAGCAAAAGATTAAAAAAGACATCACAAAAAACCAAACTGAACGAACTGCACACACTTTTCGAGCAAATGGAAACCTTTCCACGACTAAACTACCTTCACAAAAACAAAACTAAGCAAATTACAAATGAAAACTAATTGAAAAACTACAACAGATTATCTAATTGACGGTGTTATGCAATTTATAAATGTGATGAATGAATGTCAAAGTTAAGCGTAACAAAATTAAAAAAAAAAGAACAAAAAAAATACACGAAATGAAAATATTCGTGAGAAAAAGCTGAATGTAGCGAGAACTTAAGAAGGCATGCCCACGATCTTACAGCTAAGCGTATAGATGATGAATACTCCCCCTTATCCAAAGGAAGACCATAGATTTTAAGGTAATGCCCATGACCCCCCCACACACAGTAAGAGCCATAGAAGATGGGATGACATCTTTCCCAAAGCTTGTAGTGGCGCATTAAGATGGATAAACGAAAATCGCATTGAGGCATTGTCGGTTTATACATATGTATGTATGTCTTGCGATATATATATATATATATATATATATATGTACACTTAAGATAATCGTAAGTTAATGCAAAGTTGAAATGGATGCAAGCGGAAGATTATAGAGCTACTGATAAAAGATACAGAATATGATAAAGCGTAAAAATAAAGAACATCAAATTGCAACTAACATTAGCTGGGTGAGCGTGTTTCCACCGTAAATTCCACAGTCATGAGGCCGAAGTGGCTTCGAGGCAACACATCCGGGGTCCAGGATAACAGAATCCCGGTTTCCAACACAATTTTAGCCACCCACAGATTCAGCCTGGTATAAATTTGACGCTTTTTGGGCTGGCCCTGGACCTGTTGCTCGATGGGTGGCCGCACATAAGGCAAAAAGTAACCATCCCTATGACGCTCAAAATAGCTCAAAAGCTGAATTTTAATCTATGGAAGGAAAATATCCACATTAGAGCACTGAAGATACAATTAAGTTTGTTCTTTACCGACGTTAGAGGTGCTGAAGATGCGCGTAACCGTGTGACCAGCTGTGAAATGCCAAACGTATTTGGGCAAGCCCTTGTATTTTCCCGAGGCAATCTTAGCAACCTCGTGGACGGGACGCCTCTTTATGCCAGCACTGAAGCTTTTGCAAAAGTGCGAGAAGGTCTCCTAAAATTTCGACAAAATACGAGCAGCATCAGAATTAGATTGATTTTAGCAATCCAGCTTACCTTGTGCACATTAAAGCTCTGTTGTATGGAGCGTGTCGAGAGCCCTGGCTCGGTGGTGCATACTGGCTCCAGGCAACCATTGAGTAGTTCTATCACATGGTCCAGCCAAGCCGAATAGGCCAACGCTGGCTGCACGTCCGCATCCACACACAGACTTTTGCTGGCCGGCGATGACGGTCTATTGACAATCAAATCACGTTTGGCAGGAAGAGGAGGTTGCTTGCGGCTTGTAACCTCGTCTACGATTTCAGTTGCCTTGATGGTCTTCTTGACCACCGCTATCGCAGGCAGCTCAAGCGAAGGCTGTTGTTCGGCGACAACGGCTGGCATCGTCTCCGAAAAAATGGAAGGAGCGGTAAGTCGGTTGTAGGGCTCACTTGGCAGCTCGATGTCAAGATCTATCTGATTCGTGGGCTGATACTGATCCATTAGCTCGATATTGCAGTCCGTTAGCTGGATGTGCTGCTCCTCTGGCTCGGCGAACAAATCGCAGTTAGATAGGAGCTGCGAATCATTGGCATAGTGGATGAGGGCACTGCTACTGTTGCTGGTGCTGTGGTTGCTTGTGGCTGCCTGCATGCTGTCCAAGTTGAACGCGCCATCGGACAGGTCTGGCAGGGGCAGCTGCAAGATGGAACATTCGCTAAGGTATTCATTATGGTCTGGCTGCACATGTACTTACATCAAGATGATCGCCAAACACAAGTATATCCACCTGTGGATCAAACTCATCGACCATGCTCAGGCTGAGACGTAAATCCTCCTGTGTGCCCTCGCCCAGCGGCGTCTCCAGCCTGGATGGCATCCAAAAGGTCTTTAGGCTGTTGGTGAAGTTGCCATAGACTCGTTTGCCCTGCGGCGAGCTGAGTATACCTGCTAGCACCAACAGCAAGTGATCGCAAATCTCGTCCTGCATGACCAGCGA
Source organism: Drosophila guanche (assembly GCF_900245975.1). Taxonomy (NCBI): domain Eukaryota; kingdom Metazoa; phylum Arthropoda; class Insecta; order Diptera; family Drosophilidae; genus Drosophila; species Drosophila guanche. The sequence continues at coordinate 1,916,018 of NW_022995749.1, forward strand.
GTTATCTGGCTCCACAATTATCTTCAGCTTGCGACAGGCACAGGCATTGGTACCCTTCTTGGGGGATACGCCGTTGGCCAGGGCCGTCACATGCAGCCTAGCAGTCGGAAACGAATCCGAGCGCTCGCATTTTACCGCAAAGGTTGTTGCATTCAGACGCTGCACTGCCGGCAGCTGTTCCTGCTCCTCGGCCCACTTGTACTGCTGCCAGAGCTGCTGCTTCTGCTCCTGTCCGATATTTAAATTCCATAGTACCTCCCGCGAAACCTTGTACACCTGAGCCATGGGTATAGCTGATCCAAGCTGTCGGCAAGCCTTCACATGCTGGCAATCGATGCCGCTGGCGTTCCTGCAGGTCTCCACATGGCAGACGGCCTTGCTAGATACCACAGCAGCATTCGGCTGCAGCGATAGAGTAACATCCTGGATCACCACGAAATTTCTAGGTGTCTCTCGCGCCTTAGTGCGCAACGAACAGACGGTTGACCCGGCGCTGAGTGTCACCAGAGAAACCACATCGAGCACATTCTTGTTTTGTGGACAGGCGGCGTTGTTGCAGAGCTGCGCACGATTGCCGTTCATGACTCCACAGCTATTGCACTGGCGGACACCACGCAAGGAGCGAGGGTTTACTTTCATATTACGAAGAGTTGCTCACTTTATGGATTCATTTAATAAATATAAAACATCAGGGGTGCTCGCTTGCAATTGCTTTTCGCGTAAACTGCAGCCCTGGTTGAAAGCAGCTGATTCTCGCAACACATCTGCTGTTTTGTCTTGAAAAAAGCAAACGAATAAATGAACAGCTGTTAGAAACAGACTTTTTCCTAAGGAAAAGTTGGCAGCACTGAAGCCATATCATTTGTGTATTTATTGTTATACTTTTTAATGCGAAAATCCTAGACCATGGCGCACCCCGCTGATGCCCAGACTCGGCAACGAAAGTACCCTTTTATCCACATGCGGATCGCGGACCACACTGTGCTAGACTCCATCGAGGGACGGTACACGTGCCGGCGCTGCAGCCGCTCGCGGAAATTCTTTTGCTACAGCTGCCATATACCAGTGGGGGAGCTGGAGAAGGTGCTGCCCCGCCTAGGGCTCCCATTGCAGATTGACATCATCAAGCACAAGAAGGAGATCGATGGAAAGAGCACGGCCATACATGCTGCCGTACTGTCGCCGGAGCACGTGCGAATTCACACATTTCCCGATATTCCCGACTACCGTCTGGAGGAGGACGTGGTGCTTATCTTCCCCAGTGCCAAGAGTCTCACGGTGCCGCAGCTATTCCATCGAAATGTACAGCTGAAGATCGACGATAACTATGGCCTACCCAAAGGACATCATATGGGCACAATGCTACGCCGTCGCATGGACGAGACAGAGGTTTTGGAGACGCAACCAGAGAACATGCCTAAGCGTAGCTATACGTATGGAAACCTGCCCGTTCGGCGAGCCGTCTTTATTGACAGCACCTGGAACCAGAGTCGCGGCATCTATGCGGATGAACGGGTCAGGGGCCTGCGCACGGTCGTCCTCCAGAACCGTTTGTCGCAGTTCTGGCGTTATCAGCGTGGCAGCCCGCGTTGGTACCTGGCCACCATCGAGGCCATTCATCAGTTTGTGCTAGAAGTCCACGTAAATGCTTGGGGTCTCAATTCCGCCTACCGAGGACTAGACAACCTAGAGATAACCGAGGGCTTCCACCAAGTGGCGGCGCCGCTGACAAGAGATGCCCCGTCGGAGGATGTTCAGCGAGAGTCGCCATACAACGGACAGTACGACAATCTCTTGTATTTCTTTGCCAATATGTATGATCTCATTCACAAGTACTATGACCACAACGATCTGATATCCTATCGACGTCCGATTTAGTATGAGAAGAGAGTGTTTATTATGCGAGGGAAATACAAGTTAAACTTATGTTAGCTTGGAATAGTTATTTCTTTTTCTTTTTGCCCTCATCGCTGGATTCGCCACTCTGTGGCTTGGGCTCCGTGATGACCGGCTTCTGCCATTTCAGCGGATTGTTGCGATAGAAGGGCCATGGCGGAATGGTGATCTGATTGGGTTTCATTTTTGATTAGTACGCAATTAATAAGCTATTGTGAGCCAATGGCTTACCAGTGAGGACAACAGGAAGCCCACTCCCAGGACATAGACCGTCTGTGAGAACTGCTGCACAATCGCTCCGTAGATCAGGCCCACAACGCCGAATAATGTGATGATGAGACGTGACCAGAGCTCAGCCTTGCCTTGGCCCACAAAGTCCTGCGCAGGGCGGAGATAGTTTAGTGAAAACTAGGATACAAACTCTCTGACCATTACACCTACCATATGCGTTGGTATTTCCAGCATGTTTTATTAGGTTTTCTCCCTTGAACTTAATATTTTTCACGTAAACAAATTCGGTGAGGCACGTCAGCAGCAGTGGTTTTATCGATATACCGAATATATACCGATATACTTTTTAAAATATACCGAAAAAACCCACTTAGTCCACTTAACCCCCCCCCACCCACTAACCAAATAGTATGGTCACTAACCAATAGTATAGTATAACCAAATAATATAGTATAGTGGTTACTTTCAATTTTAGGTAAAATTATTTTCGAGTCAAACTGCAAGCACGTGGGGAAAATAACCTCTACGCCAGGTAAGTATTGGAGCAAAGCTGTAACCAAGTTACATATTACGACGTGGCGATTTCCCCCTTGAAAGGCGGGTGGCCAAATAATTCCCCTCTACCTAAGGGTAGAGCGGTAACTTAAAACCTCAAAAAAAAAAAAAAAAAATAGTATAGTGGTTAATGGTTATACTATACTATTTGGTTAGTGGTATAACTATACTATTTAGATAGTGACTTAACCCCACCATATTTAAACAAATTTTCAAGCAAAAAAAAAGACCGCTGGTAATAACAAATAGGAGTTAATACCACTCGTTAGTGCAGGCGCCAATCAAAGACGGAACCAGCATCCGGAACCAGACTCAGTTCTAGCACTGTTTTGAGCTAATTGCTATCCCTGTTTAATATGTCAAAAATAAAATTAGTTTTAATCCACAGGGTCACCGACAGTCCTCTAAACATCTGAAGATCGGAAAGAGAGATTCACTTATTTGTTCATTTGGACTCTTTGTCAATATAAACCAATTAAGAAGAAATCATAAAAAGTCGATTCAGGTTACTTTAAAATATATTTTAGTATTTAGTATAAACTTGATGTTCATACAATTATTTGTACAATGTGTTTATGGCGGCTTAAGCCGTGGACGTTGCAGTATGTTTTCAACTAATAAATAAGTGGCGTTTGGGTAAAACTATGTTTAAATATGTATAATGGTGCGAATGTGCGTTGGGAATGGCTCCGTTTTTGATTTGTTATGCGTCATGTTGATCGCTGTTGATACTTCTTATCAGCTCTTTAGCTGTGCTCCTCTTCTCAAACCCTGGCAGCCCTGGTGCGTCGCAGGTGGACAATGTTGATCACACAAATGGACAGCCAGGCGAAAAGGGCCAGCCAGGAAAAGATCAATGTGAAGTACAGACAGGCAGCGGTGTTGATGCGTCCATAGCGACGCCGCTCATAGGAGATGCTTTCCACTAGAAAGTCCATGAAATCGAATATGGCTGCGCACGACAGACGCGACTTGAGCACGGGCACAATATTTCCCACCCCCTGGATCTCCTTCAGCAAAGACTCGCGGTACTGCTTGCATGTCACCTCGAATCCATCCGTAAATACTGAGGCGTAGATCAGCTGATAGATGGCCATGATCACCGAAATGACGGTGGCAGGAAGCCCTGAAAAAAGGACAAATCTAGTGGATATATTCGTTTTGGGATCCGTTGTTGGCAAAGCACTCACAGTAGTAGGGGGAGAGACCATCGGGAGTTAGATCGGATTCAGTGGTGACTACAATCATGTCGCCGGATCTATATAGGGGGTTGGGCGGCACAGAACGAAACGAAATTTTAAGAAACTAATTGAAATGGTTGAAAAGCATTAGTTATTCGCCTGGCAGAAGCGTATACGGCATCTTCCATTAGCATAAGACCTAATTAGTGGATTGTTTGGAGCTATTGCTGCCGATTAACCCACTTGACCCCCAGACACACTCGAATTAGAACACTCACCGCTGCCGAATGGTGCTGGTGCCCACTTTGCGCTGACCCTTCCCAATGCACATCCGATAGCCATGGTAGATACCCAACACCACTGCGAAGATCAGGGGCAGCAGCAGTCCGTAGGTGGCATAGTGGCAGTAGGCGATGTTCCCGCCCTCAAAGCTGTTGTAGGTGCTGCGGCTATGCAGCACGCAGCCGCAGTTTGTGTCAGGACAGGCGTTCAGTACGTAACGCCAATGTGACCATGCCACCGCCGAGGTGATGCAGCAGATCACAGAGGACACGATCGCAAAAGGATAAAGATAGGAGAGCGAACGCTCCGCTGAGTACGACATCTTGGGTCTGGGCCTGATCGTGAATTAAGCTAATTTAAGTTGCTTCAAGAAATCTTGCTGTAATTCAAATTTGTTTATGTGGAATGCAAAGCATTGCCCGCACACATACACAAGTCTCTCTCACGCTCTCTTGGGCGTCGCACGAACACACACACAATGACTCAAACGCGCACTGCACCCAAATATAAACATAAAATCAATTGTAATGTTTGGATTATTAAGCCCGATGCGCGATGAGTTTTTTTAATGGATTAATTAACTTGATATTCCGGCATTAAAATTGTGTGTTTCGGTTTTTTGGTGTGGTTTTTTGATTCCAACTTCTCATACAACTTTGGTACAAAACGTTGCGTTTCTGGCTTACAGTGTGTCCCTCATAAAAATACTGGAATAGACGCGATCATGTTCAAACTATACCGTAAATATACCGATGAAAATAAAATGCCTAAATTTTGATTTTCGAATCAAGATTAAGAGCTAGATAGGACTCTCAGCGATAAAACTAAAATTTTATTTGACTCATTAATCACGTCTCAACAAATTATTTTATTTAGATGACACCTTTCTATTGGGTAGAATATAAGAAAGGTGAGAAAAATATCTCGGATTTCTTGTTTATATTTTCATCGATGTAGACATCGATGATTTTCAATATTTCTTGGCTTGTGATTGCCGTACACAAAATCGAAGTTTCTGCACCGTCCTGATCAATGCGGACAACATGTCCACCTGTATTCCATCCCTATTTCTACCCAAGGGTAGAGCGGTAACATAAAACCTCAAACAAAAAAAAAACCTAAATCACCAAACCAGAGACGGCCATCGTTCCTCACTTACCTCTTGGTACGATCGGGTCAAGTGGAAACATTTTGTCAAAAAAGGTTCGCGAAAGTTTAAAAACAACATCCACCCACATTTCAGTGAAATTCTCCCTCTGGGAGTAGTTGGTCTAAGGCTCGTACTCTGAGTATTCAACTTCGGCAAAATGAAGCGCCCCCATCTCCTCGTATGTGGTGCCATCACCCGAATAGCCTTTGCGCCAATATGGGGGAGGGGGATCGTCTGGTGGGCTTGGACTGGGGTACTTCCCTCAACCCTCGTCACCAGCACAATCAGAAGTATAGCCACACAGAGACTTCCGATTGGCAGTGTTTAGTCCATATTTGGCTGTTTTCGCTTTCTGGAGCAAATCGCCATATTTTTAGTCACTGAATCTTTGGATTCCATAATTTTACAATCTGATATTATGTCTTGGGTTATTTTCTTTATATACTGCCGACCTCCAATTTCTTTCTTTCATTTAGCGAATACCAAAAAAGCAAACTTATGTATTAATACCAAACGACGACTAATAGCTAATTATCCGTGGGAAAATTATCAAATGACTTCTTCATGCTCGTACGCAACACTCACCAAACCTATAGGCAGAGCATCCTTGGATGCAATTAACATTTAATTTTGATATTGAAATTTTTCAAAAGTTCTTAATATCAAATGAGGTGCAAGTTTAGGTTTATTTATATTAAAACCTAGTATAACAGTTAAGTCAAAAACTACTTAGCTCTTATTCAATGGATCACGTCAAGGGGGCCTGCCCGCACAATGTAATGGTATCTTCATTGCACCATTGTCCATTACTGTTCTTACGTCTTTCCTTACGTGGTTTCAGCTCGCGCGCTAAATTCAAATTTTACAGCACCCAAACGCTACAATTCGAACCGGATTGCAATGAAAGAAGTGTGTGTGTGTGTGTGCCACCACTCGAAACTGCATGGCCGTGGGCCAATTGTCAACAAAAACATTTCAGAATCGGCCGGCTGTAACAAATGATGCTTGCAGTCGCCATGCTCTATGATCAGACCGTTCCTCCATCACCTCCATTCCCCCATTCCGACCAGGCAGATTTTTGGCAAAACCATTTTCCGCGGACGCCTGCATTTTCTCAGTTACCAGAGAGTTGTGGAGCAGTCCACTACGCGAAACACGCCTCAATGTAAATACGGATCCCTGCAGCAGCCACATTGCCAGTAATTTTCTGTCAAAGTCAATTCAACAAAAGTGTAAACACAGTTGCAAATTGCCAAGTAATTCCCTCCCACATTGTGGCGAAGGTAACGAAATTACGGTGATTGCTGAACTGCAGACTGCAGCGCCGATTCATCTGCAGAGCCCACAAAACCAACTATAAATAGACCACTGCCCAAAGGGTACGACAAATTGCATGTGTATTCTCAAAAAGAACGAGAAATTTGCATAATTTGCCATAGTTGAGTGCAGTGCAGTGGGAAAATTGTCTAATTTGATAACTGAAAATTGCGGTAAAAAGTAATTAATTAATGAGAGCGTGCCGCACTTTTGCTACATGTTCGTTTCGTTTATTTATAAAGTACCTAACAACTTTGTTTAATCTTTTAACATCATGGGTAACTATATGTCTTATCTTTCTTAGAGAAAATCATATTCTCTATATTGTACAGTACTTTCAAGCCTAACACTGCCTGACGTAACTCTTAAAAAGCGTTTCCTCAAAATACCTAAATGTACCTAAATATATGTACATATGTATGTACGAATGTTTTTGCTTAATTAATTAATATTTGGCCTACTCTACTTATAGACGCATACAATACAACCGACATAAACCTTCCACGGCTTTATATAGAACTTCGCTGTAGAACAAGACATAGGAAATAGAACCGGAAACAGAAATACAAAGAACCACACTCAGACACTTTCCCAGCTGATCCATCCTAGTTATAGCTGAAGTTAAGTTAACCCGATGGATAATTGGAATGTTTTGGCAGCGCAAACAACAGCACAAGCCATTGGACGCGATGACACGGTAGTGAAGACGCGGCTGGTAAGTGGCGTGGGCTGACAGTAAACAAATCAAAACAAACCGATCGATTGTTCATACATATATACATGCATAAACGATCTGCTCTACTCTACTCTACAGTATATGGTATGTATGTATGTATAGAGAAAAGTTAGCAGGCCCCAAACAAACGCATTCCTATGTACTCGTCTGCAGCCAAAACTATGTAGGTGTTGGTGCATGAGTGCGTAAATGAGCAACTGGGTGTTGTCTGGGGGGCATCCTCGCTAGAGCTGTTTCGCCTGAGCCAATTTCTCCTCTCTCTCCCTCGCTGTCTTACTCTCTCTCTCTCTCTCTCTCTCTGTGGCTCTGTGCGATCGTTACTAGCACTCATGTATAGACTATTAATAGGAACCCGCTGTCGGTGGTGGCGCAGGTTCTCTTGAGCCGATTGCCTGACGGGTCTTTTGGAGATTTCGATTGTGGTTCCTTCTCGCAGTAGCGCGAAAGTAGCTCGGTCCGACGGACTCGCAATAGACAGAAAAACAACAGACCACGTAGTGTTCATCCGCGCATATAATATATTTTATATAAGCAAGTGACAACCTATATACCTGAGCAATGGATATATCCACGGATATCTGGGGTCAGCTGGCCGTCGAGGCATCCCAAGTCTATCTGTCCGATGGCACAGTTCGCAGTCCCTTTGCTGATACGGTACAATGAGTTTGGGGAGAATTTGTCACCTTATCCGCTCTTTCTTTATCTATTGTAAGACTGTGCAACAAAACGGACACCTTTTTTCCTATGTATCTAATTCACCCTGTTTGGGCTGCAACTCGAAGTTGTTCTGTCACATGCCAGCAGAATTACAGAAGATTATCTATGGGTCAAATGTTTGTTGTCAAGTTTATTTAGATCGATAAAGAGAGATGTAAATAGAGAGTGCAATTATTGAAATAACTAAAACATATTTTATACCAAACCTGTGACAGACCATCGAGAAGCTGCCCGATAAGGTGCTGCTGCACATCTTTTCGTATCTGTCGCACAGAGAGATCTGTCGCCTGGCTCGGATTTGTCGTCGCTGGCGTCAGATTGCATATGACACGCGACTCTGGAAGAATGTGTCCCTCAGGCCGGAGGTGTCGGGTTTACACGTGGGCTCCCTGGAGATGCTCCTCCAGCTGATATCGGTAAGATTCGGCCCGACTCTGCGGTACATTGAACTGCCCATCGAGCTGATCACACACACGGTCCTCCACGAACTCTCCGGCAAGTGTCCCAATTTGACGCACATGCTGCTGGACTTCTCCACGGGTAGGTCAAGCAAGTGGCGAGGGACTGACTCAACTCTTTTATCCACCTTTTAGCCATGCAGCTTCACGATTTCAGCGAGATGCAGACATTCCCCACCAAGCTGAGGTATATGTGCATCTGTTTGTCTGAGGTCATCTTTATGGAAGGTTTTATGCGAAAAATATACAACTTCATCAATGGCCTGGAGGTGCTCCACCTTATTGGCAGCTACGAGAAGTGCGAGGAGGATGAGGAGGAGATCTACGAGGTCATCAATGTGCACAAGCTCAAGTCTGCGACGCCCAATCTGCGCGTAATCAATCTGTACGGTATCAATTTCATTGATGACTCCCACATCGATGCCTTCAGTTCCAACTGCATCCAGCTGGAGTGCCTGGCCGTCAACTTTTGCAACAAGGTCACCGGATCCACCCTCAAGACCCTCATCCAGCGCTCCAAGCGGCTGACCTGTCTGCTCATGAATGGCACCAGCCTCAAGTCAGAGTTTGTGATGCAGGCGGAGTGGGACAAGTGCGCCCTCCAGGAGCTAGATATCACCGCCACGGATCTCTCGACTGAGTGCCTGGTGGACATGCTGACGCGTATACCCAGCCTGAAGTTCCTCTCAGCCGGACAGATCAATGGCTTCAACGACAGCGTTCTCAAGCTCTGGATGGAGTCGGGAAATACCAGGTGATACCACAGTAGTGAAATCACAGTAGTTGCTCGTGACGACGCTCATGCGATGTTTCCATCTTAGACCTCTCATTTCTCTGGACATGGACTCCTCGGACAACATCACCGATGAGGGATTGCTAAAGTTCCTGCAGCGTCACGGCCATCAGCTCAGTGCTTGCTGCCTTTCGGGCATGCCACACATCACGGATCAGCTGTGGATGAGCATCCTACCTCTGCTGGGCAACTGCAAGTATGAAAATCTCAATATCCATCCAATAAAATGTACAGGGCCTCATGCTATTTCGGTCGCCTTCCAGAATCATTGTCATGGGTACGGCGGAGAAGCTCGGGGTGAATATCCATGTGGATCAGCTTATGGACACCATTGCTTCCAACTGCGGCAACCTGGAGCGTCTCGAACTGCGCTGGGATCCTGACAATCTCCGTTTCTCAGACAAGAGCCAAAAGGCCATCGATATTTTGCGCGTCAAGTGCCTTAAATTGCGCTGCATGGTTCTCAGGTGAGTTCAAGGTCTTCTCTTGACACCCTGAATGACTCTCACCCACTAATTCTGTCCACAGCGATGGCCGCTACTATGAGACCGTCAAGGCAAACTTCGAGCGTGCCGATCGCATCACTGTAGTTCGCACCACGACCTGCTGCCGGGTCTCTCCCTATCATCTACTGCGCAACTACAACGATTTGATCTTTAACTGAAGTGCAGTGGACAGGATATGATCCATCTATGTTAATTATTTTGTGCAAGTCCTAGTCATGTCTCCATCTTATGGCTGTAAAACACACGGTAGTTGTGTTGGAGGTGGCTCTCCAAAGGATATTTCTAGTCAAAAAAGTCAATAGTTTCTGTGTGTGTTTTTCGCTTATATTATATTGTGTTTTGTTGTTATCTGTATTTTCCGCTTCTTTCTTTTGATTAAATTAAATCTAAATAAACGTACATAGGTAATTGAAACAAAAACAAGAACAAAATATTTGCTTATTCAACTTTTCTTTTCGTAATTACAAAATTATACAACGTAAGTTTTGCGTTTTCCTCAAACTTTCTCTCTGTGCTGATATCTTCGTTCGCACTCCTGCTCTCTTGGCTTACCTCGTTCGCGTTTTTAACTAACTTTTACTTGGTAACTTGATTAAATCATTTTCAGACTTCCCCACATACATAAATGTTATTTCTTTACTGATGGTTTTGTTTTTTTGTTTGTTTTTTTTTACACTGTTTTATCCGCTGCAGAACTTAGGTCTAACGTTTTTTTGTGTGTTTCAACATTTTTGGATCAACTTTTTACCATAAACTTAACGTACATAGATCTCTAATTCCAATTTCGATCTCGTCTCGATCAGCTCTCTATTATATGCATGGTATATAATTTAGTTAAGCATGGCTGTATGTTTTTATATATATATGTGTTTATGTGTGTGTGGGTGTGCTTATGTCGTGTGTGTGTGGATCAAAAGTGTGTGTGTGTGTGTGTGTGCTTGTGTTATAGGAATAGATTGCTTTTAAACGTATGAAGAAGCTCTTCGTCACTAGACAGATTCGCGTTTTTTTTTTACATAAGTACACTAACACACAGAACAATTCAAGTGGTAGATAGATAGACAGATAGATAGAAGGTACGCGAGCAATCCACGATCCGATCAATCCCTTATCGCTCACTGTTGGTCCTGGGTCACGCGGAAAATGTGCGTCGTACTACTGGCCGCCGCTGTGGCCACAGCCGCAGCCGCTGACGTGGCCGACGGTGTTGGGGGCTGGTTGGAAGCTGTGATGTAGCTCGCATTGCTGCTGCTGGAAGAGACCGAGGCTGTTCGTGCCTCAGCAGCAGCGGCTGCTGCCTCGGCAATGGATTCCGCAGATTCCATCGCGGAATTGGAGGTGGAGGCGGTTGTGGAAGCTTCGGACGCCTCGGCAGGGAGGCTCCTCTCCGGTGAGCGGCGTGTGGATCCAGCGTTGTTCGCATCCTATGTAGGCAAATCAAAATAAGAGTAAGCCCCACAATATATGTATTTCGCTGAGCAGCAAGGAACAACTTACGTCTCGGGGATACACGCGCTCTGCTTGATCAGCCTCCGCTGGTTCGGCATCAGGCACATTTTCCTCGGCCTTCTCCGTGTACATCATTATCTCATGGCACAACGGGCAGCGATCCTGGACATACAGCCATTTACGCAAGCAGACGCCATGGAAGAAGTGGCGGCAGCGCGTAATCTTGGCCGAATACATTTCCTATTGGGTGGGAGAGCAGTCTTGAGCTTAGGGAAGGATTAGTTGGAATAAAAGTAGCAATCACCTGATAGCAAATGGCGCAAACATCGTCGAACGCTTGGAGCTGGGCCGGTGTTGCCTCCGGTAGGGACGAGATCTTGTGCACGGCCGAACGTCGCTTCATGAACACCGACCAGCCAGCTCGGGCCTCGCACCAGATATTGAAATAGGCATGGATGCACATCATGATGGCTCTGATGGCGCCGCCTGTAGCATTTTGGGCTATCAAGTTATAGTTATCGATACACAAAATCAACCAAATAAAAAGATTACATGCACACACATAACAAAAATGTGGACCCATGACAAGGACAAGATGATGGAAACTGATACATACTACTGCACAATTCACAGTAATACAAAAATGGCAATTTAATATTAAATGGATGGATTAATGTGCTCATGTGTCGATGTAATTTGAAATGAAACGAAGCTGACACTTACCCGACTCGAAGACCAGTATCCAGGCGCCGTTTATGAACAGTAGTATGCCGAAACAGAATTCCACGGAATTGCCAAAGGCACGCACATAGTACAGATAGTCATCAAGCTTCTCCCAGAAGAACTGACGGCGGGCGTCTAGCAAGAACAGTGTGTACGTGGCCAGCGAGACGAGCACCTGCAACGGGAAATCATTTTGTAATGAATGCAATGGCAGAGCGGCAACCTTTTAGATCACATACCTTGACAATCACTTCCACCGAGAAGGCGGTGACAGCCAACAGCCATGTGGAAATGGAGCGCTGTAACCATAAGTAGTACAGCAATGAAACGGGCGTCACAACGAGGAATGCGCAAACGGTGAGGGCCCGCGCGTGTCGTTTCCGTGAAGGATTTCGTGCCGCACTCAACGACATAAGTATGGGCGAGACGATGTTGTGCAAGAAGTGCAGCAGGGCGGTCATCAGAAGACATAGATTGCGACACAAACGCACAAATCGCTTCTCCGGCGACAGCGATGTGAGTCCAGTCTGCAGGGCTAGAATGTAAAAGAGCACTGCAGAGACGGTGCCAAGCGATTTCTCCTCATCATTGTCGTAGGTCATCAAAAACCACTGAAAGCCTCTGCCAATGTAGTGGCATATCATGGATATGACCCCCGTCATGCCCAGTACGGCGGTCAGTGTTTCGCAGCCATCCACCAGCAGCTTTTCGATTGCCGGAAACAATTGCAAGGGCTCATTGGAATCGGCGATGGCCAGGGCATAGCCTCCCTGAATGATTCTGTAAGGAGAGATTCACATTAGACGAAATGAACGTTCAAAGTAAGTTCAGATCTTACCGGATTGTCCAAAACACACGCAGGACATTTGGCACATTCAGTCGCTGCCACTCGTTCTCTATCAAGGCGGAAAGGCCAAAGTTGGACACAAAGTTCATGGCATATTGGTAGCCATTGTACACAGTGCGACTGGCCTCCATGGCGCTGTACATCATCGTGATTAGCGTAAGGATGACGGGCGTTGTGCCGGCTATCGCGGGCAGAAGTTCCACTACATGCGGTGGCAGCGGCAGCATGGCAATCAGAATGGGACTAGTGAATATAATGGGCATCGACTTCTGCAGCAGTTCGTATCTCGGTCCAAGGTGTATGTATGCAAAGAGCATGCCCATGAACCACTGCGCCATGACGTGCGGCGCCAGCGACATGATCACCCCGCCCGAGTCCAGTAACCTCGTCGTGTTCAGAGACATCAGGTCCTCCAGTATGCAGGGACTTTGCTCCATTAGCGCCAGGGCGCTCACATTTGACCAGTAGGAGAGGAACGTGAGTCCGAGGGAAGTGAGAAACATGTACACCATCACCAGGTGCCGCGTCCACAGCATGAAAATGCAAGCGGCGGATAGGAAACCTGAAGCAATCAAATCAGTAAATGAACATTTGTGTTTTGAGCATTCGCCCGAGGTGCGCACGGGTGCAAAGTACGTCCGATAAGGTATTCTGGGCTAGCTAGAGAACCCGAACCCTTACTATAGAGCCCACCACCACCTTCTATAGTTGCCCCAGTCCACTTACCGAATATGCAAATCATGAATTTGACCGTCGTTATGCTGAGGACATCCGCCAGCGTCTCATCGTGCGACAACTCAGACATGAGGGAGTTGAAGCCCGTGCTGAGCATCCCATTCGTCATCGCCTTTTTGGAGGCATTATCGATGGTCTGTTCGAGCGGGCTGGCGGTGGGGGTCATGGAACTTTGGGCCTCATCGCCCAATCCCAAGAAAGCTTTGAGGGCGGCGAATGCCTCGGCAGCTGCACCCGGAGTACCTGCATCGGCTAGAAAACCCACATCCTCTGCGACTGGCGACTGCGGCGGGCTGGTGTCCGGATAGAATCGTGTGGGCAAGCCCATGCCAATCTTCAGTATCTCGTCGATGACCAGCACGGGCGGCACCCGCATCATCACATCTACCAGGCCCAACACCTTAGTGCGCATGGACATGGCTCGGCTCTGGCTCGTCTGCTCTGCGGCGTTTGTGGCTGACGCGACGTGACTCTGCACTAATCGGCTCCGCTCCGTCCGCCCGTCTATTCGACGAAGCGTTCGATGATCGGCAGTTCTCTCTTCAATATCTATGTACCTTCCCCAAGCGATGGCTCACGCATTTGGATGTGATTGCTGTTTGCTCTGCTGGTTTCGGCCGATTTCTGTTGCTCTAACTGGTGGCTGGTGGCTGGCCTTCGTCTTGGATTTCGTAAAAAGAATAAGTGCACAGGTGTGTGTATGTGTATGCACTGGAAGGGGGTAGAGGCAAAGCAGGTGGTAACGTTAAGGTTTTTCCTTCGGATATTTTTTCTTCGCACACAAATATTGCTGCTCGTTGGGTTGGGGTTTTTCCCTCGCTGCTGCTCCGTCCCTCACTCGTGGACACCACAACTACCCTTGGCAAAGGTGTTTTTTTGCGTTTGGGTTTGGGTTTTCTTTCGATTTTGCCCGAACTTTACACTTTTTCACTTTGGTTTTGTTTTTTGTTTGTTGCTATTTTTTTTTTTTTTGGTATTTAATCGCTACGACGATTAATTTGACCAGGTACTTCAGTTCGATGACAAGGCTGGCGATATTTTCTTGAAAAGGGGTATGTTCGGTGTTGCTGTCGATATTTGTTGATGAGGGCATGCAAGGTGCTGCATTGGAAATGCTCTTATAATTTAAACAATGTGATGCTTAGACAAAAAGTGTGGTCGTGTGTTAAGCGCAGTTCTCAGACACAAAATAGGCTCAGTGGTTTGTGTTTTTTTACAAAATGAAACCCGCTAAAAATATTTTGGGGTTTTGAAAACTGGGCTTAATGGACAAATGAAATTAATGTTCTCATTTTGATGTCTTTTCATATGTAAATATCCCGAACATCTAACAAAATAATACAATTTTATAACATAATTTAATATGATGCTATTACCTTAGAATCCAGAATTTTTAAGAAATTTGAATGTGATTGCGTTTGCGTATGGTTTTCTCCCTCCACTACTGCTTTTGTTCTTCGTTGGCGATAGGTGCAACTATCGTGCGTGCTATCGTCACTCGGCCAGTGCTGCGAAGGGACGTCGGACACAGCTGATATGCTTAGGTGCGCGCGTAAATATGAAATTTCGAATTTTGACCTGGGCTTAACTTAAAAATGGAAGCCAAGTCTGGAGTTTTTGGTTCCTTGGAGTTGTACTAAAAATTAAAATGAAAAATGAAACGAGATCTTATTGTCTATTGGAGTACTGTGACGGCGCCTGCTCCTAGAATTCTTGACTGAAACTCTTATTTCCATGTTTATGCCTGAAAAGTCGTTTTCGTGCCCAACAATGTTTAAAATGCCCTCAGACATGGGTTCTACGAACGATTCTTTGATAAACATTTTCCGCGTTCTTTCAAACAAAATCCTCGAGCTTGGCATTTAATCGACTCGTGCCCGTTTCCATTTCCATTTCCATTCCCAGTCCCAGTCCCAATACCCCGTCTAAATTCCCTTCCAATCCCTGACCGCAGACCTATGGTAGTTTACATGAATTTCCTCAATTGTTCGGTCGGTCATTAACTTTTGCCATTTTGAACTTTAATTGTTGTTCTTGCTTGTTTGTGCCACAAATCCTCACACCACTACACCTTCCCACACCCTCCCGCACCACCCAGACCAGGACCCACCCCGTATGCAAATGCACAAATTGAGGCAACGGCAATGCAGTCGGTACCCCAAGTGCCATCCAAATGTGTGCCCAACGCTCGTAATTATGCGCAATTGTTTAGCGTTTAGCTCAAAAAGTTCACCTCACATAATTGATTTTTCATGCCGCGCCACAAGAATTTTAAACAAACTGCACAGGTCATAACCAACAAGAACAGCAACAGCAACAGCAACAGCAACAGCAACGGGAACAGAACCAAGTCGCGACTGGAAATGGAATGCAAACTCGTATTTGTTTTAGGAAAAACAAAAGGGTATTGGGGATTTTCCTTGAGTTTCCGTTTTAGTTTGTTTTAGAGCCCTAAACCATGATGAATGAAGCATTCCATGTTAGGGCATTTTATAGTCAGTCATCTTGCTTATGTTGCAAGTTTGCCAGCTGATAAGCATTTTCTGGTCCTTGGCCTGGGCTAATTTGCATAGTTTTAGCGAGTTTTTGGGGGCGAACGGCAAACGTAGTTGACATGACGGGACAGCAAATTGCACAAATTACGAGGATATGGCTCTATGGGCCGAGCAGGCGAACTGTTAACTCCCATGGCACACACAGTGGCAGTGGCCCCCAAATATGGGCCTCATGTATTTAATATAATCAGTGTAATTGTCATTGGCGATGAGCCGGGGGACCGGGACCGGGACCTCAATATGGACAATGCTGCAATGGAACTGAAACTGCAACTGCAATGGAAACGAAACCCTCTCTCTTTGCTCTGCCGGTTGCAAGTGATCTTCTGGTCTCACGCATAGCAATTGTATAATTTATCGCTCCAGTTCTAATCGGCAGCTGTCACTGTCCGGCCAAGACAGCTGACCAGGCTGGCTGGCTGCTCGGCTGCTCGGCTGCTGGTGATCTCGGGGGAACGATTTAATTCGCCGGCCATATAAGTCGGAAATTTGTACGTTGATTAACGCGCCAATCGTTTTACACAACAACGTACAAAGTGTTGATGGTATGGTCTCGCTGCAGTCCCGCACTGCCTCGTACCCCTGACCAGTCTCAGTTCCATATTTCCCCGACCCAAACCCCCTGTCTATGTGTGATTTCATTACACTTAAAGCAATGCCCAGACAGCACACGGGGCGCAATGCCAGGACCTGGACCTGCAGCTGGACCTGGACCTGGACCTGGACCTACATATGAACATGTGAAGTAGTGCAATGCGTTCCCAGCATGATTACCACTCATAGATAGCCAACGTGGCTGTCGTGGCGGCAACTGGAAACCTGCTGGGATGCCAAATGAATTAGCTGCCGTTAACGCTGCTGCTGCCGATGGGGCTGCTGTCAGTGATACTCTAAGCACACGGACAGTTCTAGACTAGTATTTCGACTTCAAGATACCTGAGAACATAATTCAGCTCGCTCTAGAGTCGATGCGCATTATCCATAATAGCCACAACTTAGGGACCCTTTCAGATTTTCAGTTTCTAGTCCCTCTAATGTACGTAGATATGCTAAAGATCTAAAGAATATACCCTTCAAGTCAACTTATACCGATTGTGTGGTGAAAGGAAATTACGATGAAGTGTTTTGGTGATTTCTGGTAAAGTGAAGGTGAATCCAGACTCCAGAATTCAGCCTGGTAATATAATATGTATTCACGAAGTGTTTCATTCTCTATTTGATACATTTTTAAGAAGAAATTTTGAGTGTCACAAACACGATCTTCTTTTTGCTAATTTCTAGTGAAGACTTACACGATATTGCGACTACTGCGAATCAATAAGAAATCCTCTAAGTAAAATCTGTATGCTCTCATCCTTATATCATCCTGCCAACTAGCCCGTTGCTTGAAGATTATATTGTGCATTCTTACATCGATCATTCGTTTCATGTTGCTTTTTGATTTAATTGGATGATACTTGCTCCATATTTGCAGTTCAGGTTCCGGTTTGTCATAATTGCATTTTGCCGAACTGCCGTCTCGTATTTTAAAGTGAAATTTATTTAGTCAATTTCCGTAGCACCCCAAAAACGGTGGCCAATTATCTTTTGCATTCGGAGAATAATTAGGAGCTTGATTGACATGCGGGATAAGGAGACATACACTTGGAATGCCATAGCAAATTATCGAACGGCTACTGTGCAGAGCTGATCCACAAAAATCAAAGGCCGTAACGACAAAAGCCACAGTCAAGAGACAAAGAGGTGGACATGGATGATAATGGAGATGGAGATGGGGCTGGGGATGGGTCTGGGGCTGGGGCTGGGTATGGAGTTGAGGACGACAACGACGCCTTCCATTTATTGGCTGCTGCGCCTTTGTCTGCACATAGAGTGGTAATCTGATGCTAAGTCCCGATACAGAAGCCAGTCCAAAACAATGACCAGAGGACCGCGGGCCGCTGCAGCCACCGTCGCCACCGGGCCACCAAGCTTCAGATGGAGATGGAAACCCGTTTTCGGCAAACGGCAGCACAGCACAGGACAGCACAGCAATTACAATATGTTTAACTACGTCAGAGCGT
This sequence comes from Drosophila guanche, assembly GCF_900245975.1. Lineage (NCBI taxonomy): Eukaryota > Metazoa > Arthropoda > Insecta > Diptera > Drosophilidae > Drosophila > Drosophila guanche. Next base: position 1,934,212 of record NW_022995749.1, read on the forward strand.
TATCTGCGGCTCGGAGGCTGGACTTTTTAGGTCACTTTTGGATCGTCTCGTCCATGGGTCCATGTCAGCGATTAATCCAGCCGACTGGCTGCCTCATCAAACCGAGGCGAACCGCTTGTTAGCCAAGCCGGGGGCTGTGCCTCTGCCTCTGCCTGTGGCTGTGGCTGTGCCTCTGGGCCGCCTCATCATCGATTGTGTTATCGATGGCGTTGCCAGTCTCGGCCTCTGGTCCGAATCGCGGACTGGACCTGGCCTGCCTGGCCTGGAATCTCATTTGCGATTAAGTTCTTATGGCCACTGTGCACATTTCGTGGAAAGTTGGCCAGCAGATCTTTATTGTTCGATTGGTTTATTTATAATAATTAGGTGCGCTGTCCCAGCGACTTTGTTTTACTTCTGCTCTGCGCTGCTCTGGCTCAGCTTATCGACTTGGCCAAGGCTGGCCCATAAATACTTTAAGCTCGCACCTTTTTATTGTGCGCACTCACACACTCTGCATCGGTCTCTGTATCGGACCTGGTATCTGTCTGCTCCTGGCTTTGCCGGTGGATGCGGTTCTGGGTTCTGAGTCTCAGTCTCAGTCTGAGTCTGGCACTGCCTTCCTGCTGATTGCAATCGCAGTTGCGCATGCGCGAGGACCACAAAACTGAAAGAAGTGCCACAGAAGAGTGAGGAGGCAGAGAGGAGGCCCACAAGCCTGTTTACCCAACCCGGTAGCCGGGTGGAGCGCGTTCCTTTGGTAAATTGCTCACATTAGCAGGTTGTACGACTTATTAAGTAAGCACAATTTGCGTGGCCGCCGTTGCCGTCGCCACAGCCTAAAAAAACAAACCACTGGAACCATTGAAACCTCTGCCGTGCGGCAAACAAAAACAACAAAAACGCAGAAAGGAGGAAGACGAAAATAATGGGAAGCTGTTAAAGGTGGCGACTGGGAGCCGCCTAGCCCGACAAGTGATTGTTTTATAATTGCAATCGCAATTGCAGTTCGATGGCAATGGCAATGGCAATGCGTTTGCCGCTAAACTGACTCTTGGGGCACATTGGGGCGGTACTGGGGACGAAGGCGCTGGGCTATTTGGTACTAGCAGAGTGGTAGGTAGGCTGGTTGGCGAAATTGGCAATCCATTTGAATGAATAATTGCTCAATTATAGCCACCGCCAAGCGCCTAACGAGGCAGGTGGAGTGCGAGTCGAGTCACACTTTGCTGCGCGGAAAATTGTATTGGAAATTTGTCGAATCCTGGACAGCATGGGTGGAAGCACAAGTAACTCGTTAAACTTAATTGGAGTTGAGGGATTAAGTGGGTTTTTCTTATAAACGAGTATGCATGGTCACACGCACTGATCCAGGGTATATGCACAAATCGTATCACATATTTGCCATAAGCAGGCAGCAAGCAAATTAAATACAAAATATTTTAGCCTCTGGCGATTTAAGCACTCAGATTAGTCCAAAAGTCTGAACAGCGCGACAAAAATGGCGCTAAGCTCGCAGAGAGACAATCCTCGTAAGAGTCGGCGGATTTTTATATTAGGGTGAAATCGTGAAATGAAACTGGACCAGTTTAAACGGAAGCAGCAACATCAGCAGCAGCAGCAGCAGCAGCAGTAGAAGACGGCAATGCGATGGTTTGTGATGAGGACTGAAACTGGAGTTGGTCTTGGCTTTGACTCAGGATCAGTGGCCTGGCTGCTGCCTTTTGTCTGCTGTCTGCTGTCTGCTGTCCGCGGGCACGTAAGAAATTTCATACTAATTGGCATAAATACCAAGTGTTGGGGAGAGAGACTTTAGCTCTATAGTTGCGTTGTCCAAACCCGACTTGGCTTGGCTTGGCTTGGCTTGGCTTGGCGACACTGACAGACTGACGAACCGACTCCATGACTGACATTGAGCACTGCAAGATAGAAGACAAGAACCATCTCAGATACACACAGATATACACAGATGTACACTAGAAGAAACTGATGGACCGATGAGATCTTCACCTTGGCAATCATTAATCGTCTGCCAGCGACATAATATCGATGATGGAGCTGTGTCTTCAACATCTTGTCAGGCCGGGCAGCACAGACTCTGCCTTTCTGCTCGTCTAAGCCAGTTTTTTGTTGCTGTTCTCTCTCTCTCTTGGCTGATTTTGTTGCCGTCTTTCTTTCTCTCCGCTAGCCGCTAGTTGGCCGCGTGCAATGCTGGAATGCTCATCGAACCAATTGAAATTGCTGTGACAACAATAAAAATTCAGCTTTGGGTCTCTTTTTTGCCATCGACGTCATCGGTGTTGTTGTTTTTGTTGTTGTTTTGTTGTCTCCCTCTTTCTTCTTCTCTCTCTCTCGTTCTCTCGTTCTCTCGTTGTCGGTTGTCGGGCTGTCCATGCCATGTCCGTCTGGTTGACTGACTGACAATTAGACGTAGCTAAAATGTTGACTGATCAAGCGATTTGTAGCTGTAAATTCATCTCTATTTCGTTTTTCTTTGCTGCTTCTGCCTCTGCCTCTGCCTTGGCCAACAAGACTTCAGGTTTTAAGCTGTTTCAGTTGCTTGACTTGGGAATGTTGGCTTTTTGTCTCCCGCCCAGCCCTCTTGTTTTGTTGTTCGTATTTTTCTTGCCCTGTCCTGGCGGCTACTTGTCGCTGTTAAAATCCAATTAATCGAACAATTTACTTTGGTGCGTTTAGCGATGGTGTCGACTGGGTATGGGTGGTGTCGGTGTCGGTGTCGGTGTCGGGATTGATAGCTCTACGAGGGAATACCTCCTTGGAATACTTAAATGTACACATTCTCGGGTGAAGTTTCATTCATTTCCTTACGCATGATTTCTAAATGAAATAAACATATACAATAATTAAATAAATAAATATTTTATTAACGACTCCCGTTCATTGAGGGCTGGATATTAGACATTTTGAATCTGCTGTAACAGCACTGACCCTGTCTGGTACTGGCACTAACGATCTCCTAGTGTTGATACATAAATTATGGTCCGTCGTGTACATGACAGCGCTACAAAATGTAGTGTCGGTCGCCCCCCCAAAACAAATGGCCGGCCAACCCTTTGCCTGGCACCCAAGCATGATTAGTGTCAATTTTTGTCACTTTAATGGTATCGTTTATGTGCTTTACTTTGGCTTAAGACGTTCCCTTATTCGTTCCCTCGTTCATTCGTTCACTGGAGTGCATTAAAAAAGGAAGTGTGCCCTATAAAATAGGCCAAAAAGGCCGCCCCAATGCAGCGCGACATTTTCATTAATAGATGCTCGAATATCAAAGTGAAAACTTCAGAGTCATGCCGCTGCATTGACTGTCGGCTCCTGGCAGCAACAGCGGCAGTAGGCACTGACGTCGACAAACGCCCGCCCCATTAAACCACAAAATTTATTACACCAACTAAAACGAAATCTCGGCAAGGCGCAGTCTGGCCCAGAGACAGAGACAGGCGTGGAATGGCAATGCCATGGAGTGACATCTGAAAGACGATCAGAGGGAGAGAGAGAGAGAGAGAGAGAGAGATAGAGAGTGAAAGAGCTGATACTGGCATACTGAAATGGGGCTGGAGATGGGACTGAGACTGGGACTGGCACTGGCACTGGCCCTCCGACTGGGGTGATGGTAGCAACTTAATTCAAGTGTTGTCACTTTGTCGTGTTCCATAAATGCTGTCTCTGAAATGCTGCTCATTAATTTTCAAGTGTAACTTTTATTAGGTATTTAAATGCGTGCGAGAAGTTGCCACCAGCAAGCGGCAAGCGGCAAGCGGCAAGCCAATGGCAACATGCCGCTGCTCATAAATTCGACAGAGGCGAGGCCCATCTACGAGTATTCTTGCGGGGCATGGGGCGAGGGTGCATCTTTTTATTCCACTCCAAAGTGCGGCATGTCATAGCATCCTCCTCCTCCTCCTCCTCATCGTCATCAACACCACGGCCACATGTTGAAGCTGCTCCCCTAGCCAGCATGTCTCACATACTTCAGATTGCATTAGACCAGTCTGTTTTGCGCCCCGAAATCTTAAGAGAAGGACACACCACACACAGAACACTTCAGGGGAGAGTGATCAATGCCGCCACGTCTGCCCGTTCACAACCCATTGCATTAATAATCCATAACGGCGGGATGCAGAGCTAGAGATGAGAGCGTGAGGATTTCTGTCCGTTGTTGGGAAAAACGAACTGAAATGTTATTTAAACTTGATCATGCACCAAAGCAGCATCTCCTTATATTAATGTCGATTATTTTTAAATATTTTATTTCTACCCTTGCGTGTTATTCCCCATTTATTTCTACAAAAAGGTGAAACTTTAAATTGCATTTTGTTCATCTCTAGCTGCCACCCACCGACAGGCATTTAAACGATCCGACTAGTGTCGATAAATCAGGAAAGAGAGCAGCGGTGACTTCAAGATGCTGGCTCCTTCGATGCGAGTGAAATATTATCGCCGCTAATGCTGTTAATGAAACAACGTAATTATGTATTAGTAGGGGAGGCACCCTACTTAGGGAAGCCCGGGTGCGGGTCGCAGCGCACATTAATTATACGCCGGAGCAAAGTGGTGGTGCTGGGCCCAACAGGCAAGACAACGCGCGGCAAAGTGAAAGTGCGGTAAAAAATGAAACATAAATACATTTTTTCATATGTGTATTCGTTCCACGGGGTTATGTAAGTGTCGTTCCTGTGACATTATGTATTAAAAGGATTTTGTGTGTTTTACATGCGACCACAACAAGCAAGCAGTTGAAAGCAGTTCCCCCACCAAGTTGGTGGCGACCCTAGTGCCCATCCCGTTATGTAAAAAGAAAGGGAAAGAGATAAAGAGAGGAAAAACACATAGGCCGCAGTATTTAATACTTCTGCTGTGAAAGCCACATCTGTACATGTTTATGTACTGTGTATATTTTATATATTGTGGAGAACGGATTTAGTTGAAAATGCTAATGACGAAAGTCCCAAAACCCTCTGGTTAGTGTATTGAAAAGAAGATGGAGACGTTTGCCGAATCATTCGCAAATTAAGCATAACAGTTAGTCGAAGACAGCTGGCGCTTGCCACGCCCTCGCACTGCTTGAACTCATCTGAACTCAAGCGAAGCGCCCGACAAGTGGAGTGGAGGCATGGAATTTGTCCATTTGTCTGGTTGTCCGCCTGCTCCCGCGGCGTTTAGATAACATTGTCATTAATCGTTCGTAATTAATTATCAGCCCTGGGTCTCGGTCGGGCTTTATTTTAAAGTAGTTATTATTATAACGAACTGTCAACACCTACTTATAAAGCGTAGTCATGTGTGGAGAGGGGACTGTACGAGTCTCTCTCTCTCTCTCTCTGTTTGAACTGGGTGGTCGATTGCTTTGACTGACGGTGGCCTGCCTCGAAACCCGTTTGTTTTGGTAGCGCCCAGCACCAGCCCCAACCCCAATCGACTCTGTCCCCGGCTACGTCTCGGCCTGCTCCAGGGGAATGTGTAAATGTATGTTAATTTGCCGATCGTTAAATACGAAAATTTGTTGATTTTATTGTCAGTTGGTTTTCCTTCGATTTGGTTTCTTTGGGTCTTTTGTCTTTTGCATCTTTAATTGGTTGGCCATATGGGTTCGATCTGATTCGGTTTATGCATACCACTAACTTAAGTTTCTTTGCTTCGTGGGTAGCTGTAAAATGTGTGTTTATTGGGTAAGACATTAAGGTTTAATTGTTCTTTATCTGAACCTGTAGCATGTGGGGATATTCAGAGGAGAATGTTGGGAAGTTATATTGCATTTATTTATACTCAAAGTTAAATCTTATGGCAGAAGGACGGAAGAGAGCTAGGAAGTAAAGTGCTAAAGGAAATAAATGCGGCACAAAGGGTAATCTCTAGCCAAAGATCTAGTCAGATCCATAGCAAGTCAGCTGACCAAAATCTTAACCGGGAGCTACGCAGTTGGGAGACAGTTTCTTAGCACACTTTTGACAGCAATCACCCATACAATGTTGCAGCGAGCCTTATGCCTGGCCCATCCCTTCACCCACCACCACCTACCCCGTTGAGTAACATCGGGACAATTGGAATTTAATGGAGTCAATTTGGTGTTTGGTGTGCATAAACTGGCCCACCGCATTGGTGTGAGTTCTGCTGAATGCAAAGAGTCCAGGGCCACAATGAAATTGGAGAACAGTTCCAGTTGCTACGACTGGCAGAGGCAGAGGCAGAGGCACAGCTACTGCTCCTGCTTCTGTTCCTGCTAACAATGCAGATCAAGAGATGAGCGCGTCCATTTCGGTCGTTGGATCGGCCATTGTTCCATTTGGCATGTTGTTTTAGAAGTTAACTAAAAAGACAAATGTGGTGCAGGGGAGTCAGGGAGGAGGGAATGCTGCTGAGCTGCAGTTGGGGGTATGGAATAACCAGGGCAGGGTGATGGGCTGCATCTTTGGCTAGTGAGCGAGCCAGCGCGTGTTAGTTCCACTCGTTAAGGATTTACGAGCAATTTTTATCACTTTGAGGATCGCTGACAAATCCGGCAGCAACAACCAGACCCACAGTCAGAGTCAGAGTCAGACTCGGAGACAATCCACAGTCTGTCCAAAGCTTAAGTCAGAGCCATAGCCATAGCCATGGCCCCGGCCAAGAGCAACAAAGCATTGCAATGCAACATGCGCATAATAATGGCAAGTTGTCCAAGAGCAGCACATCCTACGTTAGGCTAGGGGACAGGAAGCGCGCTCGCTTGTCTCATCGTTGTCGCTGATGTGGCCAAAAGTGGCCAATAAAACCCAAGCGACGATGTCAGCCACAGCAGCAGCAGCAGCAGCAACAGCAGCAGCAACAGCACCAACGATGACGACGAATTATAGCAAAGTAATCGCACTGGACTGTGCAGTGCACAGAGCGAGAGAGGCTTTGTCCATTTTGTGATGTACTCTCCCATAGGGTTAAGGGATTTCGATTGGGTGTTGGAAATGCAAAGAATAGATATCTCCAGCTTTGATATGTTCTTGATCATCTTCGACAGCTGCCACGATCACCATGGCTGTCCTGTGAAGCATTCCCATTTTAGGTTTGATATTATTAAGCATATTTTTTGCATCATCAAATCTTCTTATGCCAAAAGTGTATCTCAGGTTTCGTTCATCAGAGCGTTTTCCTTTATTTTATATATTATTTTGTTTTTTCTCTTTCTCTTTCTCTCTCTAGCCTTGTCTTCTCTTTTTCACATTTTCCTTGCCAATACTGTTTGCGGCTTTTGGCGCTGATTTCCCTTCCAATTTATGTGACATATTGATTTTAAATTGATGATAGTCTATTTTGCGTTGGGTAGCCAGCAACCATCGGTCGGTCAAGCAACCATCTAGCGAGCGATCGAGCCAAAACGAACCAAAGGAAACCAATTTATTTGAGCCATTTTAAATTGGCATTTTCACTGCGTTCAGTTCATCCAATGCAATGCGTGGTCGATACCAACTTGGCTTATATGACTTCATCAGCAGCGGGCCTATTGTCAGGGCAGACGGGTTGACTGGGAACCGGCCAAAGCGATAGACGCCCTGGACTTTGGTGGATGGTGGATGGGAATGGGATCCTCTCTAACCCATTCATACGTTCATAGGTGCACATTTAAATGCAAATTTAATTCAATTAATGATGCATCAAATGCAGCCAATGCCTAATTGCCATGCGATGATCGTCGTCGGCAAATGTTCCACGTCCCGTCTGCTGCCTTCTGCCTTCTGTCTCCTTGCCTCTTCCCTGTTGTCTGTTGTGGTTGCCTGCGAACATTTTTTCTATTGCACTCATCCTGAAGGATTCTTTGCCAGCTGCTTGCTGCTTGCTACATGCTACGCTGCTGTCTGTGGCTGCCTGACAATATTGATGATTTAGTAGTATGTGCCGTTCGGTTGTCGTGCCTCTGGCACCATAGGCGTAATTAGACAAGCATTGTGCAAAAGCGTTAATTAAAAACCACAAAAAAAAAAAAGAAAAAATAACAGATACTGCAGTTGCAGTTGCCATTTTTCTGCCACTGCCACTGGGTATTGACGCCAGCTGCGCCAGCGACATGACTCCATGAGCCGGCGACGTTTCGTCTTCGCCTTCGTAATGAGCCCGTGGAATCGATTGCGTAAGCTTCGCGCGGATGAGTCTGCTCCATGTTCCATTAAGTACCCATGGCAGCGGGGGCTGCTGCAATCAGCTAATAATTTCCTTTTTTAAAGATCTCGCTGGGATGGTATGCTGCATGAATGGAGGCTTCATGCGTATTTATGAGTCTAACGATTCCTGTTCCCTGTTTGCTGTCCGCCCAGGCCCAGGCCAAGCCCACTGCCAGAGTTTTGAAGTTTTTGGTTCAATTTTAACGCCAAATGGTTATAATATATGAAGTGTTTGTGTTCATAATAATGGGTATATAGGGACAACAATAGAAGCTGAGTTTTATATAGTTTTGTTGTTGTTGATGTCTCTGAACAAATGTGAGCGAAGGAAATGTCGTGTTTGGCGGTTTTTCTTGAATTCTGGTTTATTTTTGAAATTTTTTTATTGACAAACTGTTCTTGCTCTGTGTGGCAACCACGTACGCAAGCCAAAAGCCCGTTTATATCATAGTATCGATAGGTTTATCGATGAAGTTGCAGCCACAACTTTTGGCTTCTCATGGATCATGGACCACACAGTATAAATTGAAGAGAATATCTGATCTACGTTTTACATATCACTTAAACATATGTACATACATAAACACATATGTTTGATTAATATATCTATGATTTTAATAACAATCCTTTGCGGGCCTACAAATTTGATTTCGTGCTTCGGCTGGCCTGCGCCCATCTCTAATGCTGAATGACTGTACGAAAAGGAGAGTTGGAAAAGTAAGCATTGAATAATTCAATCTGGTAATTGTGTTGGAGGTGCGAAACTATAAGTCTTGAAAATCTAGTTATCTGTGAAACTTGAATCAAATATAAATCAGTTCATATCTTCGCATAGTGAAAATTCGTTCAAACGCACACGAAACAACGCAGGTAAAAAAAAGTGATTAATTTTTGTAAAATTTCCAACCAAATAACAATTGTGGACTTCCAATACCCAGCAGAATGTTTCGCTCCTTAAAATTGTATAAAAATGCACTTATGCTGCTGCCCCGTGGACCAGCAGTCAGCTCTCTCTTGATTCGTGAGCAGAAGACCATGCCGGTGTACGATGACGTCCGTAAGAAGCCTGCCAAGCGTGGCTACTCACCGTTTGGACGGAATCAGAACTCCTGGTCGGAGTGGACGCTGGCTAGGATGGACGATCTGCTGAACTGGGGGCGCAAGGGGTCCATGTGGCCGATGACCTTTGGCCTGGCCTGCTGTGCCGTCGAAATGATGCACATTGCAGCCCCTCGCTACGACATGGACCGCTTCGGCATGGTCTTTCGCGCCTCACCGCGTCAGACGGACGTGATGATTGTGGCCGGAACGCTGACCAACAAGATGGCGCCAGCACTGCGTAAGGTGTACGACCAAATGCCCGAGCCACGTTGGGTCATCTCCATGGGGAGCTGCGCCAACGGCGGCGGCTACTATCACTACTCCTACTCTGTGGTTCGCGGCTGTGACCGCATTGTCCCAGTGGATATCTACGTGCCGGGGTGCCCGCCCACTGCCGAGGCTCTACTGTACGGCCTTTTGCAGTTGCAAAAGAAGGTTCGCCGCATGCGGACCCTCCAGATGTGGTACCGAAAGTAAACCAATCGAATGCAATGTTAGAAAAAGATCAGCTTGAATAAAGTTTTTTTTTTATCTCACCTCAGGCTGATCTGCTTAGCCGAAAAAACGTCAAAGAGTTAAGCGCATCAGTTCCAGAATCTCGAGATCTGCTCATGGGCGGCTCGTGCGCTCACCTGCACTTGAAGGGGATCAGTTGCATCGGCAGTCATGGAAGGGGTAGCAACATGAGATCTGGAGACAATAAACACTTCTGGCCAGTCTCAAGTATACGTGACTGTGTGACATTATGAAATATGAAGGGTTCTTGAAACATATGAAAGGATTTCGTTGTTCTCGCAACAAAACCGAAAATCCTTTTTGCGAATGTTGCCGACACCGAGTACTTGAACTTGATGGGAACATCATTAAATCCTCTCTCCCTCGGTCGATCTCTCGAGTGCGGTGAGTGCATTAAATGGCTGGGCTGGACACAGGACAACAAGCGCATTAGTGTAATCCATCTGGGACACACCCACCAGCAGGCAGTGCTGGGCGAGATGAATGGAAACTCTCGAGGCATGAATGAAGGGCTACATTCATTGAGCGAAAGAAGAGGACGAGCCTGGCCAAGGACCCTAGCACTTGATGTTCGAGGGGTTGCAGACAAAAGCGCAGCAGGTTGCTCGAGGACCCTCGGATCATGGGAATCCGTGACGGAACCGAGTCAGGCACAGACACAGATACAGACACAGACACAGGCCATTTCTCCAGAATAAGAACGGATACAAAAATTAACTTGTCTCAATCGCACTGCAATAAAAATTAATAATAAAGCCAGTGGCAACATGTTCGACTCCATTGTGAGGCATTAAATAAATTTAACAGCTCAATGACTTGTCGAAAGGTGGAGAAATCGGACTCGGACTGCATGTAGAGACACGTAGGAGACGGTGACGGTGAAGGTGACGGAGGCGGAGACCAGGTCCAGTCGAGCGAACAGGCTCAGACATCCATATCTTAATTAGCAGATCCCGTCTTACATTAACCTTAATTTTTGAGTGCGTATTTCTTTCGTTTGGCTTAAGCTTTAAAGTTTAATGTTTTCTGCTTAATTGCGGCGCCAAGGCGCCACGGAAAGCCTCAGAAAGTATTTTCAGTCGAGTGTCCAGCGGCGCATGCTCAGGATTTGCACTTGAGTGGAAATGGAAGTGAGAGTGGGGATGAGAATGACCACCTAGGTGGGTCCTACCTGCCTACCTATCTCTATGTCCACCCTCACGTTTTCTTTCGTGATGATAACCCCCTCGCTTATGAACAGTGGTAGGGGCTAGCCTCAATGTTCTACGGGCCATAAATTACGTCAGAAAATTTCAGAAATGCACAACCAATTGTGTGTTTAACACCTAATCGCCCTACTGCGCTCAACCAATTGTGAGGTCCTTCAACTGACTCGCCGCCAAAATGGTCCCAACAATAAAGGGCACGGCACCACCATCCATAAACCCGAAAAGCAGAATCTAGTTTCGTTCATTCATTCATTCACTCAGCTTCTCTCTCAAATCCATTCATTCATGGCTTCATAATGAAATTGTTGGATGTCTTCTTTTGGTTCTCACTTGAAATATTTTTAGCATTGTGCCCAGGCCAAGATTTATGTTCATGAATGTAAATGCCTTCTTCAAATCTTTTTTATTGGCATTATGTTGCATTGATTTGTTGCCTCGTTTGGTTCTTTCATAAAATTATTATCACACTTTAGAAATTCCCCCCATCTGATTCGACTGGCTGCTCCCTATATCTCTCCCTCTCTATCTGTTTCCTTTCTTGGAGAATTATTAAGCTGATTTTAATTGCGCTCCCTGCGTTCGCCGCTTTGATCGGGAATCGTAAATCTAATTTAGAGTTCTCAAGAAAAAAGAAAAAAAAAACAAACTATTTCTATAACAAAACAAAATTTAGATGTTTTGTAATTATGCAACGAATAATCTCTTCAGAAATGGTTTTGTGTGTTGTTTCGGTTCGGTTCGGTTTGATTTAAATTTATCGCTAATGCATTGACTCTGGTCTGTCGATCACTGATCGGTAATCTCTTGGGCGTTGTCTAGCTTATTTTTTCCTCTCTCTGTTTACACAAACATACGCATCTCGGCCCTGACTCGCCTTTGGCTGCCAATTTTGGTCTCAAGCTATTCGAAGTCGGCGTGTTAAGCCGTTATAGATACTTTACAAAGCCATAACGATCGAGATGTAGCTATGTGATCTTGATATTATGTTTCTCCGTGTGTGTGCTTGTGGGTTCGTCGCTGTCTGGGATCATTTGTTACACAAAAGTGAAAATTTGTCATTTGTTACACTCGGTTGGTCGATGTTTCAATAGATAAGAATCTTTATAATGTTTATTTATGTTAAGCTTATATTAGTTCAAATATGACCAATTAAAACTGTGCAAATTAGTTGGAGAAAGTATTGCCTTGAATTTGTTTTATTGATTTGTGACATTGTGGAACTGTTCCACTGTTCCGAAAGTGCTCTTTATTTTATCGTATTCTATATACGAAATGTTAGCCTTTCATTGAACACCGTTTCGACCAAGTTATGATCATCATCAGAGTCATCATTGTGTTGGCCCAAATTAGTCGCCAAGCTGCCAAAACGTTTAGTACCGAGCTCTTACCAGTGAGCCTCTCCCCGCATTGTTCATTTGTCATGCAGGACTGCCACACGGACGACTATACCAGTTGACATACATTCGGGCTCTTTGTTTTCAAGCCCCAAACCGAAACCCAAGTCCAAGCCAAACCAACCTCATCATCATTTTCATTTGAGGAGGGGGGAAAGTGGCTTTGCCGCATTGCGCAATAAAACAAAAGTCGCAAGGGAATTGGGGAGAATCCATCATTAATAAGCCCTAAAGTGGCTTCTGGCAGCTCACTGCCGGCAGCTCACTGCTGGCAGAGAGCCTCTTCAGGCGGGCAATAAAAACAATGGCCAAAATTGGCAATGAGCGAGCAAACCAGCAACGCACTTGTTGCTCCTCTTGTGGTTGTTGCAGCTTGCAAACATGAGACAGAAGCAAAAGACTGCACCAACGGGAGGGACAAAAAGCCAAACCGCTTTAGGCCATTTAAGGCAACGCAATTAATTATTTTTTAACTGTTTTGTCATTTCGGAATGCAGGCAGCAGCCATCGTTGGCCATCGATTGGTCTTCGTCCTGCCGCCTGGTTGACTGTCTTCCTGGCTCCCGGACTGCTGTCCGGACTACCGTCCTACCGACTGCTACCTTCCTGCTGTGGCTAAGGACTTTGACATGGCCGAAAGCGATGCAGCTTTCGCTCGTTTGATCGCTTGATCGATTGATTGCTGCTGCTGTACCAGCAACCTGCTACGTGCAACGTGTAACGTTCAACCTGCAACCAGCAACCAGCAACCAGAAAAAAAATGCGCCGAGATTGTAAAACGCGTCTGTAACAAGCCGTTGCGTTAATTTGCCGCTGCCGATTGGCTGCTACCGAACAGCCGGCGACGGCTGCTGCCAGTCAAAAAAATAGAAAGTTTTTTTCCTTTTTTATTTTCATCGGAATATATGCATTAAGGCACATACATATGTGCATTAATATATAAAATATGCAAACATATTTAATATATAACAAATTAAACAAGAAAACAGAGAGACACTTGTCGGGGGGCCTGCTCGTGCGCGGCAATAAAAATAATAAAAATTCATAAATTTTTAAACAGCCTCGAACACGTTGTTGGCCACAGTCAGAGGCGTTGTGGCTGCTGCTACTTCTGGCCCGGGCTTATTTGCTTTGTCTGTTTTGATTATAAAAAGCATTCAGCTTTAATTTGTCAATTTCTTAATTGGCGTTTCGTACGTTCCACATCGCAATGCCTGCCATCCCTCTCTGGCTGCCGCTGGCTGTCTCTTTCGATCGTTGATTTCGATTTTCTGTCGCCTTTCGTCCGTCTCTTCGGAGGCACAAACACAGATACAGATACATATAGCTGTAGAGACCCAAGTACAGACACATACGCAGATACAGCCTTCTCTGCCCAGTGATAGAAGAATTTTAACAAGCTACGGTGTTTTGGAATTTCGTACGTGAAGAATCCAAAAATGTTTTACGCAATTAAAGAATCTGATAAAATGTCTACAAGCGACGGCGTGCTGGCGGGCCGGCTGGCCCCCATCCACGGATCTGGATTCCCGTCCGGTTGTGGGCAAAAAATATGTGATCCTCCCAGCTCCCCCGGTGCTCCCTTTTGGGGCCAACCTTCAACGCATATCGATCACTTGTCCGACGGTAAATATGACAAATTTCGAGGAACCACCAGCCAGCAGCCAGCAGCCACCATCCACCATCAGTCGCGCCACAAAAAGAGACAAAATCACAGGCGAATGCACATCAATATCGATGGGATGCGATGTGATCGTGTCTTGTCCCAGTCTACCTCTGTATCTGTATATCAGTCGCAGTGTCGCCTGTTTGTTGTGGCACAAACCAATTAAGCCAAGATTAATTGGCCATGTCAAGTGGCGTAATCGAGCGCGAACACAAGTTTGACATTTCATAATTATTTCAACTGCCTGACTTTGACTCTCCCAATCTTGTCTCCTCTCATGATCGATCAATCTGTATCTGTGCAGCTCTCTCTCTCTCTCTCTCCCCATCTCTCTCTCTCTACCTGCTTGTGCTTGGCTTATGATAGATAGATTCATATATGATATTCCGTAGATATGTTTAATTGTTTGTTTGGATATGTTGATTTCATGAGATAACCCCATGTGTTCCTTGGTTATTATTGATATTTTGTTGCACATAATTATGTTGTCAGATTTATTCTGGGAATGATCCACGAGATTGTTAGATTATAAATATTAACATAATAGTATCTTTCTGCGTGTATCTGGTTGTCATTTCTGGAATGGATATCAAGATATCCGTGATCCAAATTGGAAGCTCCACTCTCTTTATTTGTATGCCTTTGATCTTTCAACCTGCTAGATTTCGATCGTCAGGTGTTCTCTGGCATCATTTCCTTAATTTTGGCAATGCTTCCTGGCATTCTCCTGAGAATTCATTGCCCTTTCCACCTTTTAGCTGATCTTTGCTGATCTATCCCAAGCAGAACTGTCTAAGATGTGATCTACGCCTTGAACTACTCTGTTACCAAGAGTTCAACTTTCTCTAAGCCACTCCGCACCCAGTTTTATCAGCTGAGGCACTCGCACATCGATCATCCTATCCACACCCACTCGGGCACCACTCGGGAACCACTCACCCAGATAGATCTCTCTCTCTCTCTCTCTATCACACTCAGTGTTCGCTGTCTCTGTCCTCCTCATTTTGCAGCTAATTTGACAACAATTTACTGTAATCACAATCGATTTGTGTTTGCCAATTTTTTAATTGTTTTCAATCCTCTTTTCTTCAACCAGCCCCAAGCCCAAGTCGGGCCTGGGCGAGGACAGGGCCTACCTGGCCTAACCAGACACACGATCGAGTAATTTACGATGGCCTCATGGTGATTGGGTCTCCGGCGGCACAGCGCATGACACCCAAACCCAAACCCAGACCCAAACTCAAACGCAAACCCAAGACCGAACCAGACCAAACCAAACCAAACAAACGAACTCCATTAGCAGATCTTTACTGTGGCTCTTGCTCTTGCTCTGTGGTTGGTTCGTGCGAACTTCTAGGAATTATGTTGTTCCAATTAAAATAAAAATTAAAATAAAAGAAGACAAAACAAAAGGCAGCCCACAGTCGACACTTGGCGACCTCACCCGCCCCTGCCCATGCCGCTTCCTCCGGTTGTATCGATTTGTGAAATGGTCGTCGATGAGCTCGCCCCGGATCCCATTGATTTTAGATGTCCACCGGAGCTGGTGCTGGGTGCTGGTGTGGTGCGGCGGCTGGCGCTGCTTGATTTCCATTTAACCTGCTGCACCAAAAGACACATGGACTGAGGACTGAGGACTGGGGACTGCGCTCCGAGGATTGGGGATTGGGGATTGGGGACTGCTGCAGCTGCACCCTGAGTCCCGGCTTGATTTCTTCGCGCACGATACGAATCGTGGTTGCCTTAAAACGACTTTAATATGTAAATTCGATTTCGGAAGCCAAAGTAATTAATACTAGAATGCAGCAGGCAGAGGCAGCAACAGTCGACGGGGCAAACTGAATTTAAAATTAATCCAAACAAACGGATAAGAGAGACCAAAAGGCAACAGAAATGTTAATTTGCCTCGTCTCCGTCTTGGCCGAGCCTCAGGAAGCTACATTCTTACGATCGGAGGTGAGAATATTTCTCAACATTGCGTCGATTATCCCAGAAATTTATGGGCCAACTCCCTTTTGGGTCTCCGGCTCCTTGGGCCTTTGGGGCCATTCAAATAAAAATTATGCTTGACATATTGGTATAAGTTTTGTTTTTAATTATGAATGACATTCAATGAAAACTATCGTGTGGGTCTGCGGTGCGCCGCACCGCACCGCATGCTGTGAAATCAGAGCTCGTCTCGCGGGGCCATAGTCACATTTTGAGATGCAGATAAAGATCTCCACACACACACACACACACACACACACACACACACACATACACATGGTACGAGTACGGTGAGATACAGATACGGGGATACGTTCGTAGTTTGTGGCTGTGGCATAATGAAACTCATTGATGTAGGTAAATTATCGCTCTGTTCTTAACGTCGTGTTTTCGTGTTTTTTAATTGGACTTTGGGAATTTAGTGAAAAATGCTAATTAGTTAAAGGGTTTTTTCTTCTTCGTCTCCATCGTTGCTCGTCTCTCTTCGGGGTTTTTCTTTATTTATTTTTGTTTTTTCCCTCTGGGTTCCCTGGGATGGGACTGCATTACATTGATATTATTGAAAACTCAACGACCCATCCGGGAAGCAGACTTACTGAGATTTACGTTGATGTCTTTTAATCTGTGTCTCTGCCATCCTCATGGTTGCCGGGTTTTACTTTTCTTTTCTTTTCTTTTCTTCCTTTTCTTTTTCTCTACGAGTATCTATCTATAAAATTAGATTAGCAGTTAATTGGTTAATGTGCAGCCAGCAACGTTTGTTAATTGATTCCTGGAAAACTCAGCTAGAGACAAGCTCCACCAGAAATCGGAAAAACAAGTAAGAAACAAAGTCTTGTTTTAATTAACAGCTAATCGTATTCGGACCGCTACTGCCACCGAGCCTGCATCCGTGTTGCATGTTCTCCCTGATTTGCTGGCATACAATTATCATTCGGATTTTGATATATGTATGTAGAAATGTATGTATGTATGAGTGGGGATTGACAGGCTAGGGATTGTTAATCATCCGCGGATACTCCAATTTAAAGCTCCCCCTCGTGCCCATGCGTGCACGGTAGCAGACAATTTTTATTTTGTGTTGTCTGTGCGGGGCTTGGGACCTGAAAGAACTTTCGGTTTTTTGGGATTTTTGTTTCACTAATTGGTTTTATGGGTTCGAATTTGGTTGTCACTCTTTACGGGTCATTTGTCGCTTGAGCGATACAAAGGTTTACAGATATCGTAAGTTTGTTTTTGTCGGCCATTAAAGATGGTTTATAATTAAATGCAAGGTCCCCTATCGATCGATTTCCATTCATCTTCGCATTTGTTATCTCGAAGATATTTTGATCTGGCTGATAAGCCCGATCAGGCTCGTAAAGTTTTTTGTTCAAATGCATATCTGTGCCACATAAAGAGCTCAACCAATTGGGTCAGTCCGCCCCACACACAGGCACATTGGTAAATTCCCAAACGAAATGCCATTGCCACTTTGCGGCGACACTGCCACAGAGGCACAGACAGAGACGGACCCAAAGGCAGCCACACTTGCCACGTTCAACATCATCAGCATATGGGCGGCCGGCTGTTCGGGTCTCATGCCCAGATCCGAACATGTTGTATGTTGTCTTGTTGTTGCCTTGTAACCCGATAATTTTGTAGTTTTGTGGTAGCGCACTCATAAATTTTGCCCCACCGTCGCAGCGCACCACTCGGTCGCATCAGGTGTTAAGCGGGCTACGATACACACTATAAATACGGTTGCGTCTGATCAATTTTAGATATATTTTGTCCATGGAACTAGAGATCTTTTGAATATTCCAACTTTTGTGTTGATATTTATTAAGATTAATGGAACTATCCATCACAAATATTTGTTAAATTCGTACAATAATGTGGTAGGAATGTAGAGCATTTCAGTTTCGGTTTGTGGGAGTTTGTTTTTCTGCTTGTTAGTTTTCCTGAACTTTGTTTTTTTTGTTATTTATACTCTATGTTTATTTTTGTCTAACTTAAAAACGTTTATTTTTTTTAACGGTTGTTTTTGTTGTTGTTGTTGTTGCTGCTCGCTCGCTCGATGTTGTTGGCATTATTTATTGCACGAAAGTCATTCCTTTTAATAGTCATGCAAATTAATTTTTGCTCATTTGTACAACAATAAAAATGTTAACTAATTAATTTTGATTGAAATTTGCATGCGAAATGCGAAAATCAATTTGCACGCGTCGTTGTATTGTTTCTCCGATCGCTGCGCTCCGATAAGTGCGGGGAATTTTAAATTCAGAAACTAAATGTTCAATAGAAAATAAAAGCTTGAGAGTGTGACTCGAAACCATTGGGCAACTAGTTCACAACGTCTCGAATTCGCCCCCAGAAAAAGCGAAAGTCTGAGAGGAGGTTTGGTGATAAATTATACTTTGAGATGGGATGGGGGGTTTTAGTGGGGGAATCTCTTTGTCCTGTTATAGAACAATGCTCAAAGGCACCAGATACCCAATTAGCAGAGACACCATAAGAATTTCGGCAAAACGGAAGTTATGTTAATTAATTTCGACTATAAAATCCAAGGCCCTTGAGCTCCTCAGAACGGGAGGATAAAAGTCTGGGGCGACACTGATAGCAATCGGCCCAACGAAACTGAGAACAAATGGAATTTCGAAATATTAACGATAGAGCGGATCAGAATGGCAGTAGCGGTGTCAGTAGCAGCAGGAGAGAGCCAACCTCCGCCAATGTATCTTGTATCTTTCCGTCGTCTTCCGTCTGTCCGCCTTTGTCGCTGCTTTTCTGACTTTGCCCAATTATAAGCTAAAGACATTGAAATTCGCTTTATCGCGAAATTCGTTTGAACGAATGCGAGGAAGCCGCAAAGAGGGGAATCCTTTTCCTGGTATATATGTATGTGTAGGTATATATGCGAATGCGTATATGTATGTATTTTTGTTTGTGTGTATATATCTCAAATTAGCAAACATTTTATATCTGTCAGCTACTGTTCACCCTAATTAATAACAAGATGCCTTTTTAATTCCATTTCGTGCGTTTTGCGCGCCGTTGCTCGTTTTAATTGCCCTCAACATTGCCTCAAGGAATTGCCTCTGGGTTCTCTTCTCTTCTCTGTTCGGTTCGGCTTTGGATCAGTTCGGGTTCGTTACCAAAGAGGGAGCCACATCCAGGGCCTTGCCCCTGGAAGGAGCTTGGACGTTCTGCGGCGCCTTCGTGTTATGATGCACTTAATCGCAGCCGCTTGTAATTATAGCTAATTTTTTTTCGTTTATCTATAAAAGAGTTGATTCTATGAAATTATTATTAATTTATGAGTTGAAGCGGCAGGGAATTTGCCATTAATATGCTTGTGTGTAAACAAATTATGATAATAGCCTGGGTGGTGTTGTAACGGAAGCCATAGAAAGTGTTCGTCAGGGAAGTTATGCACGACATGGAGAAATACTGCAGTTCTGCTGTGAAATATAACTTATTTTAAATGATAGGAATAGCATATCTCTTTTAAAATGATGAAAATGTAATTAATTATATGTGAATATTGAGAAAACAATGTACATACATTTATGGATAAGAGATAAAGTGTGTTTTCAGATCGCTCAGCTAAAGTGCCTTGGAACTGCAATGGAAACTTTTCTGTCATCTTTCAGCAGAGATAACCGCGAGATGTGCATCTATAATAACACAACATTGTGATAATCTCAAATGGAGTTAATTGGTCTATCAATTGGTTGAAATCTCCACCAGATATCCTTGGCATTCCATAAGCTCGGTATGCCATTTATGCATGCACATATTTACTATGGATCGTGTTGTATATGCTGATAGATAGCGCATTTACATACATATATTTAATATTGTTAATACTTATATTTTCAACACATTGTTTATAGGTTATGGATTGTCGAAAACTATTCTTGGGAAAGTGTTAGCTCTTTTATATGTTTCTTAGACATCTTCAGTAACAATTGCTAATCCTCTCAGATCTTACATATCAACCAATTAGCCCAAATCTGATTCACAGACACATTAAAAAACGAATCACAAATACACATAATCAAGAGAGATGCAGTCCCCCCTTCCACGGCATGTTGTGGCCTTTATATAAATAGATAAACACCCGAATCGAATGACACTAAATTGACGTAAATGAGATGGAATGGTCATGGTGCGAACATGTAAGTGCCGACGGCAATGCTGTCAGTAAAAATGACCAACCCAACGGCTCAGTCGGCGTGGAAAACCCATTCGACGTTCAGGCCAAGTGTTACTAACCATAAATTTAGCCGTGCCAGACATTTTAGCCAACATTTTGCGAGCGGCGAGCGCCATACACTGGCCAAGTTTACAGCCCTCGTGAGCTGAGTTGAGTTTCCCTCTTTCCCTCAAGAATAAACAAACATACCAGAACCGGTTTTGGCTAACAAGTTTGGTCGTCAGTTGTCTGCTGCTGCTTTTAACCACGAAAACTTGTTTCTCAAACGATCGGGACTGGGCAACGCCTACCGGTGAGCAAGCAGTAGGTAGGAGGAGCTTTCATGTGGTCATGTATTTTTTCTTTGGTGCTGCCAAAGATGGTGACTGGGCAAAAATGGTGGTCAACGCCACGCTAAGTAGCGATCGAATTTATGGAATTATTTCATTGTTCTAGGAATTTGAATGCCGGCAACAGCGAACGGGCAAAAATGGTGTCCCTTTGCCGCAATGGCTGCAGATTTTGATAAACGATCTGGCTATAGAAGAGTCGAGGTGAAGCGGAGAAACCCTTGTCCGGCCGCATATTTATTGGATGATTCAAACAATTGCTTTGTGCCCGAGCTAGGGCCAGCGATCGAGGATGGATCTGAGCCGTTCGTGGAAGCAGCAGAAGGATGTTTAAGAGGCGGTTGTCAGGCGTGGCACGGTATGCCAGTTCGAGGCCCCGGTTGATGTCTTCATTATGCAGTTGTGTTGGCCCTGTTGCCCCTTTGACTGCTTCTGGCGGTTGCCAGTTTAAGCTTGGGCTCTTGGCCGTTGGCCGTTGGCAGTTGGCGCTTTTTCTTACAAATTGGCTGTGCAAAATGCTGATTTAATATTTTTGCCAATTAAGTTGAGCTAGAGCAGCATATGCCGAAGCCGTACGTACCGAACCCTGTTCTTCTGAACTCTGACGATCCCACGAGTGGCACGAAAAAAGGCTGCCATAATTGGTTTGGCAGCATAAAAATCACATGAATTGTTGGCCCGTTGCATACATTTCCGCTGTATGGCAATTAAATGTCCACTCGTGTACATGTGTTCACTTCAGATACAGATACGCAGACATACAGACATAAATATAGACAGCACCTGGAGCCGGCAGTGATCATCAGCAAGTGCAAGTAAATTGACTGCTGCTGTTTCTCGAGTCGGTCCGCCGGTTCCACTTGGTCGTCTGCGTCTTGTCATTAAATGCTTGAACAAAATTATCTTGTTAAAATTACAAATAACATGAACATGAAGTAATAAAAACGTACGGAATGAATAATGTGCGCCACGTTAAATCGCTGCTGACTGACAATCCCCTCATCCAGAGGGCTATACGCTGCCAAACCACCAACTGACTGACCGACTGACGTCTGACGCTACACCATTGGACCACTCGACCGGTTGTCTGCCCCGCCACCACACATCCTCATCCTCATCCTCATACTCATACTCATCCCATCTCCACATCCACATCACAGGCATCCTTCAACTGTTTGCTCGTTTGCCGTACTCTCACAGCATTCTTATAACTTTATTTTATGTGTCGATTTTTAGTGCTCGCTGCGCGGTTGCAGTTTCGTGAACTTTTTAAGTTAATTGGTTAGCGATTTGAGAGCGCTTGTAACGACTGCAAAAAGCAGAGATGAAGCTGTTTCGGCCACTTGCTTGGTGCGCCGAGTGAGCGAATGCCCGAGATTGGTTGCATACTTGAAGCTGTGTCTGCGTCTGTGGCTGTACGGCACTCAACCGCTGGCACTTCTTGTGGCGGCTCCGGAAATTCCACAAAGTGTTTTCGCTATTTTACAAGAGGGTTGAAAGGGAATGCTGCTACTCTACGCGGAAAGCTACCGGGGATGCTAAATATAATTTGGTAAATTGCGAAAAACTATTAAGGCGGAAACAACAGATTCCTTACACATAAAACCTCATAATTTGTTCATAATTTTACATAAATATCTACAAATACAAAAGTGAGTGTCAATGCATTTTAAAAATATACTTACACTTTCTTTAGAGAGCTTCAAAACTGTGCTTCCTCCGGAAAGTTTTACCCAATGGTCTACTGATCTGCCTTTAAAGTAGAGAAATGCTTAGCAACCTTTCATATTTTCTTGCAGTGGACAACTCTCTAAACTTGTACAATATAGTCCTTAAAAAATAAAAAAGATTCAAATATGAAACCCGGATGCATTTGGAAGATATGTACGTCTGCATGTGTGTAAACACATTCATCTCTAACAGATTTACCCAGAATGATCAGCTGCATATCCACGATGTACTTTCTTGGGCGTGTGAAAGTAGTAATGTCTTTATGAAAATGATTTACGCAATTTGTTCAGTCACACCGCCCATAGCAGGCATCCCTCACACATACTGGTTCTCGCACCTATCTATGGTATCTCTAATGTAATACTTAAAGTTCCGTTGAGAATTTAATGTGCTTCACGTAGGGCACTTAAACATGAGCATCGTCGTGACCGCCTCGTGCAGAACAGAGTTCCATCTCTGGGCGGCATGGCTGCCCAGGTATACTGGATACTGGCTCGGGCACTCGAACATTGCCCTTCTTTCACTTTTGGCTTGGCTGTTTGGGGCTGGCTTTTAGTGCATAGTTAAAACTGCTTTATGTCTTAATTAAAGTTTATAGCGCATTTTGCTTATGGCGTCAAAAGAGAGTCAATGCGCATTGGCTGTTGGCCAACCGCCGCCCGTGGGGCTGCTGGCCAGATCATCGGGCGGGCAACCAGGCCCAAATGAGTTTTCGTCTCCTCGTCTTGGTCTTGGTCTTGGTTTTGGTCTTGGTTTGGCTCTTGGCCGGGCCTGGATCTGGGCCTGGTCTTCATCTGCAGCCCCCAGCTCTCGGGCTGGGGCACTTTGGCATGTGTAAGTGTTGGGCATGTACAAATCGCTTGATTGGCTTGCACTTAATTGCCAATGGCTTGCAACTCCCACTTGAGTCGAGTCGAGTCGGGGCTCTCGGATCAGCCATGCTGCTTTTTTTCCTGCCTCTTTTTTCACTCTTTTGTGGCATTGTTTTTGCCCCGGAGAGGTCGTGTCTGTGGCTGCTGCAGCTCCTGCTAATAGGCAATTAAGCTTCAAGTGCTACCTGCCATTTTGTTGCTGTTGTAAAGGTGTTTTATTCCGAAGCCATGGCTAACTAAGCCTGGCTAATGCCTCTCTCTCTAAGGGGCTAAAGTTCAATATAAGTCATTAGCCAGAAGAGTACTTGACGTGGTTTCATCATCAGCATGCGCACAGGGGACAGAAATTCTATCGGATAATGCTACTTATGGAAGTAGTTCAATGAACTACCACTGAACTTGGCTACAGAACAGCAGCCATTGAGTTAAGCGGATTAATAGCAAGCAGCATATGGCATATAAAAGGATATCAGCAGTAAGCGGCAGTAAATATAATTTCAGTGAGTCTTTTTTAAAAGTTATGCTTCCTGTTCGTATATGTACTTACATATCTACTTTTGGCATTCTTCTTTCGTTTCGCTGAGAGAGCCCTTCAGTGTCCGTCATCTCCGGCTCATCCCTTATGATGGACACTCATCATCCGCGACCATTATTATTACTAAAGGTATTGCGTAATTAAGCAAACTTCCGCTGGATTGGTGGATCGGTGGATGTCACCGCTTCCGAAGCAGCTTCTTCATATTTGGAATGCCTCTTATGGACTGCCGTTGACTTTTTAATTGCGTATACGCCGCCTGTAACGGTCGTTGGGCAAAACGTCTTAATTAACTCGTTTGCCGGATCCATCCCTTCCTTTCTCCCCAGCATTTTCTGTCTCTTGAGTTTTTATAGCGCCTCTCGACGCAATTATTATGATTACTTATTATTGCTGCCTTTCATTTCAGTCCGTTTCGTTTCGCTGTTTTTATTTGGACTCAGAGACTCCAAGTCGGAGCCGGCAATTTAATGGACGCGCAACCAATTGCAAATATTTTCCAAATTGCATTTCATAATTTCTTCCTCCTTTGACCAAGCATTTTCCCGGCAACTTGACTTCCTTGCAAAGTCCGGCCGCTGGCTAAGTTTATTGTCACAAATTAAGAGGTTCAACTTGGCGAGTGGGGCACAGGCACAGGCAGGGGCAGGGGCATCCTCCTTGATGGGGCAGCAAATTGGCAGCTACGGTTCGGTATGCCTCCGGCCCCGATTGCTGCCGCCTCCATGTTATTTCGCTCAATAAAATTACCAGATCGCATTAAAGTTATCCCTAAAAGCATATAATTTCCTCCAGCCTCCAGTGCCGCTTATTGGTCCTGCTGTGTCTGCTGTTGTTTTTCTTCGGCTGCATCGGGTTCATAAATCTCAACCAAAACGGAAAAAAGAATTCCATCAATATGCAAAATTTTTCAATTAAAATTCGCCAGCCAAATGGCAGTTGCCACACAAAAGGCTAAAAGATAACTCCACCATATGCACAATAAGGATAACAACAACATCAGGCCACCATTCAACTGAAATGTAAAGCAACGAAGAAGTACATACCCTTAGAAAATCTATCGACTTCGTGTAAATCAAAGAAATAATTGTGCCATATAGAGTGCCATTTGGTGGAGCTAAACATATTTACTTTATTTTCTATTTTGCAAACCACTGTGTGAAATCATTATACCACAAGGATGATGATGAGGATGAGTATTTTTTCGAAGAAGCAAAAGAACGCACAGCAATCGACGGCAATTTATGTGCAGTCAGCGCCATTTTCACTTCATTGTATCGCGACCAACGTCAGACAGCAAAAAATTAATAAAAAGCCAAGGAAAAAAATGGAGCAACAATAAAACAGAAATGGCATCGCACACAACAACACACATACACATAAACGGTCCAACAAAGAAAAAAAGCTGGAAAAAATCATCATGAAGAAGGTGTAAGGCATTGTGAGCGACAACAGCAACAACAACTGACAGGAAATTAGTTTCCATTTTTTGATGAATGCCCCGACAGGATTGCTCTGTCGATGCTGAAGGTTTTTTTCCTTCCATTCCACTCCGCTCCTGCTGTTCTGCTCTCTGCTCTCTGTCCTGATTCCCATTCTGTTTTCCTGTCGTTCTTTCAGGCGTTTGGGGGGGAGCTTGGGGCTTGCGGGGGCTGCTGGATGCCCAGGATCGTCAGGCAGCGCATAAATTGCCAGCAAACAAAACGTGACAACCGCTAGCCACGCTTCAGTCTGCAAGCAGGAAGAGCAAACAAAAAAATGAAGGCATTGCTGCAACTTCCTTTCGTTTATTCATTCAACAATAAAATATTAACAGCGGCTACATAAAATAACAGCTAAGAATCATTGATATATGGTTTCGACTTTCAGATACTTAGTTCTCAGATTCGCCATTCAAACATATACTCTTAAATGGCAGGAAACACCAGGACTTCAGAATTCAGCATTGGATAAAGCATCGAAGGCATCTCTTTAAGGATTTACTAAGAGTTGCCCATTAGATGTGGCATCGCAAAAAGAGACCATAGTCAGCCCAACCCTTTTCAATATAAATTAATAAAGAGGTAATGAACGAAGCAACTGACAGCCAACTGACAATATCGCCAACATCAATTGGCAGCTTCGTATACAACAATCAGAAATATATGTGCTAAATAAATATGAGATATAAAATATACATTCACTCTTATAATCGGCCATAGAATTTAGAGTTAGCTCTACTTATGGTTTCCTGGAAGTGTTCTTGGCGAAGCTTTCACAACAGACATAAAGACATCCACCGCCTGTCACTTTTGCGAGTCTTTGCCCAACATGGGGCATAAGTTGCGCCATGTGTTGCCCAGAGAGAAGGAAAGAATAAATAAAACAAATTAACAAATTAAATAAGCGGGTGTCATAAAATCATGGCATCTCCTCCACGTTCTGAGCCCATTAAATTGCTCGAATTTCATGTCACAAAGAATTGATTTATTGGCCTGGGCAAAGGCATTTAAACGCGCTTTCGATTTACAAATAACAAATAAATGTTATGATGAGTGGGATCTGTGGAATGCCGCCGTTCACAGCCGCTGCAGCTGGAAATTGGGGGGAACTCTGAACCGGAGCTTATGTGGGTCTAAGCCACTGCCATTGCCCTTCTTGGTCACGCTCGTAAAATGCCAACTAAGCGTCGAGAGGCACCAGAAACGAATCTGGGATGTTGATTAAAACATCATCTCCATGCTCTGCGTGGCCTGCTTGGCCTGCCTGGTGTGCTCTTCCTATGAAGATATACTCGTAGTTGTGCGTCCACTTAATAGCCCATTAAGATGTTTGGCAGCTGTAAATTTTGGGATGCCAGTGACTTGGGATCGCCAGACTGCTGGGATTGGTGTGAGATGCCATGGGCTGCCTAGCGGGCGGCATTACCATCTAGCGAGAAACAATAAATCCTTATTAAATGCCCAGACTATTAACTGATTTTCTTTTGAAAAAGATTTCCAGTGCAGTGCATAAATCAATTTAACAGCCAACAGCCACACACAAGCAACTCTTTCTCTGCAGCTCTGACATTTTAATTACTGATTAAAATATTTGATTTACCGCCGATTATGATCCAACACGATTCTTTTGTACGGGAAACATAATGAAATTGTCCAAGATTTTATTGTAATTGTGTCGAGAGATCAGTAACACGATCGACACTCGCTTAAAACAACTTGATTTGTTAATTAGTTGTCCAACAAGTCATGCTAAATGCCGTTCCCAATGTTTACTCTAAGGAAAAACGGTCTAGGTAATTCTAATGTATTACACGATCGAAAAGTGATCAAACTCAAGCAGTTTCTTGCTGATTGATTTGTTGTATTCGTATCTGTGCTACCAACAAGCTACCAAGATCTTGAGTGAGATAGTTCCCAGACTCCGTTCGATTTCGATCCCCTTCATCAACGTGATCCTGAGAGTGGTTTTATGCCTTGCCTTGTTTATTGCATATGTAACTAATTCATTTGTTAATTATGTTTCCCAGAACACGGCTTGTGCAATAATTATGCCACGATCAGTAACACGATCAAAGGCCAATCCACGGACATGCCAAGAGCCTTTTAACCAGTGTGTTAGTTGCAATCACTAAATACTTGGGCTCTTACCGGCTCCAGCTCCAGCTCTGGCTCTGGGTCTACCTCCCTCCCTCGAAATGATCGTGAAAATCAAAACAACATAATCATAAAATGCACACACTAAACGTGGCGTTCTTCTTGTCTTCGATGTTGGTTTACACTCCAGCTGTGGGTATTACAATTTTGTGACTGCGTTTACACTGAGCACATGAAAATCATCAATATCGGAGTGGATAAAGCCAGTCCTGTTTCTATATAAAGTCTTGATGGATTACTATCTTATTTCAGAATCCATGCACCATTTTATGTTACTTCCCTTAGAAGAAAAGGATGTGCAAGAGTATCTAAGTCTTCGACTCTGAAGATCCGACCATCTTGTATTCTTTTTGGTCGTTTTGGATGTTTTTGTTCATTGGTCTCTGCGTTCAAATGGCACTTGGCCCAAAGCGTCGACTCTGGCAGCGATAAGATCGTAAGCAAACAGCAACAGCAGCAACAACAGCGACCGCAACGATCGACGATCGACAGTAGTTCGCTGCTGGCTGCCGTCTAGCAGCGCTTTTATTATCTGCAGGATCGCTCGCTGGGCATGCAAATTTCCAATGGTAGCCCAGGACCAGGACCAGTGCCAGTCCCCAAGCTGCAGCTTCTAGTACCAGCTCCGACTGCAGCTCTCAGGCTCGCTCGGGTTAGTGCTCAACGCATGCCGTAAATCACCACTTCGGCGAGGCATAGCAAAAGCACGGCAACAAGCGCTGCAACAAATTTACAACAACTATGCCGTGCCTTGGCTGCACGACGATCTCTCCCAGATCGGCCAAAAACCAAAACCCACAAAAAGCCAGCTAGCCAGAGTAGCTAAAAAATTGCTGCCGGCCAGCTTTTTGGCCTGGCCCAAAGTCATGAATCAGTTTTTTCATAGAGCAGCGCTTTTGTTTACCGACCGAGGCGATAACTTCATTTTGTGGCTTAATATGCTTGTTGAGGGTCTGGTAAGTGGTTGTTGTTATTGTTGTTGTTGTTCTTGCTGTCCTTGCTGCTGGTATTGGCCAAAAGCGTGAACTCCCCAACACCTCGAGCTTTGCTGTATGCTGACACAAAACCTTTCCCTGGGCCACAAACATCGAAGACCAAAGCCTATGATAATAATTTTTAGCCAGCCAGACTGCTGCTTTTGCTGTTGCTGCTGCTGCTGCTGCTGTCGATTAAGCAGCGCGACAATTTTCCATAGTGTGCCGAGATCGTCCTCCTTCCACATAGAGCCACCTAACCATCGATACCACTTCTGGCCCACAGCCCAGCGCAGCCCCCAGCGCTAAGCCACCCACTCCAGCCTGGCTAGTGCTGAGTGTTTTACAGCCTCTGGCACTTGCCTCGAAGCTGGGGCTCAGCTCGGCGTTGCCCTCCTTCCAGCCTTCTGCCTGTAGTCGTGAGCTGGCGGCACGACTTTCCATAGCACATGCTGCGTTCTGAATGTGGATGTGGATGCGGACCTGGAACCTGGACGGTTGTTGTCTTTGTTAGTGGTAGCAGTTAGTTGACTTCACTTACCACTAAGTTAAGATGTTTTTGTCTTTGCTGTCTCCGAGTCTGTCTCCGCCAAGGTGTATGCGCAATTATCGTGGACAGGAACAGGCACAGGCACAGCCACAGGGTTCAGGTCTCAGGCTCCGTTTCAGACTCAGACTGGGATGGTTCGTAGCGAAACCGACCAGCCAGAGCGACTCCAATGTACGAGTATGCTGGAATGCCGATGCTTAGTTTTTCTTTTTATTGATTTATGATTTGTTTAACACAAAGGCGCATTACAATGCATCGAGTGGGCTTTTACGAAGAATTTCCTGCTGCCCGCCGACCTCCCGGCCGCCTGGGACAGACCACAGCTCATAAGCCAGGCCAGAGTCCGGTCAATGCATTTAAAATTGTCTTTACCAAATTTGATGGCAGCCTTAAACTTCATGCCACATTTGGCTTCATGCGCTTCAACAATAGTTGCAATCACGGAGCTAACCCAACCCAACCCAACCCAACCCAAGCCAAAACCCAGACCCATACCCATACCCATACCCATACCCATACCCATACCCATACCCATACCCATACTCATACTCATACTCAGCCCGACTCTCTGCATGGCACTTTCAACACTCATAAACCAGGCTTAACTTAACATGAATGCAGCTCGGGTATCAAAATATTGTATATGCTCCGAAACCCTCACACAGTCAGAGCTTCCCTCCGCCTATTGTGCTACCAAAAAGGGGGATTTGGTGGGGCGACTCTTTTTTTTGCATTTTGCGTTGGACGTACGAGAATTTTGATTGTAAGGCCCCGAGGAAGTGGAGTCTGCCTTCATTCATGCAGCAAGCAATTTATTTAGTAAATGTTACAAAAATTAGACAACTGAATTAATTTCCATAGCGACCAAAAGCTTGAAATATTGTTGGCCAGAGATTAAAGTCTGCAAACTGCTGGTGGGTCTCCCGGCAACTGGGTTCGTTAGCAGTGCCTTAGAGTCAGTCACATGCACTTGGCTTAGCCATGACCAATTCCATTAAAAATGAACTTTTAGCATTACTAATGGACCCTCTCCGACAGTTTCTAATGCTAGGATCATTAAGCCTGTCAATCTCCCACTTCAAAGTGAGCTGCTGAAGAAGTTCTATTGACATAAGCCTCTTCCACGGTTCAACCCCAACCTCCCAGGCCAGATCAACAAAAAAGTGCCAACTAAGCATGAATTGGGATAAGTCAAAATACAAACAAATCAACGATCGGGCTGCTGCTGTCGGTGGCTCCAAACTGTCTGGCATATTAGCCATATAGCATCTAGGGTCCATGACTATGACTTGGCCCAGACGCGGTGTCTGGCAGCGTCGTACTTTGACTGCATTCTGCATTGTTGATTGATTTATTGAAGAAATTGTAATGATGAAAAATTAATACACGTCAATGGAGGAGTGTAGGAATCGCCCTGCAATCTCATGTCTCCCGTTCCCTTTCGGATTCCATTCATTTGACTTTCAATGGGGTTTTCTGATTGTGAAAAGCCTTTCCCGATGATCGTTCTGGGCGATCGTTAACAATTATTTATTGCTTTGCTTATCGCATTCCAATTGTTAGGGAAATTCCCTCAGTACCCGTTTTCTTTGCCAGATTCTGATCGCGTCACTTTCTTCTTTTGAGCCAATCATCGCTGATTGAATAGATGGAATCCCAAAGATCCAACAATCCAACCCATCATGGGAAAGCAAATGCGTGGCGATGGCTTTGACAATTGCCGCCCCCAAGAGCGTTCGTAATTCATGGACTGATTAGGCATTCATACGTGCAATGATTAATAACAATTGCGGCCAAACATTGTTAACCTCAGGTTAATTTACGCTTTAATCAATTGGGTTCATTTACACCAGCGTCGATACGAGCAGGGCATGAGGGATTACTTGGCCACTTCGTGAGCTGCCCCGGGGGCTCCAGTCATTTGTTCTGCTCGATGACGATCGAGCAACGATCCATCCATCGTTTGGCTGGATCTGGTCGGTGGATCGTCTTGATGTTTCCAGTCAAAACACTTGAGATAATTGCAAATTGAATTATTGCTGAAAATATATTGAAAATTACTATATTTTGTGCTACAACACATTCAAATTGATGACTTGATTGATCGTCCTGCTCGGATGTCTTGATTAAAGGAGCGCCGCGCACACCCCATGCCGCGCCACCTCCCCTTCCCAGCCACAATGGCGCTCACTGAAATTAAGTTAAACAAATTTTATAACACCTTTGGTCCGGCACACTAACTTGGCCAGCACACACAACTTGGGACAGCCGATTGGAATGCAATCAGTTTTTTTGTCCACCTCTCTCTTGTATCTCCTTTACAAATGATGATGATGCTGTTGACGGATGGAGGAGGAGGTGAAGGGGCGACTCGACTCGGCGGCAACTCGTAGATTACTCTCGTACTTAACCTCACTCACTTATAACAATAAACTAAATTGCAGTTGCCCGGCACCATCATCGGATCCCCATTGGAGCCGCAGCCCTACTCGTACTCGATCAGAAACAAAGTATGCTGTGTCTTGTAGTTGTTACATCTCTGGAGTTGTTAGCGCTGTATCCTCCTTTGCTGCTTGGCTCTGACTGCGTACGGAGACCACGGACAATGAGTGCTGTGATTAACTTGAACGTTCGGATGAAAGATCACAAAACATAGCACCGATCATTTTGATCATGAGGGGCGGCAAACCGTTCATCTGCGCAGTGGGGGCCGAATGAAAGCTTAGTGTAGATTTGGATTATTTATCACTCCGGAAATTATTAAAATATTGTATACACAAACGTACCAAACATCCATCAAAGTTAATTCCTCAACTGAGAACAAATGCTTAGCTTTCTGTTAAAAAGTGCTACCAGCGAACAACTTTGGTAGCAGCCCTCGGTGTCTCGTTGAGCACGTCCCTACATAATGATCGGCAATTTCAAAAACACCTCAAATGCAGCTACGAAAGAAGACACCCATAGCAGGCCATGGAAGTCCCTGGACAGGCATGGACACCCCCGCTGACCAGTGCCCAGTGCCAAGGCGCAGTGCACAGGGATCCCATTCGTGGATGCCTGGGTGGGGGTATGCCCACAGTAGGATATTTATCGGGAATTGAGTAGTTAAATTACTCAATTTTAATGATACAGCAGGTCCACCTATACAGCGATCGCTGAGAGGAGAGACCGCTCCTGGCCCAGTTAGTTAACTGCTCTGGGATGTGTACAAATCTTTGGCCAAGATGCCAGATAAACCACTCAATTATTCCGGCAGGCTTTGCTCTGTGGCGAAGATCTAATCGAGATGAAGCGGAAAAGCAGTGGGCTGCGATGTTGCCTATGCAGATCACGTGGCGATCATTGCGGCCAGAAGGGAGTGGCAATTAGTGCTCACTCTCTCTCTCTCTCTCTCTCGCCCTGTCTCTTTCGGACTGACAGAGAACCAGGTCGCTTGCACTTTAATTAAAAGACGATAAATTTGCCAATCTCAATGCCAGGTAACAGCAGCAGCAGCAAGCAGCAGCAACAGCAACAGGAACTGGCCTTGCATTGCGAATGGGAATGGGATCGAGACTGGAGCTGAATGTGGAACTGGAACTGGAACTGGGATCGGGAGTGGACTCCTGACAGGCCTTGGACTGGTGTGGAGCGTGGAGTGATATTTATTTATTGTTTGTACCCAAAGTGGCAACACAAAAGCCAAGGTGTTAATTTGTTGTTGGCCCAATGCCGGGTGATTGGGTTGGGTGGTGGTGGTGCATTCGAAGCTGCAGCCTGCCACAAGTCTGAGGTTCATTCATGCCTTCTTGGCCATGCATTTTGGCCTTTTCATTGAAGCTAACGAACATTTTTGTCCGATTTAATCCCATTTCATGGTGATCCTGCACAATTGCCGACCAAACTCGCGCCTGCTCTTGCTTTTGCTCTTGCTCTTGCTGCTACTCTGGGCCTGGTCTGGTCGCTGCGGCCCATGCAAGGGCAATTTATTTGCCGCGCATGCAGACGACGACAACAAATTCGAGTGCCAAATGATGCCAAGCGGCTGCTCTCGGGTCTCCGGGGCTCCCACTTTGGGTTGACGTGATTTATTGGCTCACAGCCTCTACCTGAGGGCGTTTTGTCGCAAATTAGTTGCATTCGGCTTCTGTTAATTTAGCCACTCTGACTAGTGATTCTGCTTCTGCTTCTGCCTCAACTTCGGATTCCTCATCGACCACAGTCTCAAATTCAGTTCGAATG
Source organism: Drosophila guanche (assembly GCF_900245975.1). Classification (NCBI taxonomy): domain Eukaryota; kingdom Metazoa; phylum Arthropoda; class Insecta; order Diptera; family Drosophilidae; genus Drosophila; species Drosophila guanche. The sequence goes on from NW_022995749.1 coordinate 1,967,257, forward strand.
AAACGCAAATTGTGATAATTTATCGGAGGCAGGCCGCGCAAAGTTAAACAGAAATTACGGCTTTTTGACAGGCCGCACATCTCCCCATGCCATGCCCCATGCCCATACCCATACCCATACCCATACCATGCCGAGTGGCAACCGAGAAACCCGTTCACCGACAACAAATCAACGCCTCAAATTGCACAATTTATGCGCCTTAACCTCGGACACGGATCGCCACGGACAACATTTCCCCAGCTCCAGCTCCAGCTACAGCAGCAGGGGCCACCTTCCATTTAATATTTTATTAATTTGACATATCAACTCGATTGTGGCTAATTGCGCTAAACGAGTATCTCGCAGGTCGCCTTGAAGGTGTGGCCGCAGGCTGAGCACGAACGCGAGCTAATTATGGAGTGGATTGAATGGCTCTGACTGAAGTAAATTATATTTATTGGGCATGCATGCTAAATAGAGGTGAACGATGATCGGATCAAAGGCAGAAATTCCACTGCCAAGGAAATCAGTTAGTTAGTTAGTTTCACAGTTTCTGGCATACTCTCATTAGGCTGCTATTTACACCTTAAATCGCATTCTGCGGCTTCTATTTTTCGAGGTGTTTATTTTAGAATAATCATGATCCAGAAACTCTGAGAAAAAGTAGATGAGCATTTCCCACAACGCGCAATGGGCTGTGGTACCTTCAACGAGTACAAGTATTATGCAAGTTATTTACTTGGTGCGAGTATGTCTGTTCTGCTCATTAATCACCCTTCCGATGCTGCCGATGCAGCCCAGGGGAGATGACTTCACCCATTGTTGGCCATTTATCTTTGGCCTGTTTGCGGTTTACTTTTAATTTCAAATATTGTACGAGTACAGCTATTAGCAGGCCATTACAGAGGGAAGATAGAGTCGGCGGCAGTCGACTGTGCTCGGCTGTTGGCTGCGACTGCGGCTGCCAGCACATGTCAGCTATCGGAGCATCAGCCAATGTCTGTCAGGCGCTGTGTGCCGTGTGACATTTAGCCGTCGCCATTGTTTTTCCAGTGCCATACGTAGATACTTATGTACATACAATCCCCCTTGCCAGCCATTCGTCTAACCATTACACCATCCATTCATTTATTTGTTCAGTCCGTACGCTCGCTGGAAGCATCCTCTTGTGTCTTAATTATGTCAGAAGGCAATCGTGTGTTAATAATCGTATATTTATAATCGTATTAGTCGTTGTCGGTGGCTGCCGCTGCTGCTGCAGCAAAGACATCCTAAGGCCCATAGAGAGAGAGAAAGAGCTAAAGATATTGTAGGTAAAGATATAAAGAGAGAAATTTGTTCAATGGCTCGCTCATAATGAGAGCTCTGGCACAATTTTTTATGCCATTCATTGGCACTTCAAAACCAATTCATAACGACTCTTTCTCACTCGCATACTTGCGGCAAGGAATACGGTTGAAAATTGATTTTTCCCGGGTCATAATATAAATTTGTAATGCTAACTGATAGACAATCGTTGAGGGATCGTCGGTTTGGGAATATGCATGAGGCAGATGCACCAGAGCCTACAATAGAAATCTATTTTAAATGGGAAACAAATTTGAATAGTTTGGGTTTGTACGTATGAATGTAGAATTTTCTCAGAAATCGTGAATAGTCTCCGATAGGAGTATCCAACCCATAGCATACTTTTATGTGTTGACTTGTGTCGATCATTGAGATCCCTTTCTTTCCGGATATGTACCAGGAACACTCTTCTTCAGACACTTTGCGCCACTTCAAGGATATCCCGCCGCGTTCATAAATCACAACAGAATCAGCGGGTTTCCTCCTTAAAAAAAGAGACAGGCGTCAGAAAATCTAGGAAAATATTTGACACCAGAAAAAGATGAGACATACGGTAGCGGCAGAGCAGCTTTCATCTGTGCGTTGTCCTCGCTCGTCCTTGGTGTCATATGAAGCCAACTGTTTGTTCAATCATATTAACAAGGAGCCCAATGCATGCTTTCTGGGTCATTAAATTCCATTTCATAAAGTGCAATTGGTTATACCCTCTCCACTAACCTTTATTTCCCTATTTTTTGGTAGAGTCCTTCTTCTAATTGTCCTTGAATGGCTCGGGGTACGAGGGTACGGTCGTACGGTCGTACGGTCGTACGGTGGCATGTGAAAGTGGAAATCACGCGCTAACAATTGAAAGGATTCATTAATAAACTATTTAATAGGATATCCATATCTGTCTCCCTTCGAGTGGCTGTTGCAGCCGCCGCATGTCCTTTTCTATAGCTCCTTGTTACCCCCACTCCAGCTCCGACTCCCAAACCAAAACTCATTCCATTCCCCTAAACGATCCGATGCGATGCGATGCGATGCGCGGCGTAAAATGTTTTACGCTTCGTTGCATTGAAATTCATTTGAAAACGATTTTTCTTTCAGGCCACTTACACAAAGCACAACATACACAACACACAGACACTCGAAAACAGATCCACAGATACAGCAATAGAGAGATAGAGAGAGAGAGAGTGAAGTGAAGTTAATTTATTAGACATTTTGTACACATTAAATGGCAGAAGGACATCATCATCATCATCATCATCATCGTCGGTGTCGGGGCCGGAGTCGGAGTCTGACTGGAAGTCTATTAAAATCGTGTTCTGTCTATTGTTTGGCTCGAGTGCTGCCACTCTTAGGGTTGTTATTTGTTTGCCTATCTGGGTGACTCCGAATCAGGATCGGAATCGGCATCGCCATCGGGGATCTCCTTTGGATTTAGCGGCAGTTGGGCATGGACAGATCTCTGCGGCTGCCGCTTTTTACCCCCTGCCCATCGATGCATCTTTGTCGCATTTAATTTCTCGTTAATTGTGAAAATATTTATACTCATTTGTGCATTTTGCACCTTTTGCTCTGGTCCTTGGCTCGAAAACCCTCCCCATCTGACCGGCTAATTTAACACTCGGGGGTTGGTCCTGCTCCGGGGACCTCGCCTGCCTTGCCCTGCCCGTTGTCCTGGCCCGACTTGATTGCCCAAAACAATTCCTACATAGAAGTCATTAGGGGTTAACGAAAGTGGCGATGAATTTACAAAATTTTAACTTGATTTATAATGGACTCTGGAACTTCCTCCCGTCCTGTGAGACTTCCTAATGAATTCCATTTAAATTAACATTGAAATTTATTTGTTTACTTCAGCCGAGGGTAAGTGGATAGCTTGACTTTGCATCTTTTTTGGCACTGTCGCCCATCTCTGTGGCATCTTGGAGATTGGCTAGCTGCGATTAGGCTGATGGCTGATGCTGGTCGAGGCACCGAACCAAGTGAGAATTATGGAAAATAAATGAAATGACAATCAAGCAATTGGAAACTTGTAAGGAATCGCCTTTAGAAATGTGTGTGTTGTGTGGGAAAACAATGCCATGGCTTAGATATGGGTTTAATCTTCAGTTTTGAGTTATTCAATGTTTAAGATCATATCGTAGGATAAGGGGGAACCAATTAAAATATTTCACAGTACCATGTTTGATGAATAGCTTCAGGATTTCAAAAGAATATCGTTATGTTTAGAAATATGTTTTATAATTGTTTGTAAATTAACCGACAATTGCAGTCTTTTTAGCATGTCAGAGTCAGAGTATGTTCTTAGTAGATGGAAAGTTTTAATTTTTCGCTAGAAACAGAGATTACAACACGATTTGGGAATTATTAGAATAACAACAACAACCTTTAATCGAATTCTGCTGAAATAAAATCCATTAATTGTGATTTACTTTTTAGAAATGCTGATTTCTCATTTATTAATCTACATCTATGTATGAGTATAATTAGCCTGTGGCATTGTAGAGTGTGTTATTATTTAATTGGAAGACGAGTACTAAAATTCTATTTGGAAATGCCTGATAGCATTTCATTAACGATTCTATAAGCGATTGCAAGGCATTAAGTTGTTGCTTCTGTTGCTTCGAATGCCGCTGAATGCCGCGCTGACACGCCTGACATGCGATGATTTATTGACGCGGTCAAAACATGTGTTGGAAGTGACAGCTACTTGCGGCATCTGTAACGCCGCCGGCACAGACGCCTCCAGTGGCACCCCTCCACTCTGCACTATCCCATAGGATTGTATCCTTGCAGTAGACACTGACACAGAAAACGCCGCGTGTGTTCGCCGCATTTTCACGGGAATTGTGTTGTTGCGGTTGCGCCCAACTTGTCTGCCACTAACGATCCTTGGCAGCGGCAATCAGTCTGAACCGATCCTCAGCTCCGACTCACTTTGGTCTCGTATTTCCGCCCTCGTGTGGGAATTTCCGCGTCGTAATTGGATCAGGTTCCATCTGAGACGCCGCAGTCGCAGCACTGCGCCATCCACATCATCAGCGACTCTATAATTATCAATTATTCTAAGACAATTAATAAACATTTATAATCATTAACCATTTGCTCTGGTGCACTCTTCTAGTGCAGCGGAAGCAGCTGCAAAATTGTGGAAGCATTTCCTTTCAGGCCAACAGAGCTCTCAGCAAAGTTTAAACTACTTCCAGTGCGAAATATTCCCACTTAATTAAGAGCTGATATTATTCAAATCGAGAACTTCACACCATGGCCGAAAAATAGTCCGCATACTTTGGTTCCCGGGCTTTGGGCTTCTGAGGTCGGGTACAGGCTGCTGGCTTCTGGCCTCGGGGTTCTGGATACGGAGTGAGATTTTAATCGCTCGCCGTCAGCTGCCCGCTGGGATGCTCAGGGATGTGGGATCTGGGATCTGCCGTTCGGCACGCACAGTTAGCTGCAAACAATGGCGGCAACGACAGCAGCACACAGTGGCATCAGAGAGTGTTGGCGAAAATTTGAATGCCGAAACTATGGCCATGTCAGGCTGCCATTTTGTGTTGAAGGGATAACAATAATAATACCCTCAATCGGAGTTTGCCCGCCTCACTGGCTGTTAATAATGTCATTTTGGCAATTGACCAGCATGAATGTGCCCAGTCGAATGGGTCGTCTCCCCTCCGCATCGCACCATCGCTCCCAGGCGAAACAATCGCCGCCATTAATGCAATTGCCAAATGACATTTGCATGCCACACCGCGCTCAAACCAACCGAGCTCGGACCGAACCGGACCGGACCTTCGCAGCCATTTGATGCCACACTCAAACGAACACACATAGAGATAATAAATTTGATGAAAATTGCTTTTCATAGGCATTTCATGGCTTGTGTGTCAGTAGTTTGATTAAATTGCTGCTCATTCGTGAGCGAACAAAATGGCATGCGATTGAAAGACTCGCCTGCAGATCGATGCCATGAATGAATGAGATTTGTTTCGATTTTTTTCACACAAAGAGCACTGCAATGTGAATGCAAAGAGAATTTTAAGCTACCGAAATGTGTTTGCGTGTTAGTGCGTGTTCCCCTTTATGTTTCGGTGGAAAGGATCATGTACATAGTTCTGCTAAATATGGACACATTGCTCATTAGACACTAGAGTAAAACCTTAGCAGTGGCGTGAAAAATATGAGAAGTATTAATGAGCCGTGTCCTCGGATCATGGATAACTCCCACAAGCCCCTGTCTCGCTACCCCGTAATGCGATCCACAAAGAAAGCGACCGTGGTAGAATGTGCGACAAGTGTCCACCTCTGGCGCCAGTTCTCGGCACGCTTCATGGAGAACGGAGTCGCGACTGAACTGACTGACTGGGTCGGAGTGGCACAATATTTACCACACTCGAGAACCTTTCCTCTTTCTCTAATCGGACTAACTACCGTTTAATGTTTGGGCAACTGGCTGGCCACGCCTAGCTAGATCAAGCAGCTGCCACTAGAAATCAAGTCATGTCTGGAAAGAATACTCGTACATGTGTACATAAATAATCTTACTCATATTTTCCAATGCTTGAATGAATCTCCTAATATTTAATAATTACTTTGCTTTTCTGAACCTGACGCAGTAACTCACAAAATTAGACAGCCAATTTCAATTTGAAAACCCAAAGAAATAATCTGAAAAACAATGAAACGGGAATCGAACTTAAACCGAAAGTTATCAGCGCTAATTGTCAAGAGCAAGTCTATAAATCTTCTCATGCCAACTCTGGCTATTTCGGAGTTTGAATTTGTCGGCTGGGGGATGGATGTCGGGAAGCGACTTCGACTTAAGGGTTATCTCTGCCACATAATTACACTACTCCGGGTGCGCGTGTGTGTGCAAGGGAATGAGTATCGATAAGCATTTGGGGCTAGTCAAGCGTAATGCTTGCTGATTAGATGGGGACAACCGACGACGACGACAGCCTCAATTACTTGAAGGGAGCTGGAGATGGAGCAGAAGTCGCATTCTCCATCCCAGTCTTAGTCCAATCCAAGCCGTAGTCTCCATCTCCATCTGCATCTCCGTTCCCGTTGTCGATAAGGCATATGACTGTCAGCGATGTTATCCTTTTTATGGCCAATTACAAGCGCTATGTTTTTTAATTTGGTCCGATAGGGACACAGTCGGTCCCGCGGGTCTAATGGAAAATTGTTGATAATTTTCCCCTTAGTTTATTGAATTAGTTGAGAGTTTTTCTCTGGGGTTTATTGAACTTGCACACACACCGCACTTAAAATATTACAAACAAATATATTTTGATAAGCCAGAGCGCGATCTGTTTCGGGTTTTAAGTTGGACTTGGCCTGCGATTGGGCTGGGTCTGGCACTGGATCTGGATGGAAGTGGCCTGCTCCGATCTGTTATTGCCTCAGCAGACAATGCTGGCTCATTGTTTTTGTTGCACCTTTTGGCAGCGGCAGATTCGGTGCATTGTCTGGCATCCTTGGCTCTTTGGCCGCCGTGGCCATTGTTTCTATCAGTGGCCGGGCATTGTTGGCCGTTGCGAAACACAAAACGAAACAAAAGCCAACAAAAAAGACAAAATTTTACACCTCTTTTGTGAGTGGAAGTCGAAGCGAGAGTCGAACTGCGAGTCGGGGGTCGGGGTCGGGGTCTGACTTGCGGAGCGCTGTTTCGATTGTATTTTAAATAGGTTCAAGTGAAGCGGATCTAATTGCCAGCGTGCCAAGTGTTTGGTCTTAACGCCTCCGGACGGGCCGGACCGGACCGGGCTCTGTCGGCTCCGGCTTTTCCCGGAAATCAAAAAGGTGCTCGACTTGGCCCGACCCAGCTCCTGCTGCTGCTGCTGCTGCTGCTGCTGCTTTTTGATATATGAAGCGTGTCAACTGCATCTTTAGTGGTTTTTAATTTGAAAATTGTTTTGGTCACTCCCAAAAATAATACAGGCCCAGCCTGCTGCCAATTCTGGAGGCGTTTGCGTTTGTCCAACAACTGGCGGCGCGGCATTCCTCTACTCTCCTCTTCTCTCCTCTGTCCTGTACATAATATTTCACAATTCAACAGACTTTTGGTGCCATTGTGTCAATTGCTTGTTGGCACTTCTGCGATGCCAGAGCATGTAGCAGAGTAAATGGGAAGCCCGCATAAGTTGTCCGCATAAGGACAGACCAGATCCGAGTCCTTGCCAACAATCTGCAATTAAAGCATATGTTCAGCCGATCTCCCTGAATTGTCGTCGTCTCATTATGGAGATGTTTATCGGGGTATGGCATTTGTTTATCTGTTTATGTTGTTTTTCCTGCAAAGTCCCTGGGATGCTGTTCACCAGCGCATAGTTGTGCGGGAGGTTTTCTGCACCCTCATTATTTTTGGCTTTATGACGAGACAGCCCAAACAACAAGCCAATTATGTTTGGATTTTGAAAGGGAGCATTTGATCATTAATTGATTTCAACTGAGAGTACGTATGTTCGGGGCAAATGTTGGGCATTTTCATCTCCATAATTGGCAAAAACGTTGTCAGCTGTCGTCTCTGGAAATCAGCATATGAAAATCTTTCAACTTTTATTCGAGTCATGTTCAGCTGGCAAATGTTAGACTCAGACCCATCTTTATATGCATATATCCTCCTCTTTCTCATGATATTCATACTATATACGTGTCTGTTTGTGTGTGGCCACTGGCCAGCTCACGTGTCAAATGTCTTTGACGAAAGACACCCAAAAATGATTTAATAATGAACTCGTCGATGACAATGCGCCTCGAATGGATCAACTATGGAGTGCAATTCCCTCTAAGCACAGCTCCCTTGACATCCAATCTCTGCTGACAGGCCAATTGTTTGATTGTTTCTCTCTTCACATTTCGACAGAATTTCTAAAAAAAAAACAAAACAATCCCATAGATACTCGTAGTCGTTTTTGTATGCAAAAGATACGAGCAGCAGACAAGCCACACGCAAACGAAGGGGAAGAGCACACACTTGAGTTCTTTCAGGCGTTTGATGAGTGTCAAAAAGGCAGCATTCGCCTACAAGAGGATTAGCCGGATTAGGCTCTTTGTTGGCCAGGGTATGGGGATCAGCCAATTTGAAAGTCAAAGTGCAAACAGCATTATGCGCTTATGGGCCATCCAAGTACAAGTTGCACGTTTCGTTTTGATTGATCCTTTCCAATGCCCTATGTCCTTAAACAGCTGTCTGAGTTCGGCCTAAGTACGGAATTGTTATTGGGGCATTGTTATTCGGCATGGAGTATTGGGATCGAGGTAATTAAAAGATATTTTTCGGTCGATTTCTGTTGTTGCTGAAAGCCAAAGCCAATCCGATTTTGAAGTGGCTCTAATTCCCAGTTGAGTTTGCAGTTCGGTGTTATATTTTTGTCATTTAAAATTCACACAAAATCTATTGTTAATTTGATGAATTATCTGTTCATCTGCAGGTTTTTTGTGCATCATTTAAAAAGTATGGGAAATTTGTGCAGGATATTATTACAGGTTAGAAATATTAGACATACTTAATTGACTTTCCTTCTACATGCTTAGTAGTTTATAGATTATTGGTTTGCTGGCTTTCAAAATGATAAACAATCTGTTTTAAATCCTTCGATAACTGCTTGGCCACCATCTGTTTTAGTGTCCGTTAAGCAGAGGTTCAAATTTCACTCCTTCTGTTAACATACCCGAAGGACCATCTGACGGAGGCTTTATTAATTAGCGGGCCATAAAGCCAAAGTCAAGTAGCTCACAAATTTTAATCAGGCCGAGTCCGAGTTCGAACTGAACATGGATGGAGAATGCGGATCATACGTTGCGTTCCCTATACACAGTGGACTGCTGCGTTACCCAAGTGTCGACATTGTTGTCTCAACCCCTGGGCCATTGATATAGTAAATTTCCAATGAAATCTTATAGATGCGTGGCGGTTGATAAGCGCTGAGGCAGCAACAGCCACAGCAGCGGTTACGGCAGCGGCAGCAACAGCAACAGCAAGCAGCATTTAGTGGCAGATGCAACTGCGCTTTATTGTGTCGATATTGTTTGAGTTTTCTCTACAGATATTGGGCTGTTCCGAGTTTCTAGGATTGCTCCACTCCACAGTCAGAGAGAGACGGGTTCATTAGCCGCCATAATTTATATGAGCCAACATATTTATTGAATGTTTTGGCAGTCAGTTTAACGGCTCGAGCCTGGTGTCCACCATTAGGCTTGGCCTGGTCCGGTCCGGTCCGGTCCGGCCACAGCTGCCACGGCGCTGCTAGTGTCATAAAGTTGCCACGAGGTCTGGCCCGGTATCGGTGTCGCCTCTGGACAAGGCTTGTATCTGTAGCTCAGGGTGTGGTGCCTCAGCGTCTAGGCTGAGTTTAGTTTGGGCTAAGCGCACAGCATGCAATTATTTCTTCAAGTGTGAAAATAATAAAAGTGCCAATAGTGTGCAGAAAGTGTCCTGCGGTTCCAACTACGCCTCCTTCTGGGTCGCGCACTTGAGAGTCGAGAGTACCCAGCTGTCTTAAGAGTGGGTCTGGCACTGTGTACAGCGTACTCAGACTCCCTACCTGCCATCGGTACTCAAGACTCTGTGGGTGATGTGATGGATGAGGCGAGACGCAGCCTCTCCCAAGGAGAGGACACTCAAGTACTTGTGGTGTCCTCTTTTGTTTGAGTTAACATTATTCTTTACTTTAAATACCAATTAATAACTGCAGCTGGAAACTGGAAACTGAACTGGAACACACAAGTGGATCGCAGCTAAGTTGACTGCAAATATTAATTTCTCCCTTTCCCTGAGTTTCCCTGAGCACATACATCTCACTTTTACTCCCTTCTCTCGGCCAACTCTGGCGATCTGTCGATCTGGCGTGAATGCGTCATAATCTTGCCACTTGAAAATTATGGCAAATATTTGTAGAGCAACCGCTGACGACCGACGACCGACGTCGTCGTCAACTTGAAACAATTAATGTGGCATTTGTGATACGCCGTATGACTTGCGGCTTCTGCGGCGGCTCAATCCCCCATCTCCGAAACCGGCCCGCACCTTCACAAACAAATGCTAATGGGTATGACAAGTCACCTAAGTCGAAGTTGAAGCCGATGCCGATGCCGATGCCGTGGTCGCATCCGTAGCCGCCGCCACTTACTCAATTACTTTGCCAAACACGGCGAAGATGGAGCTGCTCTCAGTGTTCGGTATTCAGTATTTATGATTTGCTTGCTTCGCCGTCGCCATCGACTAGGTCTTGGGACGTTCCAACTACTAAGCGTCAATATTTGCCATGCAAATAAAGCAACTGAAAGACCTGATGACCATAGTGAGAGGTCCGGCAATGTCAGGTGTCTCCTATGTGTGTCTCCTCTGTCTCTGAAGTCGGCACTTCTCTCTGTTCCTCTCCACTACGTTGACCACTCGGGGCACTGGCACTAGCCACTAGCCGACTTGGCCCATTCAGAAGCCATTGAATACACTCAAACCCGGCTACATCTATTATGACTTCAAAGCGGCAACGCGAGCCAATTGTTGTGGCAGATCTTTTCTTTAAACTTTGACTCACATTTGCCAATTAACTGCGACACTTTGAGTGTGTGTGCCACAGCTACCGGGCTCTATAAATAAGCTCTATCTAAATGTGGTAAGCTAAGCTGTGCGACAGGTCGAATTGTGGATACTCTACCAGCTGAAAGGGAAGTGAGCGATGTTATCTAGAGCCTTTTGGTAAACATATCTGAAATATTTATACAAGCTGCTTGATCTTCTACCCATGTTGAACATATAGAGTTATCAATTTGCAGTAACCTTTGCAGGAAGAGTATTAAAACGAGCCGCGCGCGCATTCAAATCGCATCAATGAAGCAGCCAGCGACGAGAACAATTGTCCAGCTTCAGCTTCAGCAACAGCCCCAGCCCCAGCCAGAGACAGAGCCAGCTCCATCTTCTGATCCAACTTCTACTTCAAGCCCAAGTCCGGCTACAGAAACGGCTTCAGTTGGCTTGCGAATGCTGGAACGCGGCTGGCCTGGCTGGCCTGGATGGCCTGACGACTGTGTGCGATGTCAATTAGCAGCTACGGAATGACACTTTATGTGCGTCGCGCGAGAAGCCTTATCCTCAGCTACTGCTCACCGTCCAGCAGGATCCTTGTGCAAAGTGCAATCAGTGCAAAGCAGAAAGCCAACGAGAGCCAGCGACCATGAACAGCGGCTACGCAGTTGACAAACAAATGTGCCAAGAGCAGGAGCCCAGATCTAAGGCAAACAAACAATTGATATGACCGGGACCTGGACCCAGTACCTGGACGTGGCCTGTGGCCAGTGGCCAGGGGACTAGTGGTCGTAGTGGTCACGGGCTGGAGCTCAAGTTATCCAGAGAACAGTAAGAGCGTTTGTCTGTCTCCGATTTTGAGCTTCTGAAAGCGAGCACAGGGACAGACACGCTGGGGAATATCGACGCAAAGTGACTTGTAAACATTTTAGCAACTTTTCAACTTCAGCTTCAACTTCAACTTCAACTTGAGGCTGCCTAATGAACTGCACTGCCCGACATGTGGACATGTGGACACATCCCAGGACCTGGGATCGTATTTGATTGGCAATGGCCATGGCTGCGGTTATACATAGGAGAATCTGTGGATCTGCAGTTGCAATCGCGTCTGCAAATTGGCAAGATAAATACATTTAGCTAATTTGATTTTAGCTGCCAGAGACAAAGTCAAAGGCTTTTGAATATGTTTCCGTTATGGGAAGCTGAAAATTTGTTCGCATAAAGCGCAATTAAGTTGTAATTAAGCGAAACAAAGGCGGCCGACAACATCGGAGGGGGCCATCCATTTATGGGGAGCAGAGAACTCTCCCACGCGAAAACAATCAAAATTCATTAGCCAAGCGTCGACAAATAAAGCCAAGGGCCGCCTCAAAACCAGAGCAGGGGCCAAGACCAGGGCTGACTTTGCACACACAGAAAACAGCCAGAAAGTAAATATATGCCCAGCCCAGGGTGCACACTGTGTAGCCTGCGGAGAGGGGAAGGGGAGGAGAGGGCACATAAAGGGCGACAGAACCGCACATCCTGCGCCAGGAAGCAGCCGGCTGAAATTACAAAAGTCAACCCCCAAAAGGCAGAAACCCATAAAAACGCTTGAAAAGCGTATGCTTCCCCCACAACTCGCACCCCCCCACAGTATCTCGTTCACAGCATCCCGGACGGACCCATAGGAGGCGCAACCAAAACCGAAGCCAAAGCCGAAGGCTTTTGAAAAATTGCAAATTGAATTAAGCCAAAGTTAAATGGCTAAATGACTAGAGCCAAGTATCCGCCCCAACGACCAGCAGCCACCAGCCCCGTGGGTTTTTGGTTTGCTTTGCAGGGGAGCAGATCCAGGCTCTGCCAGAGCAGCGGGAGAATGAGGAGGTTTCTGTGTGTGGGGGTTGCGGTTTGGCGCATGATAGCTAATATTCTGCAAAGGATAAAGCGCACAGTGGGCACAGTACAGCAAGAGAGAGAGAGATGCATTAGCGAAGCTGCTTTGAAATCAATAAGTTGGAAAGTTTTTGTTTAAGGAATTGGCCTAGAATCGTAGAGACAACATTTCAAACAAATTTGGGAATATAATTGAGTGCATAAATTATGCTAAACTTTAATCAGAATGATTGATGATCATGAATAGTTATCAAGAAGAAATCTACCTCTATTAGTTAGATAGCGATAGCTTAGCAACGAATTCCAATAGTTATAGTTGTACATTTCTTTTTTTTAGTGAAAATTCCTTTAGAAAATTTAAAAATCAAGTTCAACTGTATTTAGCAAGTTTTTGCATTGAAATAAAGTAAACTCCACTCATGTTTGTACACTTTTCCACTGTTTTAAGCAGACAGCCAACCCACGCACTGTACGCCTTCTTCCAAGGAAGCTACCGGGGGCTGGGTCTCGTCCTGTGATTGTGCCTGGGCCTGGGTCTGGTCCTGGATTGGAGTGTTAGTGTTATTTACCAGGCTAAATTATTAAACGATTGTTAAACGAGCGGATAAAGGATGAGCGTGAATGATGATGATGATGCTGCCCGGGGAGAAACACGATGAGGAGCGGCGTCAAGAGGGTGTAAAGTTTTGAATTCGGGGTAAAAGCTGTGTGGGGCAGGAGTGGATGGCACAGCCTTGTTAGCATGCTGCTGCTGCTAGCTGATGCAGGGGAAATTTGATATCAGGTAAATTTATTTGATTTACATATTTATAGGGCTAAGGGGCTTCTGAGACTGGAGACTGAGACTGGGCTCTCTGGAGTTTTGCCTGTCATACGCTTATCGCTTTTAGTGCTGGCAATGAAGATAAGAACTTTTCTAGGGTAGGAACAATGCTGTACACACCAAATAGAACAAATACAAAATAAATTAATAATAAAAATGGCAGAGACCAAGCCAACGAACAAATAAAAAGAATGATAATCGTAAGCGACCCACGTCGCGCTATCGGTTGGCAATTATTATGTGAGCAAAGTGGCCAAAATGGGGTAGAATATGAGCAGGAGCCAGGGCCAGAACGAGTGTCAGTCAATGTGGACTCTGATTGACTGAGAGCTGAAGGTCTGAGGCAAGCAACCACCCACTAAACCACCCGAGGGCGAGAGCGAGGACGAGAACGTGGGCGATGACGATGACGACAAGGCAATCAGTGCCAAATCAGAACTTTATTTATTTGCTTGTTGTTTGGCAAACATTTACGCCATCAGCAAAACGACACCCAAGAGCCAGAACTCGTTAAATGCTCAGCCATGCGGATGTAATTCAATAAACGAGCGCGCCATCATCAGGGCCGTGCCAGAACCATAGCCGGAGTTGGGTCCGGGCTGACGGCCATCAACACCCAACCGTTTAGCAGGGCTATCCATACAGCTGTGTGTGTCTGTGTGTGAGGCAGCCGCAATTGCCACAACAGCCACTATGACTAAATGACTGACTGACAACCGCATTGAAAGAGACTTCTGTGTGTGTGTGTGTGTGTTTGTGAGAGAGTCTGTGTGTGGTGCAGGGGGATGGTTTATTTACTCACCAAACAACCCCACAGAAGCTTCCCTTTCCCACTCCATCACCATCTACCATGCTCTTTCTCTCTCTCTCATTGTCTATCGCTCCATCCCTTTCGCTTGGTTCATCCTGCGTGCCCAGGCTCAATAACATTTATTGAGTAAATTTCGCACCAGCCTCGTCCTTCGGTCCTCCCCAAGTTTTCGCCACTGTCAACATGTCAAACGTGTGCTGGCTGGTTGGTTGGGGGAGGTATCCCTTCGCTTTTTGGCCTGTTTAAGCGATTTAACGCATCGCAGGGATAATGAAATTTTGATTATGCTCCGCTTGGCTGCACGGTGTTCGTCGTGGCTACACTCTGAGAAAACCGAAATATGTGTAGCATCAAGTAAAGTGGGTGGTATTGATACGAAAATAATACTTAATTGGGTTAAACTATCAACAGGGGTCTATCATCAGACCATATAGGAAATCTTCATTTGCCAATAAGGCTGTTAACTTTGCCAACTAATTGTATATGTAATCAACCCAAGAGGCTTCTCCGCACGATCTATAACACTATCTATCCCATGATGTATTCAGATCTAACTGTTTTATGACCAATTTGTTGGCTGTGTAATTGTTCACTCTCGGATACAAACAATTATGCAATTCAATTCCGAATTAATTGCACAATAAAACACCACACACAAACAGCAACAAAATTCTCATTTAATTGATGGAAAAAAAGTTCCACTCGACCCACATAAATATGCAACACCCACACACAGAGAACGAGAGAGAGAGAGAGACACACAGAGACCCCACTCCAGACCCGCGGACAGCTTCTAAGTGACTGTGCGGCAAATAAAATCAAACACGATTTGGACGGAGAAAAGTATAAATTCCGAAAAATTATGAAAAACTATCAAAACATTTACATACAAGCCGCTTTTGGACGCGGCACTGGCAATCGACAGCGGCCCGCAGTCGGAGGCACAGCCAGAGCCAGAGCCAGAGCCAAAGCGGCGGCCATTTATCAATTGGCCAAGTTGGTCGAAGCGTGGACTTGTTGTTGGCCAACTGGCAGCACCGCTGCCGGTGTCGTTTCATCTTGGGCTGTTGGATGGAGCATAAGAGGGGGAGACTCGCTTATGATGCTTATTGAAAAATTAATTTGCGCCTCGTTCTAATATATAGATATTTTTTACTTCGGCTCTCATTTGCGTATTTCAAAGAGCAATGAATAATGATGATGGTCGGACGCAGAGGAAAATGAAAGAAACACTCTCGACGTGCTTCGTCTGAGAAATTAATATTTGTAATTGGCTATAATTGTTTGTGCCAACGGGCCAACGGACTTGAGAGAATGAGACGAAGACAATGATATTAATGAGAAGAGGGAGAGGGCCTTCAGCCATCCATCCATCCACCTCCTCTTTATCATCGCATTTGGTTGGCATTTGAAAATGTTTAATTGAAAAGAAAGCGGAATTGTTGGGTCTATTCGTAATATAATGAAGTGCTCAACTGTCCGAGCTCTGAAATGTTTTCATTAGTGCACAGATGCGGGGGGATAGCCGGTGCGGGGTGTGAAAAGGGGGTGGTACAGATATATACATATATCATTTGGAAATTGAGTGGATGGTAAATGTGTGAAAAATATAAATGGGATTATTGTGTGGAGTATTAAACGATCGCTTTCAAACAATATTTGTTATCTCTTTAAATCGTGCTGCCAAAACAATTGAATTTGTGGTAGCTTAAATGTGTCTTTCCCCCCCCTTTTAAAGCTCACAAAAGGCTCTCTTAGTTGTTTTTCCTTTAAGTTAATAAACGATTATATCAAATAATACAATACAATTTTTAATTTCCATTCCTAAGCTTCCTAATGAGCTCCAAGTATTCATTCTCCTCCCTCAACTGTTCTAATTGAGCTCTTTATTTGACTCCCACTCTCTATTGCCGGCACAATCCTTTCACCAACTTTCACCCCAAAGTCTCCCGATGGAGAGACTCCGCCAACCCACGCAGCCGCCCTTCCTCCACCCACTTCCTGCTCTCACTCATTCCCACAAAAAGCTCCAACAAAAGAGGAGCTGAACAATGGCTGGCAAAACTTTTCGAGCCAACAATTTCACATAATAATCCTTAAAATGAGTTTAATTTGTAGAGTAAAATTATGAGCAGAGCTGGAGGGAAAGCAGCAATAAGAGACACAGGGGGAGATAGAAAGAGATTGTCAAAGAGACAGAGAGAGCGAGAGAGAGAGAGAACCTGCAGGAAATCTTCCATTTTATGCAATTTATGGCGAAACCCATTATAAAGCTTATTTGGGAGCTGGAGTCGTTCAGTAGGGGGGGGGGGTTTTAAAACTCTATATTCTTGCATATTTCACATGTATTTGTATCTGTGAATCTGGCATTTGTGTATGTATTTGTGATTGATTCGCAAGGGCAAAGGGATGCTCGATTTATGGTCCCAGATACGATTTTTATGGCTCATCTTTTGAGGTGCGTTGTGCGCACCGAAGGAGCGACATAAAAGGAAAAAGACGAAACCGAGACAAACAAAAAAAAACATAATTTCCTGACCGAGATTGCAGCTTTGCGATAATGCCGTGCCGTGCCATGCCGTCGACTTTGACGATGCTCGGCCATGATAATGATGGGCTTATTATTTATAATATTGTTATTTTCGCTAAGGACACTGCTCATACGCCACGGAGTACCAATTAAATTTGGCTCCCTTTATGGCAGTGGGACAGAGTGGAGTGGGGTGGAGGTGGTGCACGCTGTACAGCATCAGCATTCCGAGCCAGACGCAGCGACGACGCCGCCAATTACGTTGACAGGCAGCATTTGCCGAGCAGCAGCATTTACCGAGCACTCAAATGAAGTCATGAATGCCAGCAGCCGCAGCTGGGAGGCGACAGAACGAGACGGCATTTGGCAAAATCAAAAACCAAACAGAAGAAGGTAAAAAAACACATCGAAGAAAAGCCGATCCAGAGAAAAACAGTGAAAAAACCAAAGTGGAAATGGACGGACTGCCGCTGCTTGTTATAAAATGCTAATACGCGCAGCAACTCAGAAAAGCATATACGAGTGCCCATTCGTATAGGAAAAATGCTCGAAAGATTGAATTATTCAATAATAATTAGGCGTGCGAGCGGGACAGCTACTGTGCGCCCCAATATACCCATCTCTATCGAAAACTCACCACACTGGAAGCGAGACAGAGTCGAAAAGAAGGCGGCGCAAGCAGAAAAGTGGAGAAATAGCAGCAGCGCGAGAAAAAACGTAACAAGAGAGCGGAGAGAGAGACAGAGAGAGAGAGAGAAAGAGCGAGCGAGCAGCGAAACAGTTAGGCCAATAAAAATGGTGTCGCTGCTTATGGGGCAGCAAGGGAGAGCAAGCGAGAGCGCGCGAGGGCAGAGTAGTCAGGCAGCGGCAGGCAGCCGGTTTGAAAAGCCACCACCACCAAGGCGCGCACAGTGGTTGTGCCACAGAGCCACAGTCGAGGCAGCCGCAGAGACGGTCGGTTACTTTTCGAACAGACGTGATCTCAAGAGGACGTGTTTCTCCCGGTTCTCTTTCGCTTGCAGATCCAGCGTTGCAGCGCGTTCGTGTGTGAAGGTGACTCTGTGCGTGTACTGATAAATGTATCTGAGGAACGCGCGTGTGATGAACGAGCGAATTAATTAAGCGATAATCAAAACAAATTAACCGCAACGACGACACATACTCGTAAAAAAGTATCTCTGTGCCCCCGCATTGAACTCGCGCTCGAACGAGCAATGCAAGAATAAAACCAACGCAATCCATAAGTAAACCCCGAACCCAAACCCAAACCCAAACCGAACGGAACCAAGTGAACGAACTGCCGCATTGAATCCAGACCACAGACCCTGAAGGCTTTATGTTAAAGCTTTCTAGCAAGCCAGCGCCAGCGACAGCCCCCACCAGCACAGCGACGAGCATGACAGTGACGGGTCTGCGCCAGACGATGACCAGCCCGACGGTGCCGCCGACCACAGCGCTGGGCAACAGCTCCGGGAGCAGCAGCAGCGGCAGCAGCAGCGGGAGCAACAGCCTGGCCAATTCCCTCACCTCGATGGGCAGCGTGAGTCCCACGGCCCATGCGGCCGGGCACCATCCGCTCTCCAGTCCCACTTCGCCGTCGGCCCTGTTACTGGCCCACCAGCAGCATCTCCTGGCCCAGGCACAGCACCAGCATCAGCAGCAACAGCAACAACAGCAGCAGCATCACCAACAGCAGCAGCAGCAACAGCACCACCAGCAGCAGGCGGCACTCCAGCTGGCTGCAGTGCATCCACCGCATCACCTCCACAAGACCACATCCCGGCTGAGTAACTTCAGTGTGGCCTCCCTCCTCGCAGACACGCGGCCGCGTACGCCCACCAACCAGGTCAGCGATGCGCCCACGAATCTCTCCAGCTCCGCCGCCACCTCGCCCCTCTCCCAAGGCAGTGCGGCGGGAACTCCTCCACCACAGATGCCGACGGCGGGACAGCCCACAGCCTCGGCTCCTCCACCAACGCATGCCTTCCATCCCGCCGCCGTAGCCCACCACGCCCACTTGCTGCATGCCGCCCATGCGGCAGCAGCCGCCCATGCTCAGCACCAGCATCAGCAGGCGGCGGCAGCAGCGGCGATGGCGCAATTGCGTCAGGCACAAGCCCAAGCCGATGCCCGAGCCACATCCCCACCCGCCTCCACCAGCTCCACGCCCAACTCCACGCCGGTGGCATCCGCCGCCAACGCATCAGGAGCGGGGACGGCGCACCTGGGCAGCTCCACACCCGCCAAGAACGAGCGACACTCGCCGTTGGGCAGCCACACGGACTCAGAATTGGAATACGACGAGGATATGCTGCACGAGCACGATGTAGATCACGACGAGGAGGAGGACTCCATTGTGGATATCGAGGACATGAATGCCGATGACTCACCGCGCTCCACACCCGACGGCCTGGAGAGCAGAAAGTCGCTAGAGTCACCGCACGGCGGCAATCACGGATCCCAGATGCAATCGACCATCCTTTCGCCGGCGGCTCTGGCCGCCTCCGGTCACGTGCCCATCCGACCAACGCCGTTCAGTGCTCTGGCCGCCGCTGCAGTCGCCTGGGGCGGCATGGGAGCTGGTGTGCCCTGGCCGGGCGCCCGCCAAATGCCGCCTTTTGGGCCGCCGGGCCTGTTTCCGGGACAAGGATTTGGTGGAGGTAAGTGTCGTCTTATATTAATGTTACTCTAGTGCTTCCTTACATGTCCCGAACCGAAATGATAAACTTTGGCCGGAAACATTTGCTGAACCGATTCTGTTTGCAAAGCCTTTCCCTCGTTACTCTTGAGGTCTCTTAAACACTTTGTAATTCGTTTTTGAGGATTGCTCCTATAATCATAGCCTCTCTTAGCCCGCTTTTGTTGTGTTTTGTTTATTGGAAATTGAAATATTCACTTAACCGCTTGGAAAATGGCAAATGATGAGCTGCAGCGGATATAAATTTGCTTAATTGAGTCTGAAATTCGAAAAATATTTCCTTGAACAATATTCATATTCCATTCAAAGCTAAGAAAATATGCATAACCGATTCAGCTTATGGAGGTATTAACCCCACACCTCTCTCTCTCTCTCTCTGTCTATATATTTTAGTCTTTGTCTCTTGCTGTAGCTGCTTTATCTGCACCATTTTGTTGCGCATTTTAATTCAATTAACGGCTGCCCCTCGCCTTAATTGGCATCGATGAGGCACGCCGGCGACAATGACTCTCGCTCTGCACTCTCTTCGATGCGGGTGCTCCATCATGGCCGCCCATCACCATCACCCTCTCCATGCGCAACTGCTGGTTGGGTCGTCCCTCGGTTGTAGTCAAAGTGCGTGCCAATTATTATTGTGATGCTTTAAATAAAACAATGAAATATGCCTGATTGCTTGGCCCATTACTCGCCTCATCATCATCATCCACATATACCACATCAGCGTCCCATCGCATCGCATCGCGACGAGTCGGTTTTGATTTAACTCAATTGGCTCTGTCTGATTATTCATTGGCTGTCGCTTTTTTTCGGTGTTTTCCGGTCTGTCCGGCAGCCCATCATCCAGCCGTCATCCAGCCAGCCCCCCAAACGAAAGAAAATCTAATAATAATCGCATAAAAAGTCCGACTGACTGACTGACCAGACTAATTGAAGCGAGTCTACACGATCTGTATCTGCATGCACAGTTCACACTTTGCACCATGCCCACACTTCCTGGCCACACTCTCGCTCTCTCTCTCTCTCTGTCCACACTTTGGGCCACACAAAAAAGTGTGCACACCCAAAGAAGTCGCACTTTGATGCGGCGGCACGGTTGACGGACATGTGAACTTTAGCTCACTCGACTCCATTCTGGCATCCGCGAACTTTGCGTTTCCGCTTTTTAAAGTTGCCCAACAAACACCCAACTGCAGGGCAAGGAAAAACCAGTAGCAAAAAAGTGTGCATTTTGCAGCGTTTTTGTGGCTGCCATTGTGCCTGTTTTTGTTGTGCTGTGTTGGGCTCTTTCGATGTTTTATAAAGCTGTCAGTGCGGCCGGCCGGTCAGGGCAAGAGTCATGAAAGGGCGTCGTCTAGTATTTTGCATGCTCCGAAGTAATGGAAAATACTCGTTCTCGTACTCGTGTACTAGTGCTATATTAATGAATAGAATGGAAAATCAAATCTGAAGTATGTGAAATCGATAGGAAATCATGTCAACGCATTCCTGAACAAATAAATTAGTGTAGAATCGAAATAAATCAATCTTAATGTGGCTATTCATCATTCCCTAGCCATCATCATCATCATCTTCATCTTCCACTTGAGTTCTCTTTTGTCCCTCTTTGTAGTGAAGAACAAACTATTCCAAACATTTGCCGCGTATTTTGTCATTTGGCTGTCAACTGCTGCATATATAACAACATATAATATGGGAGCACGAGTATGGCTATAAGTATAACTTCATTTCACTTTGTTTCATTTGGCAGCTGTTTTTCTGGTTCCCCCCTGACACTGTCTCGGACTGTGTCTTTGCCTCTGACTCTCTGGCACTGGCACTGGCACTGGCACAGTCTAAACCCCTGCCACAGCAGGTCTCATTAGCGCAGCAGGTTGCCGCTGACTGACTGATGATCCCGATCCCGATCCCGAATCGTATTCGGATCCCCCCCGTTTGTGTGCCACTGAAACTGCCTGTGGCTTGTGCGACCTGTGCCGAGGGCTATCTGCCGCCGCATTATGTCAAGTGTTAGGTACTTAGTGCCCTGCCTGAACGTTTGAAATTCTATCTGTATCTGAAGGTGGCATTACTGTACGTTTAAAGTCGTATCTGGTCTGGTATCCGCTACCGTTTGTCGGCCCTTTCTTTTGGTTAGTTATACTTTTCATGGCCTATTAACGTAAACTATCTCAGATTAAGATTTTGGAACACACGCATAGCCATAGGTTGTTCTGGTGTGTGGCCCACCATCGGCCCACCAAAGGAAAAACCATATTTAGTCGTGCTGAAAAGTGGAAGAATTCCCGTGTGCCTTCATAATTTAACTAATTGCAAAGCGCAGTCAAGTCACGTACCCCTGAGCCACCATTCATTGCAGCTGCATTTCTTGGCAGCCATTATAAAAATTAATTTTCAAGCTGTACAAACGAGCAACAACTTGGGAGTCATTGCATAAAAACGTGGAGTACATAGAAGCCAACACACATGCATATACTCGTACATAGTAGCAGCAGTGAGTGAGTGAGTGAGTGAGTGAGTAAGAGCGAGAGAGGGAGTAAACCTGGCCAAAACGGTAGGTGTGGCATGTCAGCTACGCCCACCCAAAACACGCAATTTTCAACGGGTTGGCAGCAATTTAAACGTTGACAGACGGCTGCTGGACGTGGAGTATGGGTATCTGGTGGCAGAGGAGGATCTGGTGGTAGAGAAGAGCAGTATCTGGCGAGGACAGTGGCAGGGGAGAGGCATGTGCATGCGTTTTAACACCATTTGCAAGGCTCCAGCGGAGACGCCGAACGGCAGTCAAAAGCTAAAATAATATTTGCATTCTGCACGCCATCTAACGTACATAAGCTGTACTAAATACACATCCACACAGCGTTGCATGCAACGCACACACACACACACACAACACATGGATAGGTGTGCTGGCGCAGACATTTTGATGTATGTTTGGGGAAATACAATTTATTTGCATTAAATTACCAAGTCAGGGAGGGACTTGGGGGAAGCCAGACAAAGGCAGCAGCCAGCAGCCAAAGGAGGCGGTTCGGCACTGCGGTATGGGTGGAGCAGGTAGCGAAGAGGCACTGCACATAGCCCCCTCCACCACACGCAGGGTTGAGGAATATATTCAGACAACGGCAAACATTTGCTAAATATTTGTAGACAATTGGTAGTGCCACTAATTTGAACTGCTGCTGCTTCGTAAAAGTATTCGTACTCGTAGATGTGGTTGTTGTTGTTCAGCAGCTGAGTAATTAAACAGCATTTGGAACCTGTCATATCTGCCTCGTATGTGGACAGTGGCAGGCGCATGCGTGTGTGCCGTAGCCCAACCCACGTGGATGGAGTGTTCCACTACTATCTACGTAGCTTATCTTGCCCAGAGGCAGCCAAAGCCGATTGCAATGTGAACTTCATTGCAAAACCCGGTGGAAGCACATGCACACGCAATATGACAAGATTTGTGAGCCAAAGCATAGCATAGCAGCTCCTGCCTTCGATCTCAGTGGACAGTGGGCAGTGGGCAGAAGTGGACTACTTAGAGTTATCTAAGCCAACTGGTTATTGACGCGCACTTCACTAATTAATTGACTTGTGCGACAAGTGTTAGGGATAACATACATAGCCATACCTTCAGAAATACATGAGGATGGAGGAAACGATCCCCCACCCTCGAGAGCCTAATCAGCCGATCCTTGGCTGGAGATAATCATTCATTTAGATGGTAAAACGCAAGTGTGCCCCGCTCTCTTTTGCACCTTTTACACATTTGGTGCTAATTAAAATCCTTCATTATGAAATCAGCCAGAGCTAGAGCCAGTGCCGCCACGGGACGGGACTGACACGAAGGCAGGCCCCTTACGGGTAGCTGTTGCCGTTTGACCGTAAGCGTGTAATTGCATTAGCCAAACGATCGAGCCAGCGCTCCTCAATCGATCTCCGGCGATCCGTCGGACCAAAGATCTGCTCATTTTGCTGTTTTCTTTGTATTGCAAAAGCGATTTTCACTGCAAAAACGTTGTCCAGCTGAAGTTGCTATGCGAAAACGCTTTAATGAAGAATTAATTGCCAGCAATTTGCACCGCAAATCAATCGAGCGTTGTCACCGTCGGCTATATAGAGACACGGCCCAGTCACTCTATGGGGACAAGATTGGTTTGGGCATTCGGTTTTGGTCTACGTCTCCGTCTCCGTCTCCGTCCCGGTCTTGGTCTCAGTATTGGTATTACTTTGGTATTGCCAACGCCAAACGATACGCGTAAATTTCACAATTGCTTGTTGCCTGTCTCATTTGCTGTTGCTGTTTGTTGCTGCTGGTATCGAGTCTTATATGTTGTCTCGTCTACAATACACCGGAGAACTCAAATTAATTGAAAATCCATTACAAACATAGGCTAAATGTCACAATTGGCGTTTGTGGCATGTATTTGCACTGGCAATGGCGATGCTGGCGACGTATTGCCCCAGCACCAGCACCAGCACCACAGCAGCAGCAACAGCAGCATATACAATGCCTATAAAAGAGCAAAAAGGCGAAAACGAGTCTCGCACTCGGGCTGGGACGTGCGTGGACTGTCCTCTGTCTCTCTCTGCCCACTATCTGTATCTCTTTTTGTCTTGGATTGTTTTGTAATAGGCCTTCAGGAGGGAGTCGGGTGAGGGTACGGTGTATTGGACTGTGAAACGGGGGTCTGGGGGTTTTGGGGAATTCAGCTCACTTGCTACAGTTTCTGGCTGGCAGCAAGTTGCAACTGCAATGGAAACCCCATTCCAGCAATTTAGCGACAAATGAGCAATTAATTTTAAAATAAATGCAAAAGGAGCCTAGAGACAAAATAGTTGTTACAATTTAATGAAAAAGAAACCGAAATGAGAAATTAGGTGAAAACTCGCACTAAAACAAATTAGCGAAATTAAATTTACCAGAGAGTGAAACAAAGACTAGCTCTCAAGTAAACAAATGGTTAATAATAAAGAGGATTGGAGGAGGCTTAACGATTTCGAATATTGATTATCATGTGTAGAAATGACTGCCACAATGATCACAATTGATGTCCAATAAGCCACGGATGATACACAATAATCACATCCCCACGAGTCAGCCACAAAAGTTGTATAAATATTATTGTAATGAAATATCATAAAATCAAAATCGAATGCCGAGACAACGAAAAAGAGCTGTAAAAGTTGTCCGTATCGTTTATATGCTAATTTAGCAACTAATTTATGGCCAATACAACAAGAGCGACAACAAAATACCAAACAAAACCAAACAAGCCTCAGACTTCACACAGAATGCAGCCAAAAGCCAAAAGCTGGCTTCAGGGAGGAGAAGAAATACAAAACACAAAATATATTTATATTTTTATTTATATTTATAGAGGCCAGGCCGGAGCGCGTCTCCGAGTCTGTAACAAATTTCTGAATGCTGCCGGAGATGGGCCGTATGTGTATCTACATATGTATGTGGCCTCTTCATTATGGGAACTGGAATCAGTTGGTGGCTTTATCGGAGTGTTCACATTTCGTTTCACCTTGTTAGGCCATACGAAATGCTTTTACGACCTGCATACAGAAACTGAAAAGCTGAAAAACTGAAACTGAAACACACAAATAAGTAAAATTATATGCATATCACTGACAGATAAGGTCTGTCCCGATCGGAGTTGATCGGGCATTAACATAACTCTGGCATGTCACACTAATTACTTAATGAGCCAATCGCCAGCAGTCCCCCGATGCAGTTTCAGTTTTAGTCTTAGTCTCAGTCTCAGTGCCAGTTCCAGTTCCATCCTGAAGCCCCCAACACATGATTATTAGTTTTGATTCGGCCTGGGTCTGACTCTCACTATAAGCCGGATTTTTATGGTCTTATGGCGGGCTGGACATTTATTTGTCCCTCGATATCATAACGTGCCAGAAAATGTGTGTGAAAACATAATGTTTCTGGGTCTTGGGAAAGCCCAGACTCTGGAGGAATCTTCGTACTTTTGGTATATCGATGAATACTTTTCCCTTTGTGTTTATGTTGTTGATTTTGTTGTTGTTGCATGCCCCATTTACCAGATGCAGGGCATAAAAAGCAATTACAAAGGCATGTTCTCCCCTGCTCCCTCTGTTCTTCTCTGGCCACCATCTGTTGGTATCTTGGCCACGTTTGTCACTCGACAATTTCAATTTGTGTAATTATGCGTAAAATTAAAGCGTTGCATATCATTTGCATTTGTCTTTATTTTGATTCCTGCCCCTGCCCCTGCCACCTCCCCCCTGCCACTGCCACTGCCACCGCTGCTGGGAAGATGTCTTCTTCTTGGTTGTGCCTCGAAACAAAATGCTCAATAAATTACGCGTGCCTCAAACGGAGAGGGATCTGACCCGGACTGACTGCATCTTTAAAATGCCATTTGCATCTTTGTGGTTTGGCGCAGCCTCAGGGCAGGCTCATTACTTTCATTAACAACACTCCAGGCGAATGCCAGAGCATGGGGCATGCAGCATGCAGTATGGGGCATGAGGCGGCAGGCAACAGCTGCTGATTCTGCTGTTGCTACTGCTGCTGCCGCAGTCTTTATAAGGATTGCACGTTTCTTTCTGTTGCTGTTGCTTTTTCTTCAGACTCTGTCTCTGTTTCTGCTCTGTGCCTTTGTTTGCCAAAACAAAATGCCCAAATTAAAATTGTTTTGCTGTGGCAAGAATCGAACAGAGACAGAGAAACAGCAACAGCAACACAGAGAGAGAGATAGAGATAGAGATAGAGAATCAAGTGGGGCATGCTGTATGGGGACCACTCGGGGAATGCATTTCCCGTCGCTCTGGCTGCTGCTGCTGCGGCTGCTGCTTTGTCTGACAAATAGTTTAGACAGCAAATTTATTGGCCACTTAAAGGAGTAATTACCGTATATTGTTGTTGCCGTCGCTGCTGTCTTGGCCGTCCGCTTTTAGCCATGACAAGGCCAAGGACAGAGACAGCAGCCAGCAGCCAAAAGCAACAAAAGCCAATCGTTGACAGCACTTCATTCAGCATTAAGCATTCAGCTCGACATTAACTTTGCATGCAAATTTGCGCTCCTCTAATTGGACAAATCTAAGCAATCAACTAATCAACACCTTCACCTCTCCTCTCTCCTTCCAGATGCCAATGAGCCGCCCAGGATCAAGTGCAATCTCCGAAAGCACAAGCCCAACCGGAAGCCTCGCACTCCATTCACCACACAGCAGCTGCTCTCGCTGGAAAAGAAGTTCCGGGAGAAGCAGTACCTGAGCATTGCCGAGCGGGCTGAGTTCTCCTCCTCGCTGCGACTCACCGAGACCCAGGTGAAGATCTGGTTCCAGAACCGTCGGGCCAAGGCAAAGCGCCTGCAGGAGGCAGAGATCGAGAAGATCAAAATGGCTGCCTTGGGCAGGGGAGCGCCAGGTGCCCAGTGGGCCATGGCAGGCTACTTCCATCCCAGTCTGATGCACTTGGGATAAGTGGCGGCCCAGTTGGTGTGCGTCCATGGTCGCCACCAACGCGCCCCGAGCCATAGTCCTCCCACGAGTGGGCACTCCGATAACCAAATAGCTGAGCCACGTCCCGCTGGAACAGGACCAGGTACAGGCACAGGCATAGGCCCTGAAACTGGAGCCGGCACAGGCTCATCCTGAGCCTCAGATGTGCGGAAAACCCCCAAAATTTTGCTGTGATGTTAGCGCATTTTATGTTACGATACTTCCAAATGTTGTTTCAAATGCACCCTGTAAATACTATAAGCGGGAGTTAGAGAGAAAGAGAGAGAGAGAGAGAGAGAGAGAGAGAAAGAGAGATCTAAAGAGATATGTTATAGCGAGCTGGTTCCAAATCCAATCGAACATTGTATATATCAAGGTAAAAGCAAGCAGAGAAATGTTTCCTAATTGTACATAAATCCTAGCAAGTAAACCCAATCATGAAAATTTCGTTGATTCGTTGAAGGAAAATCCCCCGAAATTGATTAACAGAATCAAAAGTAATTTATTTGCAAAACTCAAGTCAATAAGCATTAAACAAGAGAAGAGTGAAGAAATGGCATCAACTAAAATGATACTTGATTGTATTGTAATTTATAATTTGCATCGTAGGTCAGTCTAGCAAACGAATCGGATGGATCGTATGTATGTATTTAAAAAATACCTGTAAGCATCTACACTAAAATAAACTAATCTAAAGCTCCAACTATGCCGTTAAATATACATTAAATATACCTAATACCACAGACCTATACACATACATAGTTCATAAATGCATAATATTATATTAATACCATATAGCGTTAATCCTCTGTAGTTGTTTAAACATAAATCATAAAAACTAAAAAAAAATCTAAAAAAAATGTCAAAAAAGGAAATACAAATCACACACAAGAAGTGCGGAAGAAGAAACCAACAAAAAATCATTGAAAAAATATATAATTATACAAAAAATTTAAAAGAAACTTTGTTTTAATTTGGACGCAATTGGAAATTGCTTGGAACTTCTCCTTAAAATATAGTTTTCTCTGATGTGGATGTTCCATGTGCCTTTGTGATGCAACCGAAATCTTCCTTAATGCGGAATTATTTAACACATTGTAAGTATTGAATGCCTTTAATCTGTGGTCAATCTGCAATACTAGATGAAAACTAAATTGATTTGAATAAGGTGTGAAGCTTTCCAACTAAATGAACGATTGTGTAACAGCGATTGCTTAATTGCTAAACTATAATATGAGGAGTCGAGGCGGGCCTGAGTCTTCGTTATGAGTATCAACTTTAAACTTTGTGCAATGGTCCTTTAACTGTGATTACTTGAGTTAGAACGCAGGTGTCTGGCATCAGATGTTCCTCGAATGGTCTGAAAGATCGTGTTGGATTGAGTTCAGGCTGTGAGCAACAGAGGCAACATAGCATTCTTATCAGCAGGCAATTAATATTTAATTAATCAGGCAAGCTGTTGCTGGGGCACGGGAACGGGGACCATATGTGGCCCACATGGCGTATACTTATTGATGTTCACATTGCACTCTCTCTCTCTCTCACTGGCGTAGATGTCTTAGCTCTCCGAGTGGAGGTTAGGCGTGCAATCAACGAATTAAGATTAAACATTGAGTGATTATCAAATTGTTTGTATTATAATTTTTATTCCTACGCGATTTGTCGGGTGTCAGGCCGGGTTCAATAACAAATCTGAATTCCATTTATTCCCCCATTTGTTGTTGACAATTGGACGAGCGTCAGTGGTAGTCGACTGCTGCTGCTGCTGTTGTTGTTGCCGTTGTCTTTTGCCTCTTATCGCGTTGAATTAAAACCCAATTAATTTAATTACAAATGGAAATAACACTACGTCGGCTGCAGTCGGCAGCAATCTGAACGTCGCGACGCCAGCAACACGTCAAATAATTTTGTTATTTTGATTTATTTAACAAGTGTATCTCTGTGTGTGTGTATGTGTATGTGTTCCTGCATGTGTGCAAGTGCGTGTGTGCTCAATAAATAAATTAAAATATTATTTGCCAGTTTTGCAGCTGATAAGCGACGAAATTTCCATGAATTCAGCATCGTTTGGTCTGAACAAATATTTGTTCAAATTGTTTTAGTTTTGCGTATTTTTCTTAAGGTTTGCCCTTTCTGATTGTGCAATTATATTACAAAAAATAAGCTAATAGCAAAAAATATGGGAAACAGAAGTGTTTTTTTTTTTTAATTCAAAATATAAAGGGAAGAAACGCAGGCACCAGACAATTTGCGATATCAGTCGAAGATGAATTTGACACAAATCCTAAGCTACACAAAAGGTTACAGTACATTTAGCCATTACGTATTTATTGAAACTTTGCAGCTTCTTTTTTATAATTCCGTTACTAAATCATAGCTGAAACCATCGGCTTAGTCTGAATGTCAATGATTAATCAGCAGAAAAAGCTAGGTCAATGTCAATACACACAAGCAGATGTCTCTGTTTCGCGTCTGAATCATTTTTTAGATCTGGTACTGATTCTGCTTGGACTATGGACCCCTATTACCAATATATTAAATTTGCGAACATAAGGAAGTAAATTTCAGAATAATTGAGAGTTCTGCCTGTCATATTCATTGCTCGTTAATCTCGCATCGCCATATAGCTAAGCATCGTTATGGCTCGTTTCTCAAAGCCACAGGGGGCCAAGAGCAGCCTGCTAACAATTTATACGATTTGCATTCAATTTGTTAACAATTAAAATGCAATCGCTGGATGTTTTATTGGGGAGAAATAAAATAATTAAATTAATTATGCATTTATTATTCATCAAATACTGATAAATGCGTTCGCCAATGAATGCAAATTTTCTACAGCAGCCGCGAGTTCTTATCTCGAATGTCAGATCGATTGTCGACGCAATTAATTACGCGTATATAATTACAATGCCCTGCCTACGCTGACGCCAACGACTGACGCCCATGCAGCTAGTGGGGATCGGGAATGGTCCGGATCGACTGAGGTCGGGAGTCCGTCCCCACGTCTGTTTATTAATTAGTCCCGGCTACGCCTTCAGGTAGCCGCAGGTGGTGCTGCATGCAAAACGCACCACACCACACAAAACCACGCCACAACGCACAACGCACAGCATCGCATCGCATCGCATCGCAAGGCAGAGCTTCGGAAAGTGCAATGCGTTAATCAAAACGTAATCAAATCATTTGGCAAGCAGCAAAACTGAACCTCAAGTTCCCCTGTAGCAGCTTCGGCGGCAGCATAATCAGAGCCTGGTCACATTGGTCGCCTGCTGCGCCCTGGCCGGGTCCAGCAATTAAGCTTTATATCTGGCCTAATGGACCGAGCGCCGCCTGCGCTGATTGCGGGCATTTGTTTGGCGTCGTCTCTGTTCCAGTCCCATTCCCATTCCCGCTCTCGCCTGTTCCTGTCCCTCAGTCTCTCGCTCAGCGCCAAATCAAATGTGTAGCCCCCATTGGACGCAATCTCAGTGCCAGTATCCATATCGACTGGGGCCCCGGCTACCCCACCTCCCAGGTCACAGCTTGATATTAACGCCCAACTGTGAGGCGGCGCATTTACAATGATAATATTTGTGTTCAAAGTTATCAATGGGCCAGCCGCCGCCGACGACGACGACGACGACGACGACTTGCGGTGAATGTGAATGTGAATGGGAATCGAGGGATGTCGAATCGCGGCAGAGCCGAGCAGAGCAGTTATGATGTGCCTACAAGTCGATTTCAGTTGTTTTCTGCTAAATTGATTAAGTCGTTCGGATTCAGACAACTGTTAGATAGAGAGAACATCGTGTACACATCATACACGTACGCTCTTGATAAGGAGAACTTCCATCGTACCACAGACACTCGCCACAATCCCACGTGGTGGTGTGGAGTGGAGTGCAAAGCCAAGCATAACATTTTTTAATTAACACACTCACACTGAAACACATGCAAATGAGCTCATTATGGGATGATTATGCAAGATATACTCGTACTCGTACTCGTATTCGTAGTGCTAGACAAAGTTCCCCAACTCCCTGCCAGACAGTAGTTTTTCCAGACCAACACCAGCACCAACATCATCAACATCAACATCAACATCATCCATCCACTGACAGCAAGTTCAACAAACGTAAATTGCTCATATAAAATGATCTGTGTTTCATTCACATTGGATCTGTGTTTATGTGCTCGGGTATATAGTGAAGATTCATTCATAAAGTCAAGCGAATTGGAAATCCGTTTGCTTAACCCGCTTTCTGTCGCTGCTGCCCAGAGACTGCCTGCCCCCAAAATATATATTTTCATATTCATATTCCGCTGAATCGCTCTAAAGTTCGGCAGACGGCATGGCGGTGGATGGATAGCCCGGCTATTAACTCGTATGGAGAGCACTCCGCAATTACCGCGAATAAATTGAGGTAATTAGGTAATAAAAATAATGTTTTCACCTCGTTATACGTAAGCATGGGGAGGCAGCTGCTCTCTGTAATTCTCGGAATACTCTCCCTGCACTGCAACCACCTGATAGGAAGGTGTTCCGATCTTCAACCGTTTCATGTGTGGACTCAAAGTAAACATTTCAATTTCTTTTAAATATCGGATCTCCCTTGTGAAGTACATAATTATTTCCCAATCCAAATTTAAGCATTCCGCAGTCAAATGCTTTCTCAAAATGTAACTTTTTCTGTCTCATTTTATGCAAATGATTTAGTTTCCCTGGAATTACCTGGCCGTCAATTAAATTGTACGCCTACTCCTTCCCTCGCACTTTGTCCGCACTTCGTTTATTTTAATGCATTTGAGCAGAGTTTCACTTGTGCCGTTTTAGGGTCAGGTGTTCGCTAGCTTAATTTTATCGGACTGGTTTTTTGTGGGTTCGGCTAAGCGCTCTTAATTGGTAATTTCAATTTGGCTTTCCTTCTGGGTGAATAATGGAATGGCTGAGGAAAACGCTGTCATAATTCTGTCATTGTTATGGCAGGGTCTCTGTTCAGTTCAGCTCTCACACTTTTCCGGTATTAATTTTTTGGTTAACTGCATAAATTCCTGGAAATTGAACTGTGTAGAATGCAATTAAACAAAATAGCGTGAGATACGCGTCCGATACAGGCCGTGGCAGGAGAAGAAACAGGAGCAGGAGCCAGAACATTGTCGTGTCTCCCATGCCCCGAGGCTGAAACCTAATTTCCAAGTTTAGAATTCTGCGAAAACGGTCCCAGCGCTACAACGCCACTCGGTCTCCCTCTTTCGCAGTCTTCTGTCTTCCTCCGGCACAGTCTATTATTTCACCTTCTCGCTCGCCCAGTCTTCTATCTCTCTCTCTGTATCAGTCCGCTGTTTCCCTCCCGCTGTATCTCACCTTGTGAAGTTGAGTTTACGTTTTTGAATACTCAATTAAATTTTTGCGCCCAGTGGCTGTTGGGGCTGTCGTCTTCGCTGCAGTTTCACTGCACTTTCCTGTAGTTTCGCACTATTTTCAATTGAATTAAATGCAGTTTACATTTTCTGGCGAACAATTTCAAGGAATCGCGCATATCAAGCGCGTCGCCTTCGTCGTCGTCGTCGTCGTCTTCGTCGTTGTCTTGGCCGGCACGCTCCGTTTGGGCCCACAATTAATTTGCGCCCCAAAAACCGAACGAACGCACGTACGGGGAGAGTCGCTGGGAGATACATTAGCGAAAGTGTAGGTCGTCGCCAGAAGATACAATTTAATTTCGATATTCCCTAACTAGCTGTGGCACTATGCCTCAAATTATGTTCTCCAGAGCAGAGCGGAATTTGGGCCTGCACATTTATGTGGAATGATAAGAGCATCGCAGAAACAAAACTAACAAACCTTTGAATGTGAAGGTGGAGAATCCCATTGGATCTATCAATTAAACCCTGGCTTAGAGTTTTTTGGGCACATAAATATATTCATCTGAATGGTTATACTCGTAGAAAGCAGTTGAGAGCATACTTCATTGGCTATTGTGTGCAATAAAGTTGTATTTTTGTCCCTGTTTCGTGAGCTCCCATTTAATTTTCAATCTGTGAAAGAGCATTTCCATGTCGTTCTTTGGGTGTTAACTGGGTTTCTCCTTAGCTTTTAATTCATGCGCCCGGATTGTGTGCGACAGAGACGCCAACAAAATGCAAAATTTGTCTGAAGATTTTAATCGTCGGCATGCGCGCCCAAAACGGCCCCAAAACAGCAGCAACCATCCTGGCAGACAGGCGACCAGGCAACACCAACGTTAAGGCCAAGATCCGTGCCTGGCTGTTCGCATTGATTCGAGCCAGTAATGTTTTCTAGGTTGCTGGAGCTGTTCACAGAAAGAGCGAGAGAGTCACAGAGAGAGAGAGAGAGAGAGCTCCGGTTTAGAAAGAGGGCGGCGGGAATTGTGGGCGGCGCATGGCTGGTCAGAGACAGAGCCACATTCAGAGACAGGGCCACGTCCAGTGCCAAAGCCAGAGCCAGAGGCAGAGCCAGAGCATGTAATGTTAGCTCGTTCCTCTTGTGCCATGGTTGTTGTTGCTCCTCTGCAGTTGCTGCTGTTGTTGTTGTTGTATTTGTAGCTACAAGACAATTTACTTTTGTGCGAAATTAAGTGGCATCTGCAGCATGGCATTCCACTTGACTCCACCAGCAGCAGCAGCGGCATCAGCCAGGGCCTCAGTCCCATCCACATCCATGCCAATCCAAATGCCCAACCCCATCCTCGGCCCCATTCCGAGTACCAGTCCCAGAGATGCAGCTCCCATTCGCATCTGCATCTCTCTGTGTATATGTATCTCTCCTGCCGTCCGTCTGCCTCTCTGTCTCACTGGGTGATTGTGTGCATCCGACTCTGCATCTGTGTGGGTCTCTGCTGTGCATTTGTGGATCTCTCGCTCTTGTGGGCAATAACTAATTACATTCGCAATTATTTCATGTTTTGGCCAATTTAGTGGGACAAATTTATCTGCGCGGTGTCATCTACTTAGAATTGATGGCTTGCCATATGAAGCTGTTTGCTCTTGTCTTTATACTCATTGTAGTTGCGGTTGCGGCTATTACTGCTGGTGGGGCGGTGGTGCGACTAGTGTTGCTGTTGCTGTTGCTGTTGTTGGTGGAGCCATTAGGCGCCCTGGGGGCAAGTGAATGACGCTGATTGTTGTGTGGCAAATAGAAAAATGCATCCCACTGTCCTGCCACTTCATCTGCCCCCACTTGCACTTGCCTTTGTGCTGCTGCTCTTCTAATGCTGAGAGGCTGGGGCTGGGCAAAATGCAATTATTAAGCAAATTAGCAAACATCTAGATATTCCAGCAAGACGTTGGGCGGCCAACGAGGGGCGCCATTGATGGGGCCATTTCTCATTCATTCATCAATCTCGGTTGTTCCCGTATAATGTGTCTCAGTGGGGGATGTACGTACGATAGAATGGAAGGAGCAAGAGCCATTGCTCATTTGATTAGGTTTGATTGTTTCCGTGAGATTGCAAATACTTGTGTAGCAGCGGAATTGAAAGACAGAATGGATATAGCAGAAGAAATGTTCAGGCGTTACTGTAGTGAGTATGTTCTTATGCTAGTGAGTAAAATATACGCGAAATCAATCTATTTGATGTACTTTTGTATCTACAGATAATATGGATTGAAAACGAAAATACTCAAACTTTTGGAATCAAAATTGATCCTAAGGATATGATGATTTCAGATGTACATATATGTGCATATGTACATTTGTATAAAAACTTGAAAAACTTATTAGTAATTTATTCAGTTTAAGGCAGATAGATAAAAGACAGATAAAAAGTGTAAACTCTTTAGGGACTTCTCCGTATTTACCACTTATTTTTACCACTTTGATTCTCTAACTTATCCTCCATTCATTCAACATCCTGAAATGTCAGCTATAAGTACAATCTTTCACCAAAAACAAAAATTTGCTTTTACATTTCCATTTCCCTCATTGGCTTTTCGTCCGACTGATAATTCTTATAAGTATTATTTTGCATTTAAAAAGGAGGTAGGACGTTTTTTTTGCAACTGAAGAGCTACATTTATTGCTTTACACTTCCAATTATAACTCAGAAATCCATGGCAAGTGGAGACAATAAAATTCACAAACAACGAGATTTCTGCCCACGCAGAACACATATGCACACTTATGCATGTGTGCACACACCACAAGTTCATGAATGTAAAAGTATGTATTTACGTATGTATATATGCATGTATGTATGTACATATGTATGTAGGGGCAGACAATTCACCTTAATTCAAGTAGAAACGATTTAACTCCCACGGCAGCACCGAGTGGCTATTATGTTGTTGCTGCTGCTGTGGTTGTTGCTCTTTTATTTTATATGAACTTAATTTTCCCCGACTCGACCGCACAACCACACACAATACCTAATACTTAATACACCGCACACACACCGTACACACATATATGTATGTACAGAATACCCATACAAGCGTCAGACAACCCTTTTTCGAAAATGTAACGGTAAACGCAGCCATTTATTACATTTTCACCCGACAAACAGTCAGAAAGAGAGGCGAACACACAGAGAGAAAGAGAGGGAGAGAGAAGGAAAATCCATACACCAGAGACCCTTTCGCCGAGCAAGTGCGAAAGAGAAGGGTCAGGCTGGGGGGTCGGTCGGAGTATTTGCCATCCCATAAACCCCACTCCCCGAACCCAAAAAGGATATGACGTTTTGCTTTTCACTTGGCAAGTGAGTGGAAATTTGTTTCATTATAATTATTTTCCACAATTGGACATATTAGTATGGTTGCGTTGCCGTCGACACCGGCAGAGGCAGAGGCAGTGGCAGCGACATCGGCAACGACTGCGACTACGACAGCGACAGCGACGCCATTTTTGCAATTTTCCCGTGGAAATAAAAGCAGTCAAGTGTAAGGAATTGCCAGGCAAAAGGACACGCAGAGTCGGGGGGAGGCCCACATACGAAAAGAGCACCCACACTATATTACCATCTCTGTCTTCAATCTTCCCGTGCGCATGCTCAACACAGTCGCAGCCTCAGTGAGTTCCGTGGTGAATGTGGCTCCCCCTGAATGCTTTTGGGGTAGTTTCTTATTGATTTTAGGCCATGTACTTGCACTCTTCCCCAACTTAAGCTCTGTATATAATCGCTCTCTCTCTCTCTCTCTCGTGGTTACGTGCTGGGAATGACAAAACATAAAGTTATAATAATTTTTCTTTCCGCTTAATTTTGCTCGGGTTCAGAAGAGGAGAAACGTCAGACTGATAGTCCGTGTAAGGACATTTTGACTGCTATTGCTGCCCTCACTCTTACTCACTCCCTGTTACAGTACCAGTACCAGTCCCAGTCCCAGTCCCAATCCCTCTCTCGTTCTCTTTCTTTATGGCCATCTCTTTCTGGCTACCACAAAATGACCTGGCGTTGGCACTTTTAATTTGATGCCTTTATATATCCAGCACAAAAGGATACCCCCGAGACCCAGCTTCCAGATGATGGTATATAAATGTTTATATCTATATATGTGTGTATGTTTGGTGTATGTGTGTTGTCCTGTATATAGATAGTTGGCACATAAGCCATGAGTGGAATTGTGGAGCAGCTTCCCTCCATGTGCGTGCGCTCCTTGGTGCGTGGGGGTCCCCAGAGGGTCGCGGGGCGAGCGTAGGAAATACAGCAATTAGAGCCATATTAACCGTAATTAAATTTAATTGTTTAATTAAGCGCGAAAAGTGAGGAAGACATTTTGTGATTTTGTGCAATGGCCAGCTCCAGCACGAGTGGGAGCGGGATGGAGCCACTTATTATATACCATATAATCATACTTTGTGGATTGGGGACTCCCCTGCCAAACGCCTGGAGTGGGTCCAGTCTGGGTCTCTCCGGTCTCCGGCTGTGGATGTGGCTGTGGGTGGGTGCGACGGTTGGCTGGGATCTGTGCGTGTGCCTGGGATTGCGTGTTTTTGGCTTTTTGATTACATTGTTGTTACTCTGCTCTGCTCTGCTCTGCTCTGGTCGGGTCTGTCTGGGTGTTGGTCTAACAAATAGCCATGTGATTTGATGCGACGGCTTTGATAGTCAGCCAATTAAGCATTGAAACGTAAATTTTTGCACAGTTCGCATTAATTAGCTGTAGTCCAGGGTAGATATGGATGGATAGGAGTGGCTTTTAGAGTGGAGCCTGATCAGAAATGTAATGGTTGTGCATAATTTTCTGGATAAATTAATTTCAATTAAGACGAATGCCAATGTAGGCATGTGTACCACGATCTCACCGTCCTAATGAAGGAGATATAATTGATTTGATTATAATTCGTAGGAAATTTAGGTGTGGGCTTGTTAATGAAATATAAAAGTTTCAAATTGTAATGAGGTTTCATTATATTAATAACTATTTTATACAGAATTATACTAGGTTTCAAAATTCTTTACTTGTTACCATTAGTGACAGCCAGCTCCATCTTGAGTTTATGATTCGTTTCATTTGGTAGGTCTCTCCCATTATAAATGATAATAGGCATCTAAATGGAAACAAAAAGGACTTGTACGGCTTTCTAGTGCATCTGTCTGCCGTATAATGAGTATATCTCTGAGTTCCCATCTCGTTTCTGACTAAAGAGGGCACCCACATCGATTAATTATAGAGGCCACAATCGCAGCAGCAACTATGGGACATCAGTCATTTCTCGAACTCTAGATTGACTTGCAATAACGTCGTGGAAAATTAGCATCAATCAAATGCAGGTGCAGACGGCAGCAACAACTGCAGCATTCTAAGCAACAGCCAACCATGGAAACGAGTTAGCTGCGAATAGGACAAATACAAAAACAAATACAAATCCAAATCCAAATCCGAAACCAAATCGAAATCTCAGAGGCTGTCTCGACAGCCAACAGATGTCAAGTGGCCCGCATGACTCTGTGAACAAATACAGAGGATGCCAGGCTGGCTGGCTGGCTGGCTGGCTGGATGGTCACAAATGTCAACCACAATGCTGACATCTTAATAATGATGAATTAATGGGCAAACAAGCCAAATGACAATGGCAACACGCAAGCATTTAATAATTTTTCTATTATAAAGAGGAGTGGGGGTGAGGGAAATGCATTTCGGTTTGAATTGTGGGAATCGAAACTCTGCCAAAATGTCCAAGATTCTATTTGGGCATTGATTGAGAGCAGCGGCATCAATTACAGAGATCGAGGGGACGAGAGTGGAGTCTCCGGCTCTCCAGTTTCGGGTCTAGAGCTGCCAACAAATTCACAAATATCACTTGATTTTTCACATGTTACTACTGCCGCTGAAGCTGGAGCTGCAGTTGGAGTTGAAGTTGGAGCTGGGGCTGTTGATGCTGCGGATTCTGCTGCAATGGCCAAGCGACGTTCCATGGCTGCATAAATCATCCTCCAGCCATATCCACAGACACATCCACATCCACATTCACATCCAAAGTGAGCATGTCAAAGGTGCAGCAAGGATTTGAATGTGCCCCAGAGAAACAGGGAGAAAGAGAGGAGAAAATATGAAGCCATTGTTGATGCCGCATTTCCATATAAAATCGAAGCCAATAGAGCGACAAACATATAGACAGACACCGAAAGAGGGACCGAGAAAGAGAGAGAGAGGGAGATGGGGTGGTTTGGGGGAGTGGGTTCAGTTTTTGGTCGGGTTTATTATGCACGCGGTTAATGTAGTCATCGCTGTGGCTGCCGAAGCAGGCGGCAGTGGCTGTGGCTGTAGCTGCCGCTCTGCTGACTGGCCGGACATATGCAAAAAAGCCGAGCCAAGCAAATAAGAAAC
The DNA here is from genome assembly GCF_900245975.1 of Drosophila guanche. NCBI lineage: Eukaryota > Metazoa > Arthropoda > Insecta > Diptera > Drosophilidae > Drosophila > Drosophila guanche. Next base: position 2,006,079 of record NW_022995749.1, read on the forward strand.
CCATCAGAATTTCTCACTCCGACCAGGCGCTACGACAAATAAATATTTTAACTCACAATAACAAAAGGCAGAAGGGGGAAACGGAAAGGGAAAAGGAAGAAGGGATGCGGCCCGAAACGGAGGTTCAGCCTTTGGGGACAACTGGGCTGGCATGACCAGACTCAGATGCTGTTAGCTGGGACAGCGATGGCCGAACCAGCACGAGGGTTGCCACAGAAAATGTTTAACCAAAGCAAGTGGGTATGAAGTAGAACACTTGGAACTGAACCAAACTTATCTGGCAGCCCCCGCTGATCCCTCATAGAACAGAGAGATGTTCATCTTCTCAGTGCACCGCCGCTGTTGCAGGGCCAGAAAGCCGCCCAATCTGGCCATCATTTGTTTAAATATGCGCCTGCAACAATCCGCAGCAACAACAACAACAACAACAACAACAACAGCAACAACGGGGCAACGACAACAACATCCGAAGTTGCACGTTTAACAATTCAATTTATTTGCAACATCAAAATTTAACGAACATGAAATTGCGAGAATTTTAAGATTTTCAGCAGAAACAAACGAGCGACACGATCCTGCAGACTCTCCGAATGTCTCAGTCTCCGTCTCTGTCTCTGTTTCAGTTTCAGTTTCGGATCAGAGTCGATCCATGGGATGGCCATGCCCCCATCCGCTAGCCCCCTCTTTTTGAGCATTCTGTTAGCCGTGTGTTTGCTCTGGGTTTTTGTTTGTCGCGCGCTTTTGTTCTTTTGTGTGTCTTTGTCGTGGGGTTTGCTTAGCTGGTTTCCAGCGGCCAGCTCTTCAGCTCCTCAGACCCACATCTCCAGGGGTAGAGGCAGCCCAGCGGCAGCCTACGACTGCGGGTGCAAAGAGTCAACAATTTAGCATTCAAAGAAATATTTTAAATTAAAATTTCTGAAATTTTCGTCAATAAGCGGCTTCAAAAACAATGCAAGACGGGCTTCGATCGCAGATCGAAGTCCGCTTAGCCGTAGCCAACAAAAAAAAAGAAATCCATGAATACTCTCGAGTATACGAGAGACCAGTCCTCGTTTAGCTTTTTAAATACTTGCACATAAATACATACATATGTACATGCATACTCGTATGTGTGCCTCTTTCTATCTGATTTATAGGCCACAATGTGGGACTCGCATTAGAGCTGAAGATGTTCCACATATAAATCGATTAAGTGGGTAAAATAATGGTTATACTCGTATGACTTTAGAGCGAATTTCAAAGAGAAAACTATTCATGATTGCAATTAGAATTACTAAGAAACTGACGAATAAGTAAATATAATGCAAGTTGGACTACTTTTTAAAGCATAAGTCCAGTTCAAGGCAATGCTTTTAAACGGATTTCCATTACTGGTCTCTATCCCACGCTCTCTTTTATTTGATTATCCATAATAACTAACGCCTTGCGGGCGTTTATATTTATTGGTGCTGCTCCTTTACGAGATGACTGGCTCATCACATCCAATATTTACCTTTCTCATCATGAGATTGCCATTTCAGATGAGTTTTTTGTATGCCCCCTGTGAGCTGTTCTGTTTGTCTAATAGGCTAATCACACATCAGGCAAAAAGCGAGGCACAAAACAACACAAACACAGAAAAGGACACAGGAGCAGGAGCAAGAGCAATGGCTGAGGCTGATGCTGATGCTGAGGCAGAGAGAGCGTCCAGCAGTTAAGGGCAAGGATCTATGCCAACAGGCCAACAGGGAAGAGCAACCCCCGAGTACCGGTCCCGAACCTCTGAGTCTGAGTGAGCCCGATGTGAAAGTCAACAATGGTAAGCGGCTTAGCGCTTGTAACTATGACAGGGAGCAGGCGCAGGACTCTCAGATCCCGGGATTACAGTAACTTTTTCGTAATTGCTTGTAGCCGGCAGCATTGTGTGCCTCAAGCGATTTCTTAGCGGCACGCGGCAAAAATAAATTAACAAAGTTCGTGAGAGCTGCAGAGCGGGACAAGCATTGGTATGGAGTCGGGAATTGGTGGGAAGAGCTGGAATTCTCAGCTGGAATTGAATATTTTATTTGGCTGAAAATTGTCAGCGCATCGATTTGCATATTTGCATGTCGTCGCAAATGCTGTCCTGTCGCCGTGTCTCGTTCGATGCCGTTGATGTGGAGGATGGTGGATGTCTTCAGCCTCATCTTCTCTCTGCTTGCAAATTGAAATGTCAAGCCTTCTCCTTGATCGCTTTATGACAAGCAGCCCGGCAGGCAGAGGTACTGCCAGAGTCAGAGTCACAGCCACAGGCTCCAGAGATCCAAAGATTCGAGAGTGACTGATATATCTGCATAAGACGTCGATGTCGTTGTCGTTGTCGTTGTCATTGTCGATGTCAACGCATCGTGCACTAAATTAACATTTTTTTCAGGCGCTTGTCAGGCAGGCAAATGTTATTGCAAATGCAAATCCGCAGCAGCCGCCACTCGCGGGAACCTGTTGGCAGTCGCAGGATACTCGCACCCATGCCACAAAAATATTCACGCACTCTGAAAGACTCTCTCCGTTTTATGGTACTCGTATAATATAATATGGCTCACTCCTCATGGCCCACAGCCAGCCAGGACATAGTTTGGGCCATCCCATAAAGCTTGATCCTTTTTCATCGCCACGACATCATTTACATAGAAAAGCCTTGACGTTCCTTTTATGCACCATGCACCCACATAGACATAAATTTCAAGTGCTGGGCACAGCATGAAAAATGGCAAATTAATGTAAATCACAGCGGTAGCGAGAATTTCTCATAGCCAGAAGACGCAGGAGCGTAGTCCCAAGCGGGATTCATTGACTATGGGGTGTTCTGTTCTGTTTTGGGTCCCCAATCCCCCTTCTGCCACACTACTGTGTGTGAAAGTCAGCCATTTTATGAGCCGCACGACAGAATTGACACTTGAAGTGTGTGGAAAACGCCTACATAACAGCCACAGGAGCAATAGCCACAGGGAAAACACAAGGAGCTTCCAGTTTAAGGGTGGAATGCTCTTGGACAAGCTGCGTGGGGGGGTGTTTGCATTGAGCTTTCAATATGTTTCGAACACTTTTGCAATAATGTTGTCGTCGAAACCTGAAAACGATAAGCGTACCAGCAACAACATGAGCACCCACAGCCACAAGGCAGCATGGGGAAAAAAGTTTGTCCTTATTTCAGCATTTTGTTGCTCGAATTGCGTATTGCGGTGGCTGTGGTGCTCCCTCTCTTTCTCCGGCTAGTTCTGCTTGCTGATATGTTATGTAAACGGAAAATGACAAACGAATTAGTTATTGACAACAACAGGAAACAACAAAAAGTTTCTCCTGCGTTGTGCGATATTTCCGTTTACTATTGCTTACTATTTGCAAAAGAAAAATGTACACAAAATGATGGTGAATATCGAATTTTATATGGAGATTGTCCGCCAAGGGACAGCTACGACGCCTGCTGCTAATAAGATCGGATGTGAGTGGCGGCCCATGCCGATGCTGATGCTGATGCTGATTCTGGGCTGTGACAAGTGTTTGCCTTGCCATGGGGCTGCGAATCGCATGACACTTTTGTCAATAACACCGCAAATTGTGGCATCGACAATGTTGTTAACAACATGTGGCTAAATAAAGGTGTGGGCATTGACAGAGACCTGGAAAATTATTGAAGAGCTATGGCAAATCTAACAACAAAATAAGAACATGAAATCAGACCCAATAGCTTGCCATTTTTTACTATTTAACAGCGTTCTGTTATTCTAAGATTTGAACGTTATTTAAGCCAATTGAAACTGTATTAAACTCTTTTTCTTTGCGTATCTATATCCCAAACCCAATCTTATCCTACTTTGAGAGCAATCCAGAACAATCTCAGCAATTTCCTTTATTCCCATAATCCTTTTGCAGTTTTGTTGTGCGTAACTCACACTTTTTCTTTGCAAACATCAAATGGTTGCAACCCCAGGCAGAAGCTCACCAGCCCCTTGCCCAAACCGATACCCACACCAGTCACGTGTCAGCAGTCAGTCAGGGCCCGGACTCGGTCCGTGTCCAGTCTCTGGGTCTCTCTTCGTTAGAGCTTCTCTGATCATTCATCAAGCTAAATGTCAATGGGACACGTTTTTTCACGTGCCTTTTGACAAAGGACGGGACAAGGCGTTTGCCCAAAATCAAAATCAAAGTCAGATCCAACAAAAAATTAAGCCTCTTAATGCCTTGATGCTAGTACTCACTCGTACCAGCGATATGGCAAAGGTCTTTAATTGTATTAAGAAGCATTTGACATTTATTGTGAGAAGAGAAGAAATTGTGTTAAATGTTTGCCATATCGATTGATTGATTGATGAAGTTCATGCTGCTGCTGCTGCTGCTGCTGCTTCTGCTCTTGGAATGTGATTGGATTGCGCATACGCCCGAGCGCCTGATGAATCAGGTCCTCAAGTGGCTTCCCGAGTTAGTACAGAACACACACATACACACGAACTGTGTGTGTGTTTATGCGCTGAGAGAGTGAGGGCGAACGGCAAACAGGGAGTAAAGGAAACCGCCAACTAATCCGCAGGAAGCGAGGAGACATCAAAGCCAGCAGTACCCGCATCTTGTTACCCGGCCAACGCCTAATTAAATATTGACAAGTCAATTTGAGTTAAACGATTTGTGAGCAGCTGGCAGAGCCAGGAATCAAATGCAAAGCCCATGGCGGGGCGATGGATATCCTTCAGCCTCCACCGCCGACAATGATTTGCCCATTTGCCCAGAAGGCAAACAAAGCTGCCTTTGGATTGGCCTGGTGATTGGATTTGATTTCATTTTAATCGATTTGAATTCCATTTAACTTTGTTAGCACAGCCAAACGACATTTTGATGGAAACGAAATCTTTTCACATGCAAATTTTGCACCCGAACAAGCATCACGTCCTCCGGCACTCATTTCCATCCGGATCGCAGCAGCATTTGATTGTCATGCGATTTTTATACACATCAACATCTGCATCAGCATCAGCCGTAACAGCGAGTATTTTGCATTTGATTCGCACGTTTTTATTCAGGTATTTTCAAGTATTTGAATTTGATTTGATAAATTTTTATGCTGATTGAAAAACGTTGGCCAAATGTGTCCCCAGGCGACGGTAGCTCCACGGATTTGAATTCGACTTGATTATGTACGCTCCCGCTCCCTGCCATTATGATGATTATTTTCCAAGGTGGCCCATTACACGCATCCGCGCAGTTAATAATGTGAGCCTGGGAATGCACACGGCCCAAAAGATTTGAATCGGGCTGCAGCGATGCCCAACAATCCGGCTTGATAAATGCATTCTGTGCATGCTGCCATCAAATTGGCATAGTCCACCCTCCCAATGCTCCTCAGTGGCGTCCCACAAATTGCCGTGCGCCTCGCCTGATGTCTTCATAACGCAGACATGGCGAGAGAGAGAGACAGAGATATATCTAAAGAGAGTGACGGTGAGGGGTAGAGAGCTGGATTTGGCCAGCTTGCCTAACTGGATGGGCCTAACTGGATGTCTGGCCGGGCTGAATGGATGCCTGGCTGCCTGGATGAGTGGTGGCTCCTCTGCCTGGCCATATACAGCGCGCTCAATTCGATTACGTTTTCGTTAAATGTAAAATTTATACGCCCCACGTCAATTGTGACAGTTCACTCACTCACAGACATCACCACGGAGACAGGAGAGTCGGAGCCACAGCCACAGCCAGAGCTGGAGCTGGAGCCGAAGCGATTCATTGAATAGCCAAAAACAGGCCATGGAAACTTGCCAACAGAATTGGCAATATATGGCACACACACGGTGGACACCAGCTAGCAGAGAAAGCCAAGGCGACTCAAAGGTTCACGAGTATAAAGATAGTTCAGGTATTCCAACCTAAGCTGTGACTACTGTACCACATGCAGGTATGCCATGACATTCATTCAGCTCTTCTCGTTCCTGGCTATTGGCTCTTGGCCAATGCTGGTCTAGGCCCTCATCAATCGCTAGCTCTACTCCACCCTCCTCCATATATCTGTGCAATTTCGCATGCAAGAGGAAATTGAGTTGAAATGCACAATTTTTGTGCACAAAAAAGGAGCTCGTTATGTGCGTTGTGTCGGTGGGACAGGCGCCGTGGCAGAGCGTAGCCTCCCACCGTGGGCCAGCTTCCGCGACCGAGGCTTAAAAGTCAATTGCAGAAATTAGCGTGCCTTTCGAGGAAGAGGTGGATCGCCGGGGGAAAGCGGACACCCCTTTACCGGCTCGATGCTCGCGATACTCGTGCGAAGCTGTAAAAGTATCAAATTACATTTCCGGCGGAAACAGCGTCGCCTCTTGGAAGCGACAACGCTGTCGGTGTCGTCCTGCGGCACTTTGACTTTGCTATCGGACATCCTAGTCGAGGTTTCGATTTCTCTAAAATTTTACCAATATTCTCTGGGTCTGGCTCTAGCGCCCTTTCACGAGTGCGGTTTGATGGCCATAATCCCCTTGTGACAGAGACTGAAGCCTGGCATGTGATAAGCCCCTGATGCATTGTCCTGCCTGGCTGTCGTCCAACCACTAAATGACTATAAAGTAGCAACTTCCGCGACTGTTGCGCAAAATCATTCAATTTCCGTTTGGCCACACGACCCAAGTCCGCATCCGTGCCCGAATCTGACTTCATCTCCACGACTCCTGCCACGATACGTACGTACAAGTATGTATGTATTTATATGTTTGCGCATCATAATCGAGGGTGTGATTTGTCCTTTTTCAGCATTTGTCGCTTGCCTTTTGCTAGCCATCCTCATGAAACATCACCGCAATTTCGTTGACTCTGCCAAAACCCACAATCGACCCATGCCAACCCATCATCTGCCTCTGACCGCCCGCCCCCTCGTTGGTGGCTGCGAAAAATTTGAATAATTTTTATTACGTGGCGCGTTATGAATTTTTGATGAGCCCTTGCTGCACAATGTTGTAACTGTTTGTTGTTGGTGCTGCTGCTGCTGGTGGTCCTGTTTGCTGGCAGAGGGCGTGTGGCCAGTTATCCTTCACTAAGCCAAGTGACAGTGCCACAATTTATTAGATTCTCAGCCTCATTGTGGGCTGCCGTCTCCGTCTCCTTTTCTTTTATTCGTTTTTATTATACCGTAGAGTGTTGCCCTAAGGGTATGATGTAACAGATTCTAGTTTGCATGTTGAGTAAAGAGAGATGCCAGCGATGACATCCTAATTCAGGTGGATCCAAGTAATGGGTAACTCTTAGTCGGAACAATAACTATGACTTTTTTTCTTGTCATTTTTTCTCAGTTTTGTTCCATATCATCAGCGTCTGCGCTGCAAGTTTCCGGTACGTGAGAGGAGGCGAAAGTACAGAGTGGTGGACGGAGGTATTGCCGGACAGGAGCGCGGTGGTGGTGTTGTTGGGACTGTGGATGTGCGAGGGGAAGGGAAATGGTAAGGGTGAACTATAAGGGGCGTGCTGTGTAATAAAAGCAAATAAAATATTCTTTAATATGCGACACTCGCCGCAGTCTGCTGCCTGTCATCCTCTTTTCTCTTTCTCTTTCTGTCTACGTGTGTGTGTGTGTATGGGAAATTTGCATATATATTGCCTTGACAAGCATTAATGTATGTAATCCCATAATTTTTTAATTAAATCAAATTGTTTCTCTCTCGTTAAAGGCTCGTGGGATGTTTGCTGCGAAATATTCGGGCAACTCCTCAGCTCAGCTCTGATCTGAAAGGGTTGAAAATAGATATACTAATTGGAAATGCACCAATTGATCTAAACTTATTCCTAGGCCACTTTCTATTTTTCAATGTTATTCTGTAATATTTCAGCTCAACGATGGATGTGAAAATGTGTTATGTAAACTGTCTTGTAATCATTGCCATTCTGTATAGCATTGTTTCAATTGTCGTGGTCCTAACGCTATTTCTAATCTGGATATGATTGCATTTAGAAACAATTTAGAAGCTGTCACAGAGACGACGTTTCCCACTATTGTACTTCCTTCTATGCAGTCGGTCGCCATCAATCATAATCAGCATAGCAGTGACTAAATGCAATACTATGCAGGAACCGCTGGAACTATGGTGTAAGTGTAATCATTTCGGTGTAACCAATGGAACCCACGGCCATGGACCAGCCCCAGCCCCAGCCCCAATGCCTCCTCGTTCTGGTGTGGCCTTCCGCATTTCGAAACGATTAAGTGATTTTGTGCACAGTGCATGATAATTGGATTAATATGCGTCGACAGACGGAGAGGGAGTTCAACAGGATGATGTGGTGGCACTGGCACCCACCACCACCAGACATGGCACGGAGACTTTCCTGTGCGTGGGGGTGGTTTGTGGGTTCTTGGGATTTGCTCGTTGGTAAAGGGATTGAGAATGGGAATGGGAATGGGAATGAGAGTGGAGTGGGACTGGCGGTCGTTAGGCGGGCAAATGATGGGAGAATCTGGGGATGCCCTGGCCTCTCCTCACTGGGTTAAATGCTCTCGTTATCAAAATTACATATATCATAGAGCTGCGCGTTGAGGGGTGGCACGAATGGGATAAACAGAGGTCGGGCGTTTGCTGCTGGCTGGCTGGCTGCCTTTTTTCTGGCTACGGGTGGTTAACCCTCCTCTGGAGTAAATCAATTTCAAAGCAAACAGTGCCCCCAGAAGCTTATAGGGCTGTTGGGGGGGGAAAACATATTCTTAGTGCCATAATTGGAAAAGTCGGGGATTAAGCGATAAAGTTGTGTTCTTAAATTGATAAATGCTGAACAGCGATGGGAGATTTGAATGGAAGGAGAGGACTTCTCAACCCAAGAACCCTTTTGCCAGCCAATTTTCGAGCCGGAGTCGAAGTCAGAGTCAGAGTCAGAGTCAAACAATTTGTCAGGCGAATCCGGCAAAAGTAAACAGTTTTGGCCCTTGGTTAAACAACTGTTGGCCACTTAGCGTTTCATTACCAAACGCTGCCGCTGCACAAACAAATTAAACCGTTTCGTTTTGGGTTTTTGGCCACAGAAGCCGCTTCCGAAGTGCTTTGTCGCAGGTGAACGCTCACCAAAGAGGAGCTCAGCTCAGAGGCGGTGGGATCAAAAAGCCAGCGATTATTTGACAACCGAATGGAGCTAAGTGCGATTCCCGATCTGCGTTCCATCTTTGATCTCTGCTGTTGTGGCTGCTGCGGCACTGCCTCTGTCTCTGCTGCCGGATGCCTAATTTATAAAATAAATCATATGTGAATTAGCCGTCAACGGTGGGTAACTCATTTGCTTTTAACGCCGATTTCCTTTTGATTAATTTATTTGCTCACTGGGCCTCCGCCTCTGACTCTGCCTCAGGCCTCAGTTGGTGTTACAATCGATTTTCACACCTTCTGAATGGGGCTTTGTTGGCTCTTTTTCTGTGCATTTGGCCATCTCATTAGTGGATTTGGCTTTTGAAAAGACCGCCTAGACACTTGTTGTCTAATCAGCAAAGCCACCCGCAATGGCACGTCTCAGCTTAGCTGAAGATGATCATCCCAATGATCATGTGGATGGTGTTCTCCTTTGGCCATTGGCATTGGCCAAAGTGTGGCACTAGGTGAAATCAGGGGACAGACCCGAGCTGGAAAGGAAACGAAAGTTTCTCTTCGCGCCTTGATGTTAATTTCGGCTTGTCTTTGATGCCAAATTCGCCTGGCTGGCTTTTCTTGACGGTTTTGGTTTCGGTTTCTGTTGCTGTCTTTTTGTGTGTGTTTCGTTTTTATTATTACCATTTTGTTAAGATCATGACCATGATCTAATGATTTGTTGTCGAACAGTTTTCAGCCTCAGCGGCAGAAACAACAGGGAAAAAAGGGTTCATTCAATCTGCGCTCCGATAATGATCTGGCGCAATAAAATTGAAATGCGTCTGTTAATCGCTTCGAGATACATAATAATTTTGTGCTGTGCTCTGCTCCACACAGCCAGCAACAATGTGAACGATAACGAAGTTCTGTCGGATGGTTGCCGCATATCGATCACTTTTCGGTTTATTTTCTTATGTTCTTATTGGGGGAAAAAATACGCAAAAATCACAGCGGCAGTTCAAACTTCAAAACAAATCTCAATCAAGACGAAGACTAAATGCTCTTGAATTAATATTCCCATATTCATTCGCACAGTAATTTACTAGAATTAAGAATATCTTAATTAAGAATATATATCTGGCTCTAGAATATATAAAAAGAAACTCTTTTAGCAGATTAAAAAGTGCACATTTCATGCTACCGATTTCAGTTCAACACCAGCCCCAATTAGCTGATCAATTATGAGTCGTTTGTATTATCAAAGTTCTGATTACAGGCCTCAAGTAGTGCTCGAGTTCGCGTTGCCACGTGCTCCCCATAGTTGAGTGGCTGAGAACTGTCCGCGATAAGGAGAGCCAGTGCAATGGCCCCTTAAGATTGTAGGGCATTGGGCGTAATAAATCTTTGTCGCTGAAGCTGGAGCTTGGCCAAGTCAAATTCAAATGCCGGCCACAGACCATTGTTTGCAAAAAGACCCGACGACAGCCAAAAGACAAAAAAAAAGGAGTAAAACAAAATAAAACAAAAAGTCGGAGACAAATTCGGATCCCAGGACAGGGCTCAGGCCCTGTTTGATAAGCATCGGCCAGCGCAAGCTGCGCTGATCGCTGATCCGATCAAGAGTCGATATTTATGGCATGCCGAGCGACAGATACGGATACAGCGACCCAAGAGGAATGTCAGGATCGCGTCTGCTTAGCTGGAAATTAGAGCAATTAGCTCTGACTCGGGGCTGTTTTTTTAAAAACCGAACACCATCAAAATATAACTAAATAAAACATCAGAAAAGAGACTAATCGTGAGGACAACCGACTAGGAATTGTCGATCACCGCTGTCGAGCGCCGCTGCCGTGCGACCTATTCCTCGTCTCCGTGGTGGCTACTGTGGGCGTGCTGGTCTCGGCCTCGAGCCTTGGCTTGTAAACAGTTTCATTTATCAGATGATTATGTAATTTATAGAGTTCCCCCGGCCTACCGTCCGGCTACCTGTCCTGCCGATCTGTCCGGCGATAAGAGAGAGTTCGGGACATAAATAAGTGTGTCTGGCATAAATATCAAAGGGCATTTAATGAAGTTATTAAACGCTGCCAGCAACCTGGGCGTACCCGAGAGACTACCGTTTGCGGAGGCCTCTGCTGTAGATCAGATCCGAATGAGGGCAAGGGTGAGGGCGAGGTTCTGTAACTGGGACTCTGTACCATTTAGCGATCATAATCTCCGGATTGGTTTTGGCTCTGGGCCCGATCTCTGGTCCCGATGGCGATGTCGATGACGATGCCTGCGTCTGCTTTGCATTGGCGATTGAGCCGAAACTGGTTGAGCAATAAAACGCTTGCTATAACGAGCAACAAAATTTGTAACGATTCAATTTAAGGCTACGTACAACATGAGCCATACGCCGTCGGCGAAAGATGAAATGGTCGGAATAGACGCAAGCCCCCAAAGGCCGACTCTAGGCACTGGCACTGGCACTGGAACTGGCACTCCTCCTCCTCCCCCGCTCGTTGGCCAGCCCAGTTCAGGCGACCCCCAAGCCTTCATCCTCCTGCGACTCCGTCTCCGCTCAAACGCGGAGCCGTTTTGTATGTTTTTGGCGCATGTTGAAGACTGAATGCCTGCCCCGTCTGCCCAGGTCTGGGCCCGTCCACGTCCAGGCCCCGCCAGGCGGCAGGCGGTTCAATTCAATAAAATTTATGAAGACATGACTGGCAATTGTACGAGTAGTTCCATCGACGTAGTCGTCGTATCGGCCGGCAAATGAACGCAGCCCCGTTCCAGAGTTCGACGATCCTTTCCACCACCAACAACAACAACAACAACAACAACAGCAACAGCAACAGCCTCACCAGCCACAACAAGAGCAACAGTTTGACGCCTACTTGGCCACGACTCCACTTGCATAAGTTGAGCTGGCCAACGCGGCTTACGATTACAACTCAATTGTGAGCAAAGGCAAAAATCGCAATTGTCAATTGATTTTACAGCCCATATTTCACAATTAATTAAGCGCAAAATTTGGGAACCCGTCAAGAAAGAATGTCGGCAACTTTTCAAAGGCAAACTGACTCTTGGCTCCGACTCGAACTGATTTCCGCATGTACCTGCCACACGTTGCTGGGCGTGGCAGTGCCAGAGGATAAGGATGTGCACACGTACACGCACAGGGACCATTGAGCCATTGATCCCGATTCACGATATCGGTCAGTTCATCTTGACCTGGCTGTGGGAACAACTTTGTCGTAAAATGTTGACATAAAAGAAATTAGTTGGATAGTTTCGGTTTCGGGTGGTCCAAGGGGAGAACGGCTATGGAAATTGATATGGGAATAATATTCCTTCTGATTTATTTGTTACTCTTCAAGTTGGTTACACTAAAATCCTGTCGTTTGATAATCTATAATAGTTGTGGGTGCAGATGTAGTATAGCCCACTGGGAGACCATTGAGGCAGGCGTTCAATTCCTCATACATGGCGGTTGTATCCTCCACGAAGTATCTGTCAGCTTCATTCACACATATAGCCAGCTGGTTCTCCTTCGTCTGTAGTTGCATCTGAATGGTGGCAGCCGATTCTGTGGCGTTTGCCGAAATTGCATACATCGTCTTGGACTCTTGGGCCCCCTGCAAAACATCCAGAGAGAGAGAGAGAGAGAGAGACACCGAGAGACACCCAAAATGTGACTTCTTCTCGATAAAACGCAACTGACATCGTCCACTTACCCATCTGGCGAAGCACTCAAAGGCCTCCACATAATCAACAATTGTAGAGCAGTCGGCGAAGGTATTGCATCCATAGTCTGCTTGGCTTGCTAGTCCATAGAGCGTACTGTTCCAGTTGCAGTATATCGCCTGGCTAGACTTCTCGAAGGAGTCGGTGCACGCCAAATAATCAAACTCGTATTTGCTGGAAACTGTATTTAGCTTGGGTCCATAGTAGCCAAAACAAATTTGCGTCCTCGAGGGATTCTGGACGGAAAGAAGCTCTGACTGTTGCTCCAAGCTATGAATCTTCGGAGTCGTTGGACGCTTGAGCTTCGGTAAAGAACCCAGCGCCAGGCCCAGGACGAGCATGGCCATCAACAGGGCGTATTTGAAAAGCATTGCGAGGTCTCACTAGTCGAACTCCCAATTGGATAGAAATGGATAAGTGCTGGTGGCTTTTATAGCTATCGAGGGAGAACATAATCTTTATCTGCTTTAATTGTGTCTTGTCGGGGGAAATGTCGAGTCTAGAAGATAGTATTGTATCTTAATTAATTGTTGTTATCAATCCTTCCGGCCAACTTCTGCAAACACTTCCAATTAAATAAGATGTTCTAGCTCGAGGATTCTATCTTAGCCCTGCGTACAAACGGACAAAATCGTGTCTCGGGTGATTTTGTACATACAGAATTCTACAGAACTAATAGCTCATCAAGCTATAATAAGTGTCTTTGTTGATTTTGCACCATCTTATGTAATTGGTCTACCGTTCCGACAGTTGTCCTACCATCTTCTCAGATCGGGCTCCTACAGTGGCTCTGCATTTTCAATAAATCAAACAAATTGTAAGGATTTTTAATGTAGTTTGACGGAGAGATCCATAAACTATATTCCAATCCATACTTAACAGCTTGATCACATCACAAATATAAAACATTTTAAGGACGAACTAACGTCGTGTCTAAAACTCTTCAAATTGTGAACCAGAAATTTCCTATTCTCATTTCATTTTTCGTATAACGCTTCAAATGCGCCACTTTAGGTTTGTAGAAAGAATTTAGTTTTATTTTAAATTATTTTAAAATTTCAAGGAGCTGCACACTGTGGCCCATTTTGATTTCAATGAATTTAAAGCCCTGGCAGTTGAAATGTATCGTCCTTCGACGTTTTCGTGTGATCTGCTTTTTAGCGAAATCATATTAAAACCGCACCAAAAAAGTCTTAACGGTCTCTAGAGAATGAAATCTCCATCAAGAATGAAATATTAAATATTTGAACTAGAAATTATATTTGCTCGAGGTTTTTATTTATTGAATTTACAAATATATCTTAGGACTGAGCCTTAATATTACTAAAACTCGTTTGTAATGTATCTGGTGGTATTGGTGTGGCCGGGAATGGGGTTGGTACAGTATCGCCCCTTAAGCAAGCATTCAACTGCTCATAGATGCTCGTTGTGCCCTCCACATATGTCCTCTCGGCATCGTTCACGCACAAGTCCTTCCTACTCTCGATGGAGAGATAGTCCGCCTGAATCTTAGCACCGAGCTCCGTGGCAGTGTTCGAAATATTGTAAAAGATCTTGGCATCATCGCCAGCCTGAAAGGAATCGGAGCCTGTAAACGAATATTTCTATGGTGCACAATTGCCAAGTACGTACCACAGTGGTGGCGCAATCGAGTCCTGACAACACATCCTCGAGGGGCATTTTCGAATATGACCAATATTGACACGCATGCAGGTTTCTGCACGACCTCTCGGCATTATTCACGATCTCCTCGAAAGCAGAAGTGTACTTGGCGTCGACGGCGAGGCTCGCGTTTTCATAGCTGTTGATGCAGGCCTCGAAATCGGTTTCGTATGCGGCGTTAATGTTATCCATGACGGGACGGTAGATGCTGAAGCAAAGGTTCGACCCCAGGCTATGTGCACTGGCCAGGTCCTGGCTCTCCGCCTTCAGCTCCTGGATGTGGGCCTGCGGCTTGTGGGGTGGCGCTTGCAGGCGGCCGGCCAGGACAACGCTCAGGCATAGCGAGAGCACCACGATCGGGTATGACTTCTGATACATGTTTGGAACAAAACTAGCCTGACATCGAACGCCCTGCCCGTATTTATATAGAGGCCCATCGCACATCCGACTTCTGCCATTATCTTTTAATTACACGCTGCGCTTGTTTTTCTTATTAGTTTAAACAATCAAACTTATGTCTTAATGTTATCTTCGAAAAAGTTTACTTTTTGTGCACATTCCTGTTTTATAGAAAAACTTCACCAACCTTCCAGGTTTATCTTAACGATTTTAAATATTCAATGTTCATTTAGGAAGCAAAAAGATTTTCAATTAGAGGAATATTACAGAAGTAATTGTAAAGCTGTGAGGTGAGTTCTGGCTTTTTTTTATGAAGCTATCGCCAACACTTCTTCAATTGGACACAGTGGTGGTGGGTTGGGACCAGTTACCGTCCTCCAAGCAGGCATTCAACTCCTCAAAGCTGGCGGCAGAGTCCTCCTTGTATACCCTCTCGGCCGTAGTTTGGCAGAAATCGAGATCGAAGTCAATGAGAGCTAGCTCTCCGATGAGCTGTTTGTTGAGGTCAGTCGCGTTATTGCCGATGGTATTCAGAATAACAGAATACTCGGGAGCCTAAACGAATCAAAGGGGAAAGGGTTAGATTACACTACGGTATTCCGGGGACTCTTCACTTACGGTCTTGGAATAGCACTCGAAGGCCTTTGTGTTTTCCTTCTCGTACTCGCAACGCATCAGGGCGTCGCAGGTCTCCTTGGCATTTGAGGTGATTCCATTACGGGCGATGCCATAATTGCTGTCGATCAGCCATTTGGCGGCATTGAACTTTTCGACGCAGACCTTGTAATCTTCCTCGTACTGGTCAGAGTGTCCCTTCAGGATGGGCAGGTACCAGTCGAAGCAGTTCATGTTGAGGGTGGTTGCCGTTCGCAGACTCTGCGCATTCATCATGAAGTCGATGAGGCTAGCTGATGGAGCGATCCNAAATATAGATAAATTGAATTTTAAAATATTTTGGTAGATTGACGTGATTTCACAACTACGCTTGCATTTTGCCGAAACAGAAAAATTAGCAGAATAATTAATTGCCGTTCCGGCAGCGATGCTCTTCTGAACAATGATCGATGCGTGACATCGATCGCCCTGCCCCTATTTATACATAGGCTCATCGCACATCAGGTTCTGGCATTATTTTTATTAATAGGCTCAAAAATTAATGTTGTCTTCGAACGTGTTTATTATTTCTGCACATTCTTGTATTATAAATAAACTTCTTCAAACTTCAAAGTTTATCTTAACGACTTAAATATTCAATGTTCATTTAGGAACATTGCAAACGGATGTTCAATTAGAGGAATATTACAGAAGTAATTGTAAACCTGTGAGGTGAGTTCTGGCTCTTTTTTATGAAGCTATCGCCAACACTTCTTCAATTGGACACAGTGGTGGTGGGTTGGGACCAGTTACCGTCCTCCAAGCAGGCATTCAACTCCTCAAAGCTGGCGGCAGAGTCCTCCTTGTATACCCTCTCGGCCGTAGTTTGGCAGAAATCGAGATCGAAGTCAATGAGAGCTAGCTCTCCGATGAGCTGTTTGTTGAGGTCAGTCGCGTTATTGCCGATGGTATTCAGAATAACAGAATACTCGGGAGCCTAAACGAATCAAAGGGGAAAGGGTTAGATTACACTACGGTATTCCGGGGACTCTTCACTTACGGTCTTGGAATAGCACTCGAAGGCCTTTGTGTTTTCCTTCTCGTACTCGCAACGCATCAGGGCGTCGCAGGTCTCCTTGGCATTTGAGGTGATTCCATTACGGGCGATGCCATAATTGCTGTCGATCAGCCATTTGGCGGCATTGAACTTTTCGACGCAGACCTTGTAATCTTCCTCGTACTGGTCAGAGTGTCCCTTCAGGATGGGCAGGTACCAGTCGAAGCAGTTCATGTTGAGGGTGGTGGCCGTTCGCAGACTCTGCGCATGCATCATGAAGTCGATGAGGCTAGCTGATGGAGCGATCCCGGAGATGGGCGCTGCGGCGGCCAAGGCGACGAGGGCCAGCAGGAGAGTCGAAGTTTTGAAGAACATTTTGACGCGAACAGCTTGGTAAATGAAGTGTGACTAGAAATGAGAAAAGTTTGCCTTTTATACAATCAAATTGATTTGCTTCCGGCAATTTCTAATCGCCCTATTATCGGGTGTACTTTTTGTTGCCATATTTATTAATATTTGTATACATATGTACGAATATAAGTAATCCACGCCGCGTTCTTCCCCCCACAGGTAGTCGTCAAAAGTTTCGGAAGAAAGCAAGCATAATTCCTGAAATTACGTCATCCACCAATACATTTTGTAAGTAATTTTTTATTAACCTACTATCCTGCGGAAGGTAGACAAATTTAGGAACTTATACTGCCGGTTATACAAACAAATTTGCCGCACTCTTCAGAATACAACAGTCATAAAATGTTTAGGCAAAAACATCCGTTATTGGTGGAACATCAATATGAACATCGATTCTAATACATAAAACTACCCGAAACCATTTTTCCGCATCGAACCAAACCTATTTTTATACCTGGTACTCGAAGAGTAAACCGGGTATACTGTAAATCTGCACAAGAGTGGATGTATGTATGTACATATGTAACACACAGAATAGTGTTACCATCAAGTAAATATATTATTGATCAGCATCAATGGAAGAGTCGATATAGCCGTGTCTGTCTGTTCGTCTTGTTTGTCGACTAGTTCTCAGAAACTATGTCATTGCAAAAATATGGATTTTTGAGCGGTAATTTTTACAAAATGTTGACTTCTAATTCGACTAAGGAAAAAAATCATAATTAAAAAAAAAAAAGGTAGAGCCATCAGTTCATCAGAAAAAGTCGGTTTGGTTGGCAGCGTTTGTTAAAAGTGAAATTTTGTCGGGTAGTGTAATTTGTGGCTTCAACATTTGAACCCGCAACGGCTTTTATCTCTATTGTCGCCCTCTGTCCACAAGGGGTCACACAATGGTCACATGTTCCAGATGCGGTAGTTTGCTCGTCTTGGCCGAAGCGCCCTCTATCGGTGCTACTCTTAATTAGGAGCTTTGATGTACAAATTTCGACCCTCAGCATAATTTGTACATTATACAAATTCAACAGATGGTGAGGCACGAAATTGGTGTACATGGAGCCTTCTTGGTATTCCGATAGACGGCAGTCAGCCCTATCCTGACAAACTATCGTATCGGCTGCACTGAAGCAGTTGCAAATTTAAATTCAAACCTATAGATATTATCAGGATGCTCTTAGTGTGGCTTCTTGTCGAGAGATGGCGGTAATAGCATCAAAAAACGTTTCGAATTCAAAACATGAATAAATCAATTATTTACTATACTTTATTAGACAATTATTTTCATATTGAAGGTGGCAGAAATTACGCATGTTTTTACCAAATCATTTTATAACCGTTGTGTCCGGAATAAGCGGAACTCGCTGATAACAATTTTCCACCTGATAGCAGACTAATAAATATTTGATACATTTAACTTAATTCCAGTAGTACGCTTGCTTTCTGCCGAAACTTTTTACGACTGCCTGTGTGGGAAAGAACGCGGTGTGGCTTTGATAAGAGCGCTACTTCTATTCGTACATATGTATAAAAATATTAATAAATATGGCAACAAAAAGTACACCCGATAATAGGGCGATTAGAAATTGCCGGAAGCAAATCAATTTGATTGTATAAAAGGCAAACTTTTCTCATTTCTAGTCACACTTCATTTACCAAGCTGTTCGCGTCAAAATGTTCTTCAAAACTTCGACTCTCCTGCTGGCCCTCGTCGCCTTGGCCGCCGCAGCGCCCAGCTCCGGGATCGCTCCATCAGCTAGCCTCATCGACTTCATGATGAATGCGCAGAGTCTGCGAACGGCAACCACCCTCAACATGAACTGCTTCGACTGGTACCTGCCCATCCTGAAGGGACACTCTGACCAGTACGAGGAAGATTACAAGGTCTGCGTCGAAAAGTTCAATGCCGCCAAATGGCTGATCGACAGCAATTATGGCATCGCCCGTAATGGAATCACCTCAAATGCCAAGGAGACCTGCGACGCCCTGATGCGTTGCGAGTACGAGAAGGAAAACACAAAGGCCTTCGAGTGCTATTCCAAGACCGTAAGTGAAGAGTCCCCGGAATACCGTAGTGTAATCTAACCCTTTCCCCTTTGATTCGTTTAGGCTCCCGAGTATTCTGTTATTCTGAATACCATCGGCAATAACGCGACTGACCTCAACAAACAGCTCATCGGAGAGCTAGCTCTCATTGACTTCGATCTCGATTTCTGCCAAACTACGGCCGAGAGGGTATACAAGGAGGACTCTGCCGCCAGCTTTGAGGAGTTGAATGCCTGCTTGGAGGACGGTAACTGGTCCCAACCCACCACCACTGTGTCCAATTGAAGAAGTGTTGGCGATAGCTTCATAAAAAAAAGCCAGAACTCACCTCACAGCTTTACAATTACTTCTGTAATATTCCTCTAATTGAAAATCTTTTTGCTTCCTAAATGAACATTGAATATTTAAAATCGTTAAGATAAACCTGGAAGGTTGGTGAAGTTTTTCTATAAAACAGGAATGTGCACAAAAAGTAAACTTTTTCGAAGATAACATTAAGACATAAGTTTGATTGTTTAAACTAATAAGAAAAACAAGCGCAGCGTGTAATTAAAAGATAATGGCAGAAGTCGGATGTGCGATGGGCCTCTATATAAATACGGGCNATTACAAGGTCTGCGTCGAAAAGTTCAATGCCGCCAAATGGCTGATCGACAGCAATTATGGCATCGCCCGTAATGGAATCACCTCAAATGCCAAGGAGACCTGCGACGCCCTGATGCGTTGCGAGTACGAGAAGGAAAACACAAAGGCCTTCGAGTGCTATTCCAAGACCGTAAGTGAAGAGTCCCCGGAATACCGTAGTGTAATCTAACCCTTTCCCCTTTGATTCGTTTAGGCTCCCGAGTATTCTGTTATTCTGAATACCATCGGCAATAACGCGACTGACCTCAACAAACAGCTCATCGGAGAGCTAGCTCTCATTGACTTCGATCTCGATTTCTGCCAAACTACGGCCGAGAGGGTATACAAGGAGGACTCTGCCGCCAGCTTTGAGGAGTTGAATGCCTGCTTGGAGGACGGTAACTGGTCCCAACCCACCACCACTGTGTCCAATTGAAGAAGTGTTGGCGATAGCTTCATAAAAAAGAGCCAGAACTCACCTCACAGGTTTACAATTACTTCTGTAATATTCCTCTAATTGAACATCCGTTTGCAATGTTCCTAAATGAACATTGAATATTTAAGTCGTTAAGATAAACTTTGAAGTTTGAAGAAGTTTATTTATAATACAAGAATGTGCAGAAATAATAAACACGTTCGAAGACAACATTAATTTTTGAGCCTATTAATAAAAATAATGCCAGAACCTGATGTGCGATGAGCCTATGTATAAATAGGGGCAGGGCGATCGATGTCACGCATCGATCATTGTTCAGAAGAGCATCGCTGCCGGAACGGCAATTAATTATTCTGCTAATTTTTCTGTTTCGGCAAAATGCAAGCGTAGTTGTGAAATCACGTCAATCTACCAAAATATTTTAAAATTCAATTTATCTATATTTATTCACTATCCGTCGGAAACGAAGAAATTAATTGATATTGGAGTATAAAAGATTTCCGCCTTCTTGCGGAAACAACGGTCAAAAAATGTTGGTGGAGCTATCAAAATGAACTCAATTTTTGAGCTCAGAACGGATTTTGGAGCCTTCGCCCTCCGTCGACAAGGACCACTTTATGAACAACCCGATAATACCTATCCGGTTGCATTTTATTTTGCTACTGTTCCATTGTAACCGATGCGATAGTTTCCTTGGTCCGGTTAGGGCCATCTGTCGGAATACTAAGGAGGCTCCGTGTGGTGTATTTGCATGCATTTGTACAAATATATTCATTAAAAATGTACAATTAAATGCTGATGGACAAAATTGGTACACAAATTTTTTACCGATAAATGGCGCTTATCCCAAGCGGAATAAACTATCGCATCGGTTGCAATATTCAAACCAATAGGTTTAATCATTGTTTAACTCCTTGCGGACAGAGGGCGACAATAGAGACAAAAGCCGTTGCGGGTTCAAATGTTGAAGCCACAAATTACACTACCCGACAAAATTTCTCTTTTAACAAACGCTGCCAACCAAACCGACCTTTTCTGATGAACTGATGGCTCTACCTTTTTTTTTTTAATTATGATTTTTTTTCCTTAGTCGAATTAGAAGTCAACATTTTGTAAAAATTACCGCTCCAAAATCCATATTTTTGCAAAGACATAGTTTCTGAGAACTAGTCGACAAACAAGACGAACAGACAGACACGGCTATATCGACTCTTCCATTGATGCTGATCAATAATATATTTACTTGATGGTAACACTATTCTGTGTGTTACATATGTACATACATCCACTCTTGTGCAGATTTACAGTATACCCGGTTTACTCTTCGAGTACCAGGTATAAAAATAGGTTTGGTTCGATGCGGAAAAATGGTTTCGGGTAGTTTTATGTATTAGAATCGATGTTCATATTGATGTTCCACCAATAACGGATGTTTTTGCCTAAACATTTTATGACTGTTGTATTCTGAAGAATGCGGCAAATTTGTTTGTATAACCGGCAGTATAAGTTCCTAAATTAGTCTACCTTCCGCAGGATAGTAGGTTAATAAAAAATTACTTACAAAATGTATTGGTGGATGACGTAATTTCAGGAATTATGCTTGCTTTCTTCCGAAACTTTTGACGACTACCTGTGGAGGGAAGAACGCGGCGTGGATTTGATAAGAGCACTACTTCTATTCGTACATATGTATAAAAATATTAATAAATATGGCAACAAAAAGTACACCCGATAATAGGGCGATTAGAAATTGCCGTAAGCAAATCAATTTGATTGTATAAAAGGCAAACTTTTCTCATTTCTAGTCACACTTCATTTACCAAGCTGTTCGCGTCAAAATGTTCTTCAAAACTTCGACTCCGGGATCGCTCCATCAGCTAGCCTCATCGACTTCATGATGAATGCGCAGAGTCTGCGAACGGCCACCACCCTCAACATGAACTGCTTCGACTGGTACCTGCCCATCCTGAAGGGACACTCTGACCAGTACGAGGAAGATTACAAGGTCTGCGTCGAAAAGTTCAATGCCGCCAAATGGCTGATCGACAGCAATTATGGCATCGCCCGCAATGGAATCACCTCCAAGGCTAAGGAGACCTGCGACGCTCTGGAGCGTTGCTCACATGAGGAGGAAAACTCAGAGGTCTTCGAGTGCTATTCCAAGACCGTAAGTGAAGTGTCCCCGGAACCCATAATGTAATCTAACACCTACCCCTTCGATTCGTTTAGGCTCCCGAGTATTCTGTTATTCTGAATACCATCGGCAATAACGCGACCGACCTCAACAAACAGCTCATCGGAGAGCTTGCTCTCATTGACTTCGATCTCGATTTCTGCCAAACTACGGCCGAGAGGGTATACAAGGAGGACTCTGCCGCCAGCTTTGAGGAGTTGAATGCCTGCTTGGAGGACGGTAACTGGTCCCAACCCACCACCACTGTGTCCAATTGAAGAAGTGTTGGCGATAGCTTCATAAAAAAGAGCCAGAACTCACCTCACAACTTTTCAATTACTTCTGTAATATTTCTCTGATACGAGGTTGATATATATAATAAAAGAATGTGCAGAAAAAATAAACCATCGAAGATTTTTATCTTGAGCCATGTTTGAGACTAATAACGAGAAGGGAAGTGTGAGACGCTTCTTACGCGACACAACTTTATACCTGGCACTCGGTACTACATCTGCAGCTTAGCGGTGTTTTGTCAAATTTTAAATTTTGTCTTCTGTATGTCATCTATGTACATCTACAACACTTCTCACACCCACACACTGCAGACTCGCGGCAGAGGCAGAGGCCACTGTCTACACGAAGCTGAGTGTGAAAGAGAAAGTGAAAAAAAAACAACAAAAAACAACACCCACCTGGACAGGGTGGGTTTAGCCACTGCAAATTGATTTCTTCATTATGGCTATAATAATGATCCAATCGGATCCCAATCGGATGGTGATCTGATAGATATGGTCATTCCCTACGGAATAGCGTTTTTAGTTTTTTTTTATCTTCAAAATTGTAGGTTGGGAAGGTTTTCGCCCTTTTGCAGAGGCGGAAGGGGCGTGGCTCATTTTTGAAATACACTTGTAACAGTGTGAGCATACACAAGTATGAATGAAAAATTTGGTGGCTCTTGCTCTTATAGTCTTTGAGTACAATTCGCTCATCAGGACGGACAGACAGACATGGCTCAATCGACTCGGATATTGATGCTGATCAAGAATATATATACTTTATGGGGTCGGAAACGTTTCCTTCTGTGTGTTACATACTTTGTGCACAAATTAAATATACCCTATTTACTCTTCGAGTACCGGGCATAAAAATAAGAGCAGCGTGGAAATGTCAGAAGTGCGATGAGCCTATGTATGAATAGGGACAAGGCAATCGATGACACGCATCAATAATTTCTTTATTTTATTATTAACAGATTCTCGAAAAAATGTGTACAACTGTAATAAATATGTTCTTTCGTTCACTACTTTACAAATAACAACGGACAATACATTTACTCTGCCAGGGACTTGGACACCATTGAAAAGAGAAAAGAACACGATCGAATGTTTCGTCATGTTCTGTTATTGGTCTACACTCTAACTCTAGTCGTTCCAATCTTTGCACACCTGGATTTTTTTGTGACGTTTTTACCTGTGAAATGTTTAAAATAAGCCAAATTGATTCTTCAACCGGATATAATTATTGTTTGAGTGTTAAAAGTCTTAAGTTATAAGTAATATAAAATAGAACATCAAAATCAAGGAATATGATTAAAGATTACGGTATATTTACTGTATAATTTTAAAATAAGAAGGTATTTCTTGAATATTTTATCGATAGTTATAATGGAAACTAGAGTTGGGAAAACATCGATGGTGGCCACCATCGATAGTTTCTCATATCTGCTAAAACGTTTTTTTATTGTATTTAATCGGTACAGCGAAATTGGTTGGTCGCAGACGATTAATCCGCATTGATGAATATTGGAACAAAATGTTACTGAAAATTTTGCGCTCAAAAAAGAGTTGTTTGTCGAACGAACACCAGAAATAGAAATTGTACCCTAACAATATAAATCTTTTAATTCAAAATCCAATCATCCCGGCGATGAATTAATCAACAAAATAAATAAATTTTTTTTTCAACATGTTCACTCTTTTGCTACTATCGGCTACATTTTCAAGCATCGATATTATCGATAGCACTATCGATTTTTATCCCAACTCTAGTACGAAATCATCGTCGTGCGACCATAAAAAAAAAAATCAAAATATTAGAAAAAGTTTTATTTTCGTTTCGTCACTGCACGGAAAGTACTTCCGAAAGTTTTAATCAGCGCCCCGCGTGTCCGACCATCGAATCAACGCGGTTTCGGTGATGTGCAAAACGAAAGCAGAAGACATTTTTGGTTCTTAATTTTTGCTTACACACGCCAATACAGATAGTCAGTCACACACACACACGCACCCCGCTTGAGGAGAAGCAGCAGCAGCACATACACACAAGCACAACCATCAAGAAGAAGAAAAAGCAACGAACGAGGAGACAACGACGTTGGTGGATTGGCGGCAAGGCGGGCAAGCGACGAGGAAGACCATCAACTGTAAATTTGCGAGGTGAAAAATAATGCGAGTGAAGGTTTGCCTTTTCTCAGCTCCGAAAAGTTCATAGATCTCGTGCCCAATTGTGTTTTTTCATGACTAGTTCGTGACCAAATCCCCAGAACCGGCAGCTATTTTCCATTCCCCTCTCTCTCACTTGTGAAAAAATGTGCTGCTAACTGAGCGAGTTATTTGTTAAAAAACGAACGCGGAGGGGACAGTTCCTGTGGATGCTGTTGCGCGCAGAAATTGCGCGACAAAAAAATAAACAATTCGAGCCAAACCTGCAGTTTACGCCTACGCTGAGGCCAGCTCTCGATACGGGCGTGTAGGCATGTGGGCGTGCCGGCGCAATGGCAGCTTTATTTCGGCTAAAATTAGCCATCGGTCGTCTACGAAGAGAAAGGGACCGACCG
Organism: Drosophila guanche; assembly: GCF_900245975.1. Classification (NCBI taxonomy): domain Eukaryota; kingdom Metazoa; phylum Arthropoda; class Insecta; order Diptera; family Drosophilidae; genus Drosophila; species Drosophila guanche. Next base: position 2,031,063 of record NW_022995749.1, read on the forward strand.
ACCACGCGTCCTTGATAAATCGATTGGCAAACCGGAAGCACAAAAGTAACGAATATAGCCAAAAGTTTCACACGTAACGGCAGGGGGGAAGCCTGGGGACCAGGGTGAGGGAAATGTTTGTTGCGCGCAATGAGTTCAAGTTCAAGGCAGACCTGAACATGCATGCATAGGTTAGTATTGATTGAGATTCCACTAATATAAATTGGTGCTCCTTCACTTGCAGGATCTCTTGGCAACAGAAGAGAGCAGACCCACAGCCAATTCCTCCCACAGTCAGCACACAAACAGTATGTTCAGTAGAAATGGGCGGATTCCTGGATAAGCCGAAAACCGCCAAACACAATGATCAAGGTGAGGGCAACAAGCTGCTCTTCGGCGTCAGTTCAATGCAAGGCTGGCGTTGTGAAATGGAGGATGCCTACTATGCACGCGTGGGGCTGGACAATGCCCTAAACGACTGGAGCTTCTTCGCGGTGTTCGACGGGCACGCCGGCTGCAAGGTGTCTGAGCACTGTGCCAAGCATCTGCTGGACAGCATTGTCCACACGGACGAGTTCATAAGCGGTGACCATGTGAAGGGCATACGCACTGGCTTCCTGCGCATCGACGAGGTGATGCGCGACCTGCCCGAGTTTACCAAGGATACCAAGTGCGGCGGAACCACCGCCGTGTGCGCCTTTGTCAGCTCGACTCAGGTGTATATCGCCAACTGTGGGGACTCGCGCGCCGTGCTGTGTCGCCAGGGGGTGCCGGTGTTTGCCACGCAGGACCACAAGCCCGTCCTGCCGGAGGAGAAGGAGCGCATACACAATGCCGGCGGCAGTGTGATGATCAAACGCGTAAACGGCACCCTAGCCGTGTCCAGAGCCCTTGGCGACTACGACTTCAAAAACGTCAAGGAGAAAGGGCAGTGCGAGCAGCTGGTCTCACCCGAGCCGGAAATATTTTGCCAAAGCCGCCAGGACACCGACGAGTTCTTGGTGCTCGCCTGCGACGGCATCTGGGATGTGATGACCAACGAGGATGTGTGCAGCTTCATCCACTCGAGGCTCAAGGTGACCAGCGATCTAGTGAGCATTGCCAATCAGGTGGTGGACACTTGCTTGCACAAGGTATGTAGTGCTCTACATACCATTCGGATGGTATATATTGTCGCTCTCTCTGATACCAAATCTTTTTTTTTTGCAATCACAGGGAAGTCGCGATAACATGAGCATCATTATAATTGCCTTCCCTGGAGCACCGAAGCCAACAGAGGAGGCGATAGAGGCTGAGCATCGGCTGGAGAAACAAATCGAGAAAATCACAAGAGGTTGTCTAAGTCGTCTACTCTGTTTATAACTAATCGTTAACTCTTGATCTATGGCGTTGTAGTTATTGTGTGTGTCTCTCTCTCTCTCTCTCTCTCCCACTGAATCGAATACTCTATTGACGCGCGCGGTCAGACGAAATACGTATACATTGTACCTTAAAAGTAACAAGCACATACTCTTAAAACAGGGAAAATACGATAAACGATATGTCCCAAAATGTCCCGCCCCAAGAAGCTTATCTAGCGTTATATTAGATACATCTACCCTGATCCTTAGGTAGTCATGCTTCTGCATATCTGAGAATGCAAACGCCACTCGACTCCAATGAAAAGTTCCTTCCAAGTAGTTCGAAACCCAACCTAACCAAAACATTGCCATTACCAATGCCATTCTTATATATATATTTGTATATAGTTATGTAAATGACCGAGTGTGTGTATTTTACCTATATCCTATCGCTAATGCATAGTAAATAACCGTATAGCGTGTTGGTTTGTCATATCTGCTGGCAGTGCGTGCGGCTGACCCGAATGAATGTATATTTGTGGGTGTGTGAGTGCCAGCTATATAGTATTATTTATACACGTGTTTGTCTGCTACAGCAACTGCCATCTGCCATTTAGTTGTAGCATTACATAATCGTAAAACCCCATAGACCGACCATAGATATTAATAACAATTATCGATGAACCTGAGCCCAATGTTAAGTAGTTAATTGACCCGTCTGCATATACCTTTGTATATACATATGTACATTCACACATGCATATAAACCCGATACCCACTGATGACACAAGCCCCGATGCAAATCAATCAAAAGTAAATTGCAATCTCAAACGACCCCAGGTATTGAAGACACTCAAAATAAATAAAAAACACTTGGAATTGATGTAACTAGTAGGCCTAGCAAATTAACACTTAGTTTCTAAGCAAAACGAGTTCAAAGGAGACCCCTCGGTGGCCCTACAAGCAGTAGGTATTTTTTAAAATGAGCTGGGAAAGCCTTTTTAAAAACTATTGACGACAACCTGGTACTGCCGTAAAACATACAAACATATTTTTACTACATAATTAACCGCTCAGAGATTTGAGAGAGTACGGAATGCCAAAAAGCCAGGCAGAATCGATTAAGTTGTAGTATTATCTCCCACAATGAAGAACCAGCCATAATAGGATAGATATATTTAGATCTCTAATAGTCTAGCGACAGACAGTATTCGTAACACCCAAGTGAATTTCGGCATAATGTCCCTGAGGCCGAAGTGTGTAGACGTGACCTTGCTGTTGATATACATAGACAAATACTTTAAACCAATTGTATACAATATAATTTACACATAGAATATAGTAAATATTTAATAGCATGCCACGCCCCATCATTGGTCAAAGTAGATAAATAATTACAAGTTTATATAGTTGTATAGTATATAGTTATACATATAACCAAAGATAATGAAATACTCGAATGTCCAGACAAACTACCATTACTAACGTAGCCTAAAGTAGTCCAGTAGTCTAGGAAGGTTTTGAACGTTATACACAAAAGTAGGTTTTAATGAAAAGCAAAAGCAAAACAAAATTGAAACTGTAAACCTTATGCTCACCAATTGTTGTGCTCGTGGTAATCGAAAGCAAGAGTTTACTTTACTTTACCAATGATTTACCAATTGGATCGATCGAAGCTAACCCAGAGATCAACTTGTGACTGTACCATGTACTAGAGCAATAACTCTGCGACCATTGTCCAGGGAAATATATGTAGGTGTAAGGCCTCGGCCACATAACACGTGACAACCGACACTCTCACATCCAAACAAACATACTCAATAGATTAATAAATCACCAAAGATGCAACCAAATATCTCCATGGCTAAGCAAAAAATATATATGTTTAATGAACGATTCGAAAACCAAACAAAAAGTGTTTGTCTGCTCTTCCATCGGATTCAGTTTTCAGTTCACTGCATTCGCTAGTTTCAGCTTTTATTTTCCATTTACATTTTCTCGAACACACAACACCAGACAGAACTCCAAACAGCGAAACAGTTAATGCCTTTTGCCTTCATTTGCCTTTCTTCAGATTACAGTTTTCTATTGTTACACACCAATTCAGAATGTCTCATTTGTAACCAATTTATTTTCCACATGAGAATTATTTTTTTCAAGAGCCAGCTCCAACGAATGACCAAGAAATTCTTTAAAGTAATTTACCAAAGAGAACATTTTTGCTTCGCGCGTTATTCTGTTGTTTCATGGTTGTTGTTCTTCGCGCATCGTACTGCAAATCACAAATATTTGAATTGAAATGTTTGCCAGAAAAAAAGGCAGGCGCATAAGCCAAATGGGCGTGTTAAAGACAATGCAAGAACAAGAAACAGAAAGCATTACAAATTTTAAGATGTGTGAGCATAAGGTACGTCTATAATTTTGTAGTTTGTAAATATCGAAAGCAATTTTTGTCATTTCGTTATCTCGTTTATCTTATCGATTGATTGATGATTGGTTTAATTTTATTTTGCGTACCACATGCCTCCAGTCCAGCCCAATCCACACCCCACACCCAAACCCTGTCTAGATCCAGCCCCAGTCGTCTCTAATGAGTTGTCTGTGTATTAAGCTTTCTAAAGAGATCTCCCCACACCATCTAACGACAGACTGAAATTGCATGCTCACCAGGCGACGAAAGAAACTAATTCCAATTTTAATTACTTTCCATGTTTATTTTCCGCATATCCAAATAATTTTCTTGGAAAGAGAGTAGTCATTCGTTGTTTTACAATCAAATTTTCTATCAGCTCTAATAATTACTGGTCCCCACAGTTTGTTAAGCGAATGAAAAATATTTATAATTGGAATTAGGTCTTCCCCAATCCAATCCCACTTTCCTTAATAGATTAGAAACTCTTTGCCAGGATGATATAATGTTCTGTTGTTTGACCTCTTTGCCATTTGGTTTGTTACCTCATTTCCAAAGCTGTTAATACAGCCATACACTTTGCGTTTTAGTTCATAGTTTAAAAAACAAAAAAAGTTTCGAAACATATATGTATATTGCATTTGCTTTAATGTAGCTTCAATATGTAATTCGATCGTATTTTATTATGAACCATTTTTGTACATACATCCACATTTATTTATACAAAATCTCGTAAGCTAAGATCTTGAATTGAACCCTATGAACGACGTCCATTGAACAGTTTGTATTCTCTGATTTGTTGCAGACGAGATAGAGTCTAACAAGATAACCGATTACCTGGATCTGCTGAAGTGTATGCAGAACAAAGACGACATTGAAGGTCTTCCACCCGGCGGCGGTTTGCAGTCCAAGTGAGTGCCGCTGATCATGTCCCAAAAATAAATCCAAATAACTGAAAATTGTTTTGTGAATCCCATTGCAGATATCACGTTATCGAGCGCACATTCAAACAAGAGTTTCCGGATCGACCATGTGAAGTACGCAATCTCTTTTATAATCTATAACCTCCGCTTGCCGCGCTTTTGCCACTGCTAACACAAGTTTTGTTATCGCTTATCATCATCATCAATATTATTTTTGATTGGCTTATGTACTTATAAGTCGGTAGATCGTTCGGTGGTAGCACCATCAGCAGAGGCCTTAACTTACTGGATATATATATCACTCACAACGGCAGTCGACACACCCACACCCATACCCATACCCATTGTTGATTCCACCCGTTAGTGCACATTGCACATTACCCATTCGTACACGTTTGCATGTAATTATTCGGGAGGGGAAGAAGCTCAATTTTAGCATTCAACCATTCAACCGACCGAAAGCTATGTTTACCTATGTATTTTCTTTCTTTTATTTCTAGCTGTATGCATTTGAAGATATATGAGTTTTGTAATACCTAATATTGTTCATTTCAAAACCAACAATAATCAATCAAACAATCAACCAAGCAACAAGTGAACAAACGATAACTAAACACTTCCTTCCTCAGCTTCATGTATTCTAAATGTAAGGCAAATGCTGTTGTCCTCCTATGCCACACCTGTCTCCTGTCCCTCATCCTGTCTCACAACCCGTCTGGCTTTTACTCATTTCTTTTCGTATCGAGATTTAAAAGCTGCTCGCATGTACGCTTTGCATGTTCCCTGCATCTGTACCCTACTTTAATCCTCAACCTCATGTAATCTGGCTGAACCCGCCGTGTTTCCTTCTAAGTCCCCACACTTCCCGCCATCAGTGTTAATAATCGTGATTTTGTGTTTCTTGCAGAGCCCTACGCATTGAGTTGCAGACAAAACATTAAATAGAAACCAGTTAAACAAACGCAGCAACCTGAACAGAAAGATCTTTAAATGCCACAGCAAACCCAAACTACACACACCCACACACAACATAAACGAAACGATGCGAAACAAACAAAACACACACCAAACAGTTTTCTACTTTGATAAACGCTAAAGAAAAACCTACTAATAATGATAATAATAAGCATTACGATACATTTATAGTTTATATGAGAAGGCCTGTCTGTCCTGTCCGCCCCCTCCACACTCAACAGTACCACAGCCACACACCCACGCAGATACCGAGCCCATAATATACATATGTAGATGTGTTTTAGAAGAGTACTCCGATAACTGAAAAATTGAATAAGATGCAGCGGATGGCTCAAAGCCAGTAACAGCACCACACAACAACCACACAATAAGGATATATAAGGATCCTCCTCAACCACTAAACCGACACTTAATAACCTACCAGGGAGACACATCTGTCTAAATGATTGGCCCCAAGCATAGACCACGGCCAACTCTATGTGAGTGTTTCAACCTCTGTGTCTGTGTTTGTGTCTGTGTGATCTATCTTTCCGTCACTTCTCATTCAACCAAAAGCAATCATCAAACAAACTGTCTACTGTGCCCGCCTCTGAGCTCCTTCAGTTTAGTCGTAAACGAGAAGAGAAACTTCTAAGAGAATAACGCGAATTAGAACTTACATATAGAGCGAGGGAATGAAATCATTTTGAGGAGGGATAACATTGAGAGAGAGCCCGCTCCTCGCCGAGAAAAATATTTGTGTACAAGAAAGAACGTTTAATTTTTCAAAAACTATGTATTAATTAATATGGATTCCGAAACCCTGCGGACTTTTGTAAGTTGTAAAATGTTTGTTACCGAAAACACTTTTTGTTCACTTTTATATATGTATATGGAAAAAGAAGTCGCCAGCCTATTGCGAACACTTAATAATGTAAAGTAAAAATGTTAAACTAAAGAAAACAAAAAAAATGGAAAAACCAAACTAGCAAACAAACCTGTAACTATCTATATATGGAAATGCGAAAAGTAAAGCCTAAACCTTAAGGTAAACAAAAGAAACGATTAAGAAAAATTACAACAAAAAAAAGAGCAAAGAAAGTCCACAATAATGTCCGATCTGAAAGAAACGAGAAAAGCTAAGAACTATTAATTTATAAGCCAGTTGATGATGAAACCTTTAGAGAGAAAAGCAAAATTACGCTCGAGTTTGTAGTAAATGTTGATACAAGAAAAATCCACGCCGATCTCTCTCTCTCTCTACTCTTCGTTTAGCTGCACGGTGTACCAGTCGTATCATCTCCAGAAGCGGCAGGTGTTGTCCTTGGAGGCCGTCAGAATTGCGTCGCCAGCATAGCTGTAGGCGCAGCTGAAGACCTCTGCCTCGTGCCCGGCCAGCACCTGGGAACAGTGCCCGGACTCGGTCAGCCACAGACGAGCAGTGTTGTCAGCGGAGGCGGTTAGCAGCATGCATCCGCTGGGGCTGAAGCATACCTTAGACACCTCGTCACTGTGCCCCGCCATCAGCGACAACATCTCCAGCTGCTCAGAAGCGCCGCCCAGGCTCCAGACCCTCGCCGTGCAGTCGCTGCTGCAGGTGGCCAGCAGTCTGCCCGCCGCATCGAAGGCCACGTCCAACACCTCGTCGTTGTGCTTGGAGACCAGGTGCAGCTCCTGATCCATCCGGCGAATATCCCACAGCCGAGCCGTGTGATCCAAGGAGCCCGTGGCGATCAGCGATCCGCTAAAGCTCCACACACAGTTCGAGAGCTCAGCTCTGTGGCCCCGCAGTTGATGGCAGCAGCTGTTGAAGGAGTTGCTCCTTAGCACAATTGGCAGCACAACAGATTCCTGGCACTCACCTTTTGGTGCGTGTATCCCAGATGGCGGCCGTGTGGTCAAAGGAGCCCGTAAGCAGCATCTGCCCATCGCGATTGTAGCGAGCGGCTATTACCTCGGCACCGTGGTGGGAAAGCTGCTGAAGCTCATGGGCCGTTTCCACATCATAGATGCGTGCGGTGCCATCCATGGAGGCGGTGGCAATGGCCTGGCCATGCAGCGGATGGAACTCAGTCGCCACCAGCTCGGCGGTGTGACCAAACAAGGTGCAAAGGCACTGCCCGCTGCTGGCGGACCAAACTTTGGCGGTGCAATCAAAGGAGCCGGTCACGATCTTGTCGCTGAAAGACATTGAAAATGGAAATTGCAGATGAGAGGAGATCGTTGTGGAAGCTATACCTACCATCTCGGCGTATTGAAGCCAACGGAGAAGACCACATTGTCGTGTCCGGTGAGAGTGTGCTCCACTTCTGTCGTTTGGGTGTTGATGACGTGGCAGGTGCGGTCGTAGCTGCCGGTGAGGCATCGTTCTCCGGTGCGGTCGAAGCACACATTGGTCAGCGGCAGGATGTGCGAGGTGTGACACTTGTGCAAATAGAACTTCTTCTTGACGGGCTCCCGCAGCTTACGCTGTAGCTTGTCCAGAGCCTGCTTTAGGGCGCTGAATGTGTTCTGGGAACTGGTCACATGGCCACTAGCGGGCACACAGGGCGTTGTCTTGTCCTCATCCTCTTCCGATGGCTCCTCCTCCGCTTCAGCCAGTGAATGGAGTAGGATCTTGTCAGCCAGAGGCTCAATGTCGGTCCTATTCCAAGAATAAAGAAGAATTCGTGAATTTAGGTGCAGTGTTCAAAGTAGAAGTACTCACTTCGAATCTAGGTCAAGCAGATCAAAGTGACGCACTCGCTCGCTGCCCTTTGCCGTGCGGTAATTAATGGCCAGACCTGAAAGAAACAATCAAATATTTATTAAGGATTCGGCCCGATGACCTTTCCCACCTGGCGGATAGTAGCGCAGGAATATTTTGTTGGCGCTCATACTGAGGTTGTTTCGACTCTAACCTACGGGTAAATTCCTTCACTCATAGGTTGGTTCGCTGCCAGTTTGCTGACCTGCTTTAATTCGCGTTGCATTGGTTTCGGCTCCCTGCCAGGTGGGTGCCATGCCAAAGTCAGCGTTTGATCGATTCCGTGTACGAGGTCTCTGTCGGGGTCTGCCACGCTAGCAGTTCAAGGATATGGGGATGGCATCCGAGAAGGCATAGTTGGAGGTTTGTCGCTTTAAACTCGTTTATACATACCTGTCTTTGGTTTTCATTTGAATTTGAGTTTGAATTGTATTATTTACCTACTCTTATATCCTCGTTCTTATATTTCTCTTCTAATTGAAGCTTTTTGAATGAAAAAGCTCTCACATAGCAGGGATTTCGACCCGCTTTGGGTGTGCAAGTCATGTGAAATTGTGGGTTTCATTTACGTTCCAATGTGTCTGACTCTTTCCCGTAGAACCTATGTAAACATAGCATTCCTGAGCTGTTTTCAGATTTAATACGGATTATTTGTGCATTTTACCGAATTAAAGTAGATAGTTGTTAAGCGCGGAATGGTTTCAAAATAAATGGGTAATTTCATAGTAGCCTTTCCTGTCATACTGTCCCCGCATTATTATCTCGCTGTACCTTTGACCTATGTGTGTGCTCTTTTGTTAAACCCTTTTGACATTTCGTGTTCAACTACGGCGACTAGCCAAATGGCCTCTGGCCATTAAACCTCATTAGACTCTTTAAGGCGATTGCGTTGGTGGGACTGGGACTGCAACTCGAGGTGCTGGTGCCCCAGGGGCCAATTGACAGTCGACACCTGGTAGCATTTTAACGGGTTTAACATATGTCCCACACACAGAGACTCAGAGGCTGAGACACGCACACCAACCACCCACAACCTCAATTAGATTGCCTTACCGTGTCTCCTTAGCCTCGTTTCGGCATTTCTACTAATTTAATTTGCTCGGTAATCGTCGCGATGGGTTGGGTTGGGGGAGGGCAGCCAAGTGAATTGTCTGACAGATACAGGACGACAGACTGGAAATCAAGGCAGACACCCGAGGAATGTCCATTACCCACACGAACAGGAAAATGGACATCGGAGGAGGGTGCTCCAGGGGGAGGCGACATGGCCAATAATGATAAGTAATGATTAGATATTATCGCGACCAATTGTTTGTAGCACAAGCGGCCCAACTGAAAGCGACAGTGTCCAAACAACAAATAAAGAGGGACCGTGGAAAACTAGACAAAGAAATGAGGGGAATCGATTAGGAGACTGCGGAGCGGAGAGGGCATTCATGTCTTTGTTAATAATAAAACATTTCATTGAATTCCCATTGAAAGCCGAGCATCGAGACTGTGGAGTGGGAGTATGGACTGGGCAGAGGGAGAGGAGCATCCTTATACCTGAGAGCTTCCACCCATCATCTTGCCCATCAATCATCTGGGGGTCCCACACTCAGCAACAGCTGTCGCCATGCCCTGCCCGGACATTTCATGTCTTCATTTGTATGCCAACTGTAATTTGGAAAGACTCACAAGACTGGGCCCAAAACGGAAGCTGGAAGGAAATCAGAGCCAAATAAATGAGAGTACGAATGAGAATAAAATCAATTTAAAATCCTATAAAACGCTTTCATAAACAAAACCAGAGGAAACAGAGCAACAAAGCGGCACAGTCAATGAGGGGGTGCAGGTAGAGGGCATCGGGAGGATTCAAATTTATGCTCAATAAATTTTTGTTGATTTCCGGCAGGCGGCTTCATTTTGCCACTCGATGAGATGTTTACATGTATGTACGAGTATGTACGTATGTGTGCGTGGATGAGCCATGAAAATGCGGCGTTGCATAAATTATAGGCACACACACCACCACCGCCATGAGAGCCGCTACCTTTTGGCAAGACCGAAGCCATAGATACCCTAGCAGATCCAAGAACAATCCAATCTTTCACCCTTTCAGATCTGACATTCTCGAACGTTTGGTCCAAGTCGACATACCTTCTAAAATGATATTCGCATAGCCAGAATGAAAATAATATTACTGGCGCATTTTATGCGTGTTCGTTCGACAGTTTGCGGTCATGTCTGGAGAGTCGGGTGCCGTTCTTCGCTCGTACCCATCTCCAGGCACGTTGGGCTAAGCAACTTATGCTTAAATGGCATAAACTTTAGGAGACCACGGCTTGTAGTCGATGGACTAACCGTATTAGGGAGGCGGGGTAGCAACCCCGGGATCCAGGAACAGGACCTGTCGCTGAGCGATATATAAACAGATTCTCGGCTTGTGTTTGACAGAGCGACATCAAATTCGATTTTTGTTTCCTCCTCCGCTTGCCTGCCCAGCCCTGCCCAGCCCAGCGGCTGTTTGTGAAAGTTTTTCCCCGTGCGTGTGTTTGTGTGCTCGTATCTCTCTGTGTATGTGTGTGTGTCCAGACTAAAAGGAGTCGTTAGTGGCTCTCTAATTGAGGAGAGAGACAGAGGAGGGCTGGCTGGACATCAAACGGTTGGTAATGGAATTGCCGGCACTAGAAGCATTTTCACAGATTTTGACCACCAACGAAAACTCCCACTGAATGGGTGGTGGTGGGTAAAAGGTGGTCAAATGCAAACACAGTGTTGCACTCGGTATGCATTTCGCACGGGAGCGATCCTGTGGAGTATTTTCCAATGAAATGAAGTGGGAGTGGATTTAGATATTTATTCTGGTTCAGAGAACATTTTGGCCTGCCAGAAATAAAGCTTGCCCATCAAACATAATCCACTTCAGGATGGAATTTGCAATTTATATAAATATTTTTATACATTTATTTCAAACCCTTTGAGACCAGGAGGAAGCCTTTAAAAATAGAGTTTCTGCCAACACACAATTCTGTAGTATATAAACAACCTACAACCTGAGACTGTGAGAATCCCCAGCATTTATGAGGCATTCTGTGGCTTAGCCCATGGAAAGTTTATGACTTTGATAAATTAAATTGAGCTTGGCCTAAACACACGCACAGATATGGCTATCCCTTGGCATACGAGGGCTGAGGGATGCATGAATATATCAAAAGGCCTGGACCGCCCGGCAACTGGCCTAAAGTTTATGGCCGTGCTGTATGCAGCCAGAGTTGAGACCTTAAACCGTTTATGCCCAATCGAAATGGGCAGACGCATCGAATTGTTATAACATTTAATAATACTCGTACGCGAAGCGCCCCCGCCCACCTCAACGTGCCCTGTCTCTCGTGTGGCTCAGGTTTTTGAAGTTTTATTGTTGGCTTTATTAAATGGCAGGCAGGCAGAAGTTTGGCAAACATTCTGTGTGGTTTTTGCGGCCACATCAACTGTACGCACCATAAATCAGGGCCAGTAGCCCCACCCCACGCTGGCCCCGGGATCTGACCCAATGACGTATTAAAGGCATTAAACTCGCTCTTAAATCGCCAACTTGGCCGTCCGTCATAACGGATTAAGTGGTGCTTAAAATGAATTATGCATTGCCGGTGTGGATATTATATATATTACGATATATGTAAGGGTTCGCCAGAAACCGAGAAACGATTGCGCCCACATTCGGGTGCACAGATTGCTTTGCCGGGCAGCGGCAGGCAATCCGACTGGCAAGCCTGCCAAAGAGATAAATGACATGTTAATTTGTGCGCAATATATTGGCTATTTATCTCTGAGTCTCTGTTGGTCTTTCGTGATGAGGTCCCAGCTCGCAGGTCCATCTGGTGCGATGCTGCCGTCCAGAGCCTGCACTTGACACTGAATGACGAATTAATTTACCCATAATTATGCAATAAGCCATCATTTGTCTTTGGCCATCCATTCAACAAGTGACAACAAGTGCCGACAATCTGATAATCTATTTGCCTCTCTTTATCATTGCAGGACGATCCAATTTCCTATTTTCTACCCCTATAAACCTGAAGATGCTGATGTTTCAAACAGCAGTATCGATGCGATGCAATTCTCTGCCTGTCATTGCGATTTAGCCATTCAAAATGTTATCGTAAATTATAGAACGGAATCCATTAATGCACACTGACATAGAGGACGATGCATAACATACATATACATATACATACATACTTCAAATTTTGTTGCCCCTAATTATATGCAGTTGCCAAATGTGCGTGAAATGTATGCAAACCATCGAACGTGGATGTGTGTGTCTGTGAGTTTCCATGTTTGCAAATGAATATTTCTGCTACATATTTCATAAACAGTTCCAGCTCGTACGTAGTGCATCTTCCGAGCGAGTTCCTGTTAAAACTGCCATTTAAATGCGATTTAGAAAGTTGCTCTTGCAAAACTTGTCCCCAGAACACTGTTTGACACAGCTCTCAGGCTTATGGAAACAGTTTGCTTGTATTTTTGGGTAGCTCTCTAAGTGGACGCAATTCAAATTAATTCAACCAATAAAATGGCATAAATTATACAAATCATTGCCACACTTTATTATAACACAAAATGATTTATTCGCTTCAGATACCCGAGGAAATGAGGCACTTTCCAGGCACCCAAGCCAGAGTGCCAGAGTGCAGGCTCGTCTGGGTCTGGGGTCCCAAATATGAATTTAATTAACATTAATTGGCAACATATTTTTACTTTGCACCTGTGCCGGCAACAAAACTGAATTATAACCGAAAGGAAATGGTCGAGTTAATTGCATATTACGTATACGCCATCCGTGCCGCCACAAGGGCGACTGTGTGGCTGTACGGCTATGGAGCGTAGTGTTGTTATTCCGTTTTCCTGCCTGTTGTTTGTTCTTCCTCGATGCTCTGCTTTTCTTGCTCGAACACACTTGTGCTTATGGGCAAACTTTTCTGGTTTGGCTGGCAAAAGTTCTGCCATTGGCGCTGTAGATTGGGATTTTTGTGATTCTGCAGAGCTCTGCTACGAATTCAATGAAATCTGTTGGACCGCAAAGACCACAACTTTCGGCAGCAATCTCGATCTGCTGTAACCTGCTCTCCCCTGCTCTCCCCTGCCCTGCCGCCCACCACTCCAGGCTGCAATGCAGTGCAACTCAATCAACATTTATTACACATACGCGCCGTGGCACAACCAAGGGATGGAGAGCGAAACCGTACTGAAGAAGTTCGGGGCGAGCTGTTGTTCATTTTCAATTCGTTTAATGGGTCACTTGGGCGTGCGGTGCGGGGCCAAAAACTTTTCACGAGCTGGCGAACAAGCCATAAAAGTAAATAGCCAACGGCGCTGACGATGTCGGCTGTGATGTGGCAGTAGTTGGGATCGAGCATGTGAAGTTCTCAGTTTCCTTGTCAGGTCTTGGGGTACACCGCAAAGACGCACGCAACCGAACACCTGCAACATTTGTATGCGGTTCGAGGCATGGCTGAAATCAACCAATCTGAGCCCTGCCACGCCCCGTCTCTCTGGTCGTCCACCTTTCATATAATCGGGAAATTTAGACATTGTTGGCATTCGTGCAAAATGATATTTGAGAAAGATAATCGCCCTAATCCAATGAATCCACGCACACACATAGAGAAGCAGAGAGGGAGAGCTGCTGGGGTGTGAGTCAGTCACTCGACTGCTTGTTCCCTGGGCACGGAGCTCCTCGCACGTCCTCGGGGCACCCGCCTATTAAGCTCACTTTCAAGTCAGCCTCTGGCGTTTGTAAAATAAGCTTAGCTGCCACCTCCGCCCCCACCCGGCCACGACCTACCCTTGCCTGTGTGTCTGTGCGAGTGTGTTTGCTTAGCTCCCGCACGTTTGCCTTTATAGTATTTTGCGGCTTGGCTTTTGGGACACATGCAACACCTAAGCACGCAGCGCCATGGCCCCAAAGCCATTCAATTCACTCAACCCGAGGACAGCCACTCGCCAGTTCAACTGAGCGGCTTTGGTATTGATGCCACTAGGTTTTATACTCAGTTCTATGCTATCTTAAAAAACCGGGACCTTTTCTTCTTTAATATCACTATCCTAATAACTTTATTTGTTCCCATGCTTGATCACTTTACCGTTTGCAACAGCAGCAGGTGACTCTCTTGACAGTGATTGTGGTCAAGAACCAGAACGAGAAAAGAATAGAGGGGCAAAGACAAGCGAAGATTTTGTACAAACCCCAGACATCACATCCAAGCATATGTGCGGCTGTGATACATCTGAAGTTTGCTATTATCAACGCTTACAAATGACTTTCAGTGGCATTGCAATTTAGATGAGATCGCATTTACTCAAATATAAATTTCCGCCCATATATCTGCCGGATATGAGGCGATGCCTGGGTGAGCTTACTCGCTTTGTCACATTTTAATCGCTATCCGGAATAAAGTGAGTACTGAGCTGGAAGCCAACACAAAGTGCACAGGGAGTGAGTGGCAGAGAATAGCCGAGATACTTTCAATGGGGATTACAGAATGGCCCGATAAGTTCGCCATGGTCGGGGGAATGGCTCACGCCAACACAGAGTATGCAGGCGGCACCGCTTTCCACTCTCCATTTTGGTGGACGAATAAATACATACATATACATATGTACAATGTACATATATGGTATATGGTTTTTTCGTAAATTTATTGCGTATCATCAAACGGAGGGGGGCAAGCGGTGGATGCCGCCACAGGCAGGCACCTGGCGACGCAGGGGCACAACTCGTTCATGTTGGTACGTTAATTGAAATTCGTGGATCCCAGGTGGGGCGTTCAGCCATCGACATGGCCGTGGGTTGGTGTTGGGTACTGGGTGCTGGGTGCTGGGTGTTGGGCCAGGACCGCGACCAGGACCATGAACGAGACTTCAATTTATGCGCACATCCTACGTGGCCCGTGTGCATGTCCTGTGTCTGCTTGCCGCTTGCAAGGTTTTACGGTTGCCTGTTGCCCATCCACATCCACAGCCACATCCACATCCACATCCTCGTGCTCGTGCTGCACAGGACGGCAACGTGTTGAATTACATAATTTAAAGTTTCAGCTGGTGCTGCAGCTGCAGCATAATCCCGTGCAGAGATTGCTGTTGCTGCCAACAAGTGTCACACACATGGTGCACGGACCACTCCGCCCTTTATTAGATCAGTGCCCCGGTGCCCCCAGCCCCATGTCTGCGGTGCAGGGACAAAGTTTCCTTAACACGAACTTTGCTCGGGCACCGCCTGGCCAAAGCTAAAGTTGTAAATTAAATTCCTGACGCAAACACTAGTCTGTGTAAACTCCTGGCCGTTCCTAGGATGTTGGTGGGACTGAGACTGCGACTGGGACTGGGACTCGAAACAGGAACTTTTCGGCGTGCCTAACCCTTGCAGCAGTCGCTCCGTCGGCCCTCATCAATATCCTTGGAACGGGCGGCATACATACGTAATATGCAAATGTAATCAGTGCCTACATTTTATGTTCCTTCCGATGAGCGATGCCTGCAAGTGCCAGGGCGCTCCGGATTCTCTTTCCGTGTGCGTGTGCTCCAGTTTTATGTCCACATGCATTTGTTTATGTGTGTTTTATGTTCGAGCGCAACTTTGTGCGGCCAGCCCAGACCAGCCCAGTCCAGACCAGAAAACATAAAAATTGTACGTGGCTGCTGTCCGGGTAGATTTGAGTAGCAACTGCTGCCCGGTGGTAATACACGTTAAATGTAAATAAACTACAACAATGCCTCTCTTTGAGCACACACTTGCACCACAACATGGCATGCAAATTGGTTTGTAAAAGGTTGGACCACTGTTGGCCCCATCGTAAATGGGTTGATACCCGTTTGGATGCAGCCACTAGAACCTTGATGGTGCGCTCGATGACTACTCACAAAATGTAATCTGTGTCATCAGTTTGTTCAAACAAAGAGCCCCCGTGTAACGTAATGTTTTATCTTTAAAATAAAGATTAAATGTACTGGAATATTGGAATCTTACTGGAGATGCCTCTCCTTACTCTATGAGGCTGTATTATCATGATGATTAGAGAGCCAATTGCTTGTCTTGCCGCTTATCGCTCTCAGCTTCTCGAAATCTTTACTAGTATAAATTCTATAAAGTTGTGGGTCAATCATCTGTTATCTGTGGACCTCTCAGCATGCAAGCGGCAATCTCTGCAGCCAGGCAGATGATACCTGGAACAATGGTGTTATATTCAATTTCCACGATTTCGTACACAGTATTCCGATCAGAAATTTAAACCTAAACATTGGCTGATGAGTGTCAATTTATTTTACAAATAAATATGTACAAAATTGCATAAATTAGCACCTTCTAGCAAAGGTCATGTGTGTGTTTTTCCCCATCACCACTTTAGCAAGCATTGCGCAGTTCGAGTTGTCATTCACAGATCATAATGCGTTCTGCTATCATCGGTGCTCTGCTCTTTGCCGTCTGCTGGCTGGCCTGCTTCAGGGGCTCCAGTGCCGTCTGCTGTGTGGTCCCCGTAACCCTCAACTACAGGATCTTGGGTGGGCAGTGTGGAGTTGTTGGTGGCTATAGAAGCGGCTCTGACAGCTGCAGCGTTAGCATCTGCGGCAACGGAAAGCCCATGGTTGGCACTTACTGCGGCCGTGGACCGTGCAACATATTCGGTTGCAATTGCGAAAATGGCTGCCAGTCCGGTGCTTGGGGCCAAAGCTTTCGTGAAAGAATACACCGAATACAGCATCGAAATGATTGGTGAAAACTGGAACTCTGGTACTGGACGTGTACTAATTGTTGAATAAAACAACATTTAGATACTTCAATATTTAAACAGTGGAAATATCAGATCAATGTGAATATTTAAGAATATGGTGAAATCGATGGGTGATTGCATCAGGATGAAATATTATTGTGATTATTTTCGATTTTTATAATTAATTATACCACCACAGAGTTGCCCGATTTCCTTCATTAAAATCTGTTGGGTCTGTTCCATCTGTTCCTGTCGTCATATCTCTCGACTTCTCCTTTATTTGCTGTGGTTTCTCCTTTTTTACTTAAAATGCAAAACTGTTTTTCCCACTGCAGATGGGCAGGGCAGGACAGGGCAGGGCAGCGGCATTGGCAGCCTTCTGCTACATAGTATTTATGCGCCTGTCCCGAAATGGAAAATATCTGCATGTGAAAAAAGTTTGGCATGCCAGACCGACTCTCCGACGGCCTGACTGTCGCTCCATCTGTCCGTTCCATCGTAGGAACAACAAGTGCAAAAAACGTGTGGCTATTTCTGTTCATGTCTAAACAACGCGGGCATTGTTGCTGGTCCCAAGGACTGTGGCAGGATTCAGATCTGTGTGCCGCTCTCATGGCTGTCGGTTTTAATCAATTCAAAACGAGATGCACAACAACACTGACAGCGGGTGCACATGGGGAGTGTGTGCCACACGCCCCAAAACCATGCCGACGGCATCTGGGAGCCGTTAATGGTTTATCCCCGCTGGCTGGGGGCCGGGTACTTCGGTACCGAAGCGATCGGAATGGTACATTATTGGCTTAAGTGAGCGCATATTTCTGAAACTAAATGGGAAAATCTGTACTGAACACCGGCTTCCCCTTAAAGCAATTTCAATTCATCCTTTTTTTTCATACCACTTTCCTGCTTCGCTTTGGTGAGGGACAAAAACTCGATAGAACAACTTTGTGGGCATGGGAATGTGGTTTGCACAGGCTCTCATCTCTCAGTGTTCCATGCTCAGTGCTCGGTGCTCGGTGCTCGGTGCTCGGTGCTCGGTACTTCTGTGTGTGAGTGTTTGTCGCCTTTTCAGTAATTGAATGCTTCAATTTAATTGGAACTGCACGCCCTGTTGATTCCACACACAAACCGAATGCATGAGAATATATATTATTGACGGCAGAGCTCCGGGGCGAATCGAATCGCATCGCATCGCGTACTTGACACTTTCACGCCCACACCAACAACCCAAAAAAAAGAAAAAAGGAAAACAGAAATCCATTCACCTGTCGAAGGTAATTTCACGGAGAACAGCGCGAACGTTGACTTACGAGTATTCATACCACGCGATGACTTGGCCTAACTTTTTTTTCCACAGCTTACAATTTCTGCAAAAATATACAATAAGTTGGAAAAACTGGAGAGTACACGCCCGGGGGCTGGGGGAGATTGTCTGCCCTCGGCCGTAATTGCCATGGCGGCTCGTTAGCTTCAAAGAGCCGACGGCGGATGGGAGAGGGCTAATGGGAGAGCTAATACTAATGCCAATGCTAATGCCATTGGCCGCAAGTGAAGTGCCCGCTGGCCACCACTTGTCGACCCGTTTCGACCCAACCACCTCGAAATTGGCAGCCTAGTCACAATCGCCAGTGCCAGTGGCAGCAGTGGCCATCCCCATTGCTAACCCCTGGCCCAGGTAAACAACACGAAAAAAAAAATTAAATGAACCGCAAAATTGTGCAGCTGTCCAGCAACATCATAATGAAAGAACCTACCTGCCACCCAGCGCCGTCCGACGAGTGCTGCTTGTGTCTGTAAGTGAGTCAGCCAGATGAAAAGCTAAAAATAGAGTGGCAGTCACAGTCACAGTTCCATTGACTTGTCCTTGGCCAGCCCAGAAACATGGATAGAACATGGGAACATGGGATGGAACGCATTACCCACTTACCCGCATTGACACGTTCATACATTTTTAAAGCTCCAAGTTCTCATCAGTCCAAAAGCAATCCCATCTGGAGGACTACTTTCAATTGCCAGTCGGCTTCCGCCTTTCTATGATGCCCCACGAAGCGCGTCCAGCCGCAGTGTTATGGTCTCTGTCTGTATTATCATCCACTGTCCCTTTCCCTTTCCATGACGATTCCTGTCCTGTCCTCATCCTGGTGTGCCAGCCCGCTGTAGAGTTTGCATAGCAGCGGATAAGGATGAGGGCAAAAAGCGCTGCCTACTTATAGGCTGAGCAATTGTCGAGCATAAATTGGCAGGCGCTTGGAGGCCCTATACAAACAGGAAATGAAAGCTTGTTCGAGGCACATCGACCGTGCGTACGCTCTCACCAAACTGTTGGAATTTTTATGGAAGTCTTACACTTGAATATTTGCCACTCAATCGGCTCGACTCTGTCTGAGAGGATAGGGAAAGAAGCTACAGAAATAGTTCTGTGCCCATTTTCAAGGACACTCCTCTCACTGGAATGTTGCTGCCATTGGCATCGAGTCCCATCCAGCCATCCAGTAACACATCAAGACAGCCACCCAGACAGCCAACTCTCCCCGACGACGCTGCTGCTTCTCACCCACCCAATCATCGAGTTCACCCGCCTCCCAATCGACGCAATTTGTATTATGCGCCTCAGCGCCTTTGCACTTAATGCCTTATTTGTATTTAATCGCGGCTTCCGTTTCAGTGGCATCCTACAGACATTCTGCTCGATGGCTGCTCGGATCGCAGTTGTATTCAATGGGAGTTTAAGCAGCAAACTTACAGACACAGATAAACGGAAAATGACACAATTTGCTGCTTCTTTAGCTGCCCTTTTCTTCGTTACAGTTCCACCTCCACTTCCCCCTCCCGTGACCCCTTCGCTCTGTGTTCCTATTATTTGGAACTGCCGATGGCAGTGCTTGACGTTCGTCAGTTTGATTCCGTTTCGCACACTCCATCGATTCCATCGTCTGCACTATTGGGCCGTATTTGATTGCGCAATGAAGCTCTGCTGCTGGCAGCTCTTGACCAATTCTTGGAAATTCTTGTTCCTTTTTGTGAAAATTTGCATGCAAAAACCGGAATGCCCGAGCCCGAGGCAAGCTCTTAAATCATCCATCAGGGGCACTCTGGTTATGCCAACATTGACATTCGTTAGTCAGTCCGCCGGGGCAATTATTAAGTGTGATAATGCCGGAATGCCACGAAGACTCGGGTAATTTGGTGGCACTCCGGATGCTCTCCATTTGTTTGGGCATTTTAAAGTTTTCGCATTAGTCGTTTGACATTTACATTTACCGTGCCTCATGGCACGGAAATTAAGGCTCAGCACAAAGGAGCACGCCAGAATGTGAGTCCAAAGGAAAGAAGCAAGACGGACGGACGGCCAGATACCAGCATGCCAGGAAGCTGCCATGCAACGCCGCCTTGCGGTATGCAATAAAAAGCAAATGTAACGCAAAATGTTATTACGCATACGCCATGTGTGTAGCTTCGGCCGTAGCCGTTGCTGTAGCCGTCTTGTTTGTCTTTAAAGGTCTGCCATCCCCTCACACTCAGACATCCTGTGCTCTGTGGGAGTACGAGTCTGTCTGTGGCTTTGAGGTCGTTCGGAGTGCCCCCAGCTTTTAAAATGCCATTGTTTGCAGCTGCGCTTGGCTACACCCGACCCCCAGTGACCTCCTGGCCCGCTCCAGGCGTTTAACTTTAAGAGCAAACTTTTTTCTCTCGTTTGGGTTTTATTCTTTTTATTTTTCTCTCGATTTTACTGCAGCTTTGAAACCAATCCCGGTTTCATCTTCATTATGGCTTTCTAATTTATGTGATTCAAAGCCAAAGCTGGCCCGGCCCAGGGCCATTTGATTAGTTTGCATTGGCGCAGTGGCATTTAACCAATCTGTCGACATATGCTACTTGGGCTTTGATTGATGCGCTCCCAATGAGCCGGATGTGGCTAGGATTTCAATAAAGTTCTATGCCTGCAAACAGTGGCATTTCAACGACCCACAATCGAGCTGCCACAGTCAGGGCAGGGCACGGCTGCCTAGAACGATGGAGAAAAACTTTCAAAACAATAAATCACCAATGACTGCGACGACAACAACGTATCTCCTCGACTGAGTCAGTGGGTCTGTTTGTCTGCTGAACCTGAACCTCTGTCCGAGGTCCTGTCCCAGATCTTATCCTTAAAACGAGAAGGAGGCAACAAAAAGCAAGTCGACTGCTCAGACACAACTAAATACTCTTGGGTATGAGAGTCTGATACATTTTCAAGGCAGTTTGAGTTGTCCCAAGGTCGACTTTGATGCATGCCCCAGCATGATGGATGAGCTCGTGTCATCACTTTCCTACGAGTATTTATGAATTCAATAATATGTAAGAGTGGCTATTATAAGGTTTGTTCCCCAAGGGTTGGATCCTCTGCCATTCAACTTCAATAACCTACATTTTCTTGTACAGAACGGGGGGTGTATGGTTTCAGTATGGAGTTCACATCTGTGAATTTTACCTGATCACTTGTCACCTTTTTCCTTCAATGTTTATGCCCCTCCAGCTCCATCAGAAATTGTTTTATTTTATACAAATATATCTCCCCTCTGTTGTCTTTTAGCAAGGGCATTCCAGATTTCATTCTTGTGCTTTGTGTGATTCCTTTCCTTTTTTTGCAGTGCCATGTGAGAAGACGTTTCGGATTTGCTTGAGGCTTATTCGTTCTCATGGTGCAAACTGGGCTTCTGGGGGGATTGAGACACAAACACACACGTACTTGGAATTAACACCATAAATTTTGTAGCCCAAACTATGCCTGGTATTCCGCTTTGAGCCTTCAAGGCGGAGGCAGCCAGCCAGTTCTCGGTTCTTGGCTGTGTTTGTGTCTCTTGGTCTTGGCCTTGTTTGTTCTGCTGCGTGTTGCCTTGCATTTTGTTGTCTTTTCCCGGCCAAGTGAAAAGCGGCGGGACGGAGTGAGGCGAGTGGCAAATGGCGAATGGCGAACGGCGAACGGCAAAGTAAAAGTGTTTCGGTTTCGAGCAGTTGAAAGTGGTTTTGGGTTGCCCGACCGCATTTATAGAGCAAAGTTGCACCCGCAGCAGATTTCAAGTTTTTATCTGACTCTGACAACGATGCTAAAGCCTTGGCTGTGGCTGTGCCTGTAGCCGAATCAGACTTTAGTGGCACAGCCACAGACATTTGGCCAAAGTGGCTTAGTTGTTTGAGACCCACTCTGAGCCGCTTTTAATTTATATGGCCAAAAAGGTTGACACGCAGGCAACAAAACGGGGCAGAATAAAACCAAAGGGAATCCAAGACAGGAGACAGGAGCATCTATGTACGAGTAGGAGCCATAAATTTTCGTACTTAATCAGCGGGCGGTGCCTCTTAAAGGCTGACAGCCAGCCAGCCAGTGAGTGGCTCTGTCATCTACGTAATGTGGACAATGGGGCGCATGAACAAATTTCCTGCCTCGCGTATGTCAGGGCCTAACACGGTAACAAGAGCTCAAGCAAACCTTTAGTAAGCGGAGGATCCGAGCACTGCGAGATACGTACAATTAACTGTCAGCAGTTTTTTCAATAATGCAAACTAATTTCAATGCCACACAAGGCACACAGGGCGGGGAGGCAGCAGACAGACAGACCCATATTGCTGCTCTCAACTCCTCAACTTGTAACAATGCACAACACGAATACCATTTTTCATTGAGCTGATGCGAGCATAATCACCGTGCTGGGCTCTTGGTCCGTTGGGCAGCCAGAACAATGGCACCATTCCAGTCCTTAGAATCTAATGGCATCCAATGGAGGGGATGTTGCCTGCGAGGCTACGAGGCTGCGGGTGCGTGTGCGTGAGTCTTCGGAAGCGCATTGTCAGCCCCATTAATGTTGATTATACGCTAATGTGAAAGAGCTTGGACAGTCGCCGATCCTTGTCTCTTTCGCTGTTCCTGTCCCTGTGCTGTCCCCAGTCCTTGTTCCAGAGCTGGGAGCTCAACCACAATGCAATTTAGCCGCGGCTGCGGTGGCAACGGCGCTCGTGCAGCTGCTTTAAGTGGGGAAATGAAGTTTTCACTGGAAAAACTTTGTAATTTGCATTCGCGAGCGCCGCCAGCGAGCGAGTGAGTTCTGCTCCTCCTTCCGCTCCTGCTATGGGCAGGTGTGTGTTGGGCTGGCTGTAGCACTGGCTCCCTGAGGATAATTATAATGCCATTAGCATGTTTAGTCCACAATCAGATTTGGTTGTGGCGCTCCCCTTTGCAGTCCGCTTAAATTGGCTGCGGCCGCGGTAATCCTGTCGAGCTCTCTCCTCGACTGCTTCTCATTTTGGCCCCCGCTCCATTGCCATGCAAATTCTAATAGAAAGTTAAATGTTTATTTACGCAGTCAAGCCAGTGGAGAGTGGAAAGTGGCTAGTGGCAAGTGGCAATTGGTTGGGCGTGGCTCGCGCGTCTGGTGTGGCGTGGCCCAGTGCCTCCCCAACTATTTTGTCGCATTTTGCATATTGCAAATAGCCAGAGGACACAGCTACAGCCACACACAGCTCTGCAGTTAGACCCTTGTTCTGCTCCCCTCTTGGCAAAGCAATTTTAACTTTCCATTCGAGGACAGCCATTTCTTTTTCCGGCTTCATCCCCCACACGAATCCCCAAAGCGGATTTCATTACTGAATGTGGATCTCGGAATGCTGTTCTAATTTAAGTGACACTCAGCAGGAAAATCCCTTACAAACAGGAAAAGTTACGAAGAAATTTCTACAACAGATGAATCACATGTTCCGGAAATGTGCATGAAATATTTATTGCATTTCAGTTGCACTTTTCATGATGCTGGAGGAGAGGAAGGAGCGCCGCTTTCCACTGAATTGTCTCTTTGAGATGCAAATGGCTGGAACCCTCGCTTGCTGCTCTGAGGGAATAAAGTGTTGAGAGCAGGGAACTGGTTCAAAGAACTTAACCCTAACGCTACTTCGGCCATCATTTAAGGTTGTCAAATCGAGTCGCAACGTTTTTTGCTTCCCTTTCTGGCACTGTTCATTTTTGGGCCAAGTGCACGCTGGGGCCTGTCTGTGAGTCATGGTGCACTTCTTGGCGGTTTCCAATCGTAACCTCATATCCTGCCGGTTTTCCAGCACGCGCCAGTTGACTGTCGGCGACCAGGGGCGGATCCTTTGGCCATTTGGCAGGGCCACAAATCGCTGAATACCTTCTAAGGAGGGCGACCTTTGTCTGAACTTCAAGGATTTTTGTTTATTGTTGCCAGAGCCAAGAATAAATGTTGGCCTGGTCGCTGCACTAGACAGGGAGCCAGGAAGCCCAATAGAGCACGAGGACGGCGGGAAGTGGCAACTTATTTTCGTTTGCCAACGCATTGAAATCTTCCACTCGATTTGAACTCCAACTTTGCCGTTGCCAAAAACCGGTCCCCTGCCTACCCCATCCACTGGCGTGATTTTCCAGCCCCCGCAGGCCCGGTGGAAACTCTAACGCATCACTAAACGCGCTGCACAAAAATAAATCTACCACAAACTTGCAGGTGAACTTCGCTGGCAGCGCTTTTGTGAGCCCTACCCACAACCTTCATTCCCGCCAGCCCCACCGTCCCCATCGTTACACTTTCCATGGCACTCTGTGGCACGGCACTCTGTTAAAATTAGCATGTGACGGGGGCGACTCGACGACAAACTGTTGATTCTACTCGGCTTTGTGTGGCACTGCTGCTCAGTCGGGCGAGGGCTCGAAGGGAGGTACTGCCGAGTCTATAACGAGCGACCTTATCATTTTAGCATTTCACACAAAAGCCTAACCCAGGCTTCATTCCCCCGACCAGCTCATGGCCCGTGTCTGCCCTGAACATGGGTGCTGGCAGGAAAACTGAAACTGGGATTCATTCAACTTTACGCTAATGTCACATGCTTTGATTACAGCAGCGTGAAATTTTATTGATTGGCCGGCTAACGTCAGATGAACGATGCCAGGCCAGCCAGGTTCAGCTCCTTCGACCAAATAATCCGGTGGGGAAGGCGCCATTGATGGCTCAACCATTCAGCAACCCTTCAGATTGGATGCACTCGATGATGTGCACCACTCAAAGATGCTCTGATAGTGCGGCTGTCGGGTGGAAATCTAAGAAAGTCAATACCTAGAATTTTGTTGAATATCTTTAGGTATTCGTTTAGAATTGCTTAGGCACTAAGAGGCCGGGTCTTATACATGGTCTTGGTCTTTAAATGTAGTCTTAAAGAAAACCTGGACAAGAGTGTCCTACTGTTTCAAGATTCTGCCCTCCCATTGGATGTCCCAAACGAATGTACAAAGTTTATATGCCCAGGGGTCCCAGCATTCATAGCTGGCTTTGGTTAAGGTACGTCCAAGCGTTTAGTTTCACTTACAGTGTCCTTCACACCGGTTGCTTGTGTGTGTGTGTGTGTGTGTGTGTGGTTGAGGGTGGCTGTAAATGTGGCTCCACTCGAGGAGCATATTAGCCGTAGCCCGGACTTTTCCGCACGTAACTTATACATGTATGTATGTAGTGCCTTGTATGGGCTGTAGTTTTTATCTATAGCCCCTCTTGACAGCTCGAGATTTTGCTTTTCTCCGCCCTGCTACGCGATGTGATGGCTGCCTTTCCACTGATTGCTTACAATGTGCTCGCTCGTCCTTCATCCCACTACAGAGTGCCACAGAGTGAGCACCACCACAGAACACTCCTCCTCCTGCCCAGCACGTTGTCCCCATTTCATTTTTTACAGAATGCGAAAATCCCTCTTCGAGCCAGAGTTGTCGTCGTCATTGCAGCTAAAATTGAATTGGAATTGCTTCAGCTTCAATGGCAGGCAAACGACAGGCAATCTGTTGAGTCTCCTCTGATTGAATGAAGACGAAGGCCAGGTCCAGGACCGAGACCGAGACCAGGACCAAGTGATGAGTGAAGCGAATGCGCGTAATGCGCTTGAATGGATGCGGCGGCTTCGATGAATCCTGCCTGCCTGACTGAATTCTACATGGAGATATGTATGTATCGAGAGCGATTTAATGATAATGCTTATGTTGTGCGACATTCATTATCTGTCATTTTCGGAAATTCAAGGAGATTATCATCAATGGAATGCCTTGACGATCTCCCCCAACAGTGGGAGAGAAAAATTCGTATATAGGTAGGCAGTTAAATATCCAAAAAATAAGCAGGACAATAAACTGTTTTAACTGTGGCCAAAATAGGGTGAGCTCAAACCTCATATCTGTAATATTATTTGTATTTGATGACTTCCATTGAGCATACTTTTCTTATATGAAAATAGTGAAATGCCGTTTTGACCTTGGATCTTAATAAAGCAAATTCGCTATGCACAGCTGTTTATGGGAGAACTGCACATTCCATTAGCGTCTAAACGAATCAGAAACATCAAAATACCCAATCAGCGCAGCAATACCCAATTTACAGTCTGATTAGCGCAATTACGATAAAAACGCAGCAAACATGTTTGCCATTCCCCGATAAGGCAACAAATATGATAAGGAAAACATATGTACGTACACATGAACACACGATCTTTGTACATTTGCATGTACTACGTATCGACATTGAAGGTGTTATACACATTCGCTTTGCAGTAGATTTTACTATGCAAAAACAAAAGAAGAAAGATATTGAAAATATAACTGTGAGTTACACGAACAATTACTGTAAACAAAAGGTATAGAGCGTCGGGCGGTGTAGGGTATTCTGCGCTCTTCCCTTGAACGTAGCAGCTGTTTGGCGTTTAACAACACCGACGAGACTCTCTGAGAGAGAGAGAGAGAGAGAGCTCGTAGAGTTGTCAGGCACCAAACGAGAGCCACCTACGCTTTTACAATTGTTTCAAAATTAGCGAAACAATATTTCAAAATCAGTTTGAGTCCAAATCAAGTCAGTAATATTTTATAGTGAAACACAATATTTGATACTATTTTCTAAGAATCAAGCCATTTTACTAAATCTTAGTTTTAATAAATCGTATGTTCGAATGGATGGCAACCCTTGCGCTCTCCCGCGCCGCCGCTCTACACACGTCATCAGCTGGGCAGAAACAACAACACAACCCACTTTCGTCATCACATGTATTTCTGTTGCCAGTGCGTTTTATTTCGGTTTAAATGCAGAAATATTTATAAACCAAGCAGACAAATTGCAATAGTGGCCTCACACCCGAAACACGTGCAAGTGCCCGAAAAGTGGCGCCTCAGTGAAGCAACAGGCTGTCTCTGACAGTGGGAGAGAGGCGGACGTGTGTGTGACGTGCATTGACATTGAATCACATTCGGCTCGCGGTTTCTCTGCCAAGTGCCAAGCACAGAGAGAAAGCAAAAATAAAACGAGGAAGCGTTGTTGGCTACGCCAGAAGCACTACCAACACCTATAGCACCCGTATCAGCTGGTCTCTGTGCGTAAGGAAAACTTATTAATTGTGCGACCGGGCAGCAGTACGCGGCGCGTGTTCGACAACATTCCCAGCAGGGTTCTCAGTGCAACAGCAGCAACGAGGGCAGCAGCAACTACAACTGGAAATTGGAATCGACAGAGAACTGCGAGCCCCAGACACAGACACAGACAGAGGCACAGCCAGAGCCCCAGCCCCAGCACTGCATTTAATCAAAACATTTCGTGTTGTGTAATCGCCCGGGAGTAGCGAAAAAGAAACAGCAAATATGAGCAACGACGCCGCAAAACCCGCGGAGGTGTCTGCCAAGAAGAGCGCCCCCAATGCTATCAAATTTCTGTTTGGAGGTCTCTCCGGTATGGGAGCCACAATGGTTGTCCAGCCCCTGGACTTGGTGAGTGAGAAATCAATTGATTTGTGGATAACAAATGCTCCAGCTAATTTTTGAAGAGATTATAATCCCAATCTCTCTCTCTGTGCTTTCAAGGTGAAGACACGAATGCAGATCTCTGGGGTCGGTGGCGGCAAGAAGGAGTTCCGCAACTCCTTTCACTGCATCCAGCAGATTGTCAGCCGGGAGGGACCCCTGGCTCTCTACAAGGGCATTGGTGCTGCTCTGTTGCGTCAGGCCACCTACACCACCGGGCGTCTGGGCATGTACACCTATCTGAACGACCTCTATAAGGAGCGTTTCGACAGGAACCCCAATGTGGTAGACAGCATGGCCATGGGAACTATTGCTGGAGCTTGCGGCGCCTTCATTGGAACCCCGGCCGAGGTAGCTCTAGTGCGTATGACCTCCGACGGCCGCCTGCCGATTGCGGAGCGACGCAACTACACGAATGTAGCCAATGCGCTGACGAGGATTACCCGCGAGGAGGGTCTAACAGCGCTCTGGCGTGGCAGTCTGCCAACTGTGGGAAGGGCCATGGTCGTGAACATGACCCAGCTGGCCAGTTACTCGCAGTTCAAGAATTACTTCCACGAAGGACCGCTGCAGATGAACGAGGGCATCAAGCTACACTTCTGCGCCAGCATGTTGAGCGGTCTGCTGACCACCATGACTTCTATGCCGCTGGATATTGCAAAGACGCGTATTCAGAACATGAAGACGGTCGATGGCAAGCCGGAGTACCGTGGCACTGCGGACGTCCTGCTCCGCGTGGCTCGCCAGGAGGGTGTATTTGCCTTGTGGAAGGGCTTCACACCCTACTACTGCCGCCTGGGACCACACACGGTGTTGACCTTCATTCTGTTGGAGCAAATGAACCAGGGCTATAACAAATACGTTCTGGGTGCGGAAACTAGTTCTGGATTGTAGTGTTCTTTTAATTGAAATTGTCCAGATGAGCAGCCGCCCAGCTGGAATCTGGCCTGTAAATTGATTCCAAAAGGATTCCAACCATTGCAATACCACCCAGAAACAAGAAGAAGATGATGTAGGACGGACAATATCCCCGGGAGCGAACAATTATCCCGATCGATGAATGTGTGTGCGAATGCATGTGCGTGTATATAATGTTATGGTTAAACCAATGTAGGGCATTTAAATGTCGGCAATTCCGGTGACAATATTACATGATTATGTCTATATAGTATATATGTATATCTCGATGTTGAGACAGTTTTTCTGTAGCGCCTTAAATTGAAAGTGTATTCTCAATAAAGCACAAATTGATCAACCTGCCTGCCTCATTATTATATCGATTATCTTGATGAGGTACGTTGCGTGTCTCTTAGTATTTCAGCTACGGTGAAAGCCCTCTACCCCTCTACCAAAAAAGCTTTTTCAAGAGCTGTCCGTTTAGGGAGATTTCACTGTACCTGCCTGTTCAACAAAGTCATTTGGGTGGCTTGTCATGTGTATCGAGTGGGTGTGCTTGGAGCCATATGTCATTATTGCATATTAATTATAGTATATCGAGTGCAGACACCTTTTGCTCCGCCACGCCGCTTGCCATCGCAGCCATAGCTACTGTTTGTTTGTTGATACCTCTGATAAGCCTTATCAATGTTGTTAGTGTTTGACGGATCAGAGTATAAATTCCCTCGATAAACTCCGGGCAAAGCTTCGCTTTCCATTCTCTATCCCACGATTTCGCTTTCAACGATAAGGGCAACATGTTGATAACCTTTGGTACAAGCCTTCTCTGCTGTAGTTTAATAAACAGTTCTGCCATTAAGTTTACGCTCGTGTTATATTTGTGTCGATATTTTTGTTGAACAAAATAAATTTGATCACAGTAAAAAAGTCCTCCAACATGCCCCTAACAGTCTGAGTTTTTGTTGATTGCCTCCTCTTTTTTTTAAAGCAGAATCTTTATTTATTACAAACTGACCATAAAGCATCTCTCGCGAATTTATTTAAAAAGTTTTTTATTATGCCATAAGTTTGTTAACTGGAGCGTTACAGTTTCGTGTGGCGGAAGTCGTGGAGGTAGTTGTAGGATGGGGTGCTGCGGGCAATAATAAGCGAGAATTACCCCAAAAGCCACAGGCAAGAATCGCATATTAAATTTATTTTATTAGAGTTTCCAGAAAGTCTTTCCAGAGTCTTCCGGCTGAACCCGGCTACCAAATAGTATTTGGATAATAAAATTTTTCAGCTTGGCCAGAATTTCCAGGGGTTTTCCGTACCCTCCCTCCAGCTCAGACAACAAATCAAAAGTTTATCTCGTAAATAAATGAGCAGAATCTTACTTGACCACGAGGCACACAAAATGGCTACAAGCACTCGTATTAAAATTGGCCTGGGCTTACTTACTGGTACTCTGAGCCTGAGTCTTCCCCCATCCTACCTCCTACCATCCTCTCTCCTTGCAAAGTTTAAGCTGGTGCTTAAGATTTTATGGGATATTAGTTATCCTTTGGCCTTGCCGTGAGCCACTCAAGTGCAACTCCCCCACCAGCACTTGCTGGTAATTAGAGAGACGAAGACAAGGGTAAGCCAAAGAAGGGGGCAGAGGCTTCGAGGACTTGCTTTGAGCCACATTCGATTGCCATAAGCCAGCATAATCCAAAAGGCGAGGAGGTGATGTGACAGCCTCTTAAATAGCTGTGAGTGCTTTATGCTCGTTTCAATGTGAAAATTTCTTACGTAGAAGATTGCAAAGATTTTTCATTTCTTAAAATGAATTTGAATGAATGAAAACCACAAATGTCAGCCTATTGATGAGGGAACCTATTTAACATTCACTTTTTAATTAACACTCAAAACATCAATTCACCAGATAGAAAGCGACAGCTAAGAGAGAGAGAGAGACAGAGAGAAAGTGAGAATGAGTCCCGTGTAAATGTAATTAATTGAATGTCCCACACGAACAAGCAGGCCAATCCACAGCCATCCAAAGCCAACAAAATCCACCAAGCCACCCGGTCACACATTCAAACCAACTTCAATTAGAGTCCAATACAAACATCGTCGAATAGCTTTTCTTTTGGCCAGCGAAAATTGGGCTGTGATTTTCATGGAATTCTTTGCAATAGCCAGCGGACATGTGCCACATCTGGGTCTGGCTGCCTGCTGGTGTACTCACACCACGGATAAGCACTCGGCGGGGTGCTATTCGCCGAATAATGGGTATGATTGGAGGCATGCTAATAAAACTATTCATTTCATTGGGTTAATAGCTAAATTGTACTGGTTGTCTGTACGAAATGTGGCACAGCAGCAACTTACGTTAACAAGAATTATATACTGACTACTAACGTAACTGCCATAAGACTGCAATATATGCAGTATTCTAGGGTATCAAATAGTACAGCATCACAGCAGGTATACGAACAAATGCTCGTTTTATTTTTCGAAATTTGCTCCGATTGATTTTGGTATTAATGCGTTTTGGGAGCCCCCACGGCGGCACAGCCATCGAGGGAAAGAAAGGGCCAGGTTTGGTATGGGTATTGGTATTGGAATTGGGTTCGGGCCGGAAAATGGCGAAAAGCCAACGCTGGCGGACAGGACAGGACAGGACAGCACAGCATCAGCAGCGGCCTACGCGGGCTGCAGCAGTTCTCCCGTGGACATGGCTCATAATTCAACGTTTACAGTTAACTGGTTTGGTGGGACTGGTTGGTGTTGGTGTTGGTTTGGTGGCCTCGTGGGTGGTCGGCTCGGTCGCCGGTCATTTGCTACTCGTATTGTTTTCCACTGCTCTTTATGTTACGCTAATTGCAATACGATGCTGAGCGAAGTCGAGTGGAGTGAAGCTGGAGCCGAGCCGAGCCAAGCCAGGGGCGTACAAACTAATTGCTTTTGCAAAACATTTGAAACGCGCAACTTTTTCAATTTATCTATTTAGCTATGCCACCCTATCCGTATTTATATCACCATCCCTCTGAACATTCTATTACAGAGATACAGATTCATCGTGAGCAAGGACAATGGTTGGTTGCACTTTTCATTGCTCAACATTTTGGGAGAAAGGGATGGATGCGCTGTGCCCATTCAGAGAGGAGAGGGAAAATGTAACCAGACGTGCGCGCCGCCAGCGGAAACGGAAATGCAGAACAACTGCTCTGTGTGCTGTGTTGTTTTCCCGTCTCTATATTTTTGCCCCTGCCATTGTTCTTGCCAGCCGACGACGACAGTGTCGCCAACCCAAATTTCCTTTGCAACTTCCGTTTTCCCATTAGTCTTGTACATAGAAACGAGCGTGCAACTAGCGCTCGAGATTTAGTTGGGCAAACTGGAAAGTAGACAAGTAGAGCTCATCGCACACACAAGAACTTGGAAAACTTTGCTGCCGGTTGAAACTTTTTAAATTGATTAGTATGTTGCTGGGTGGTGGCCATAGGCGGGCCATTGGCCATGGCACGGGACGGGGATCAGTATCGTGGAGCTGCTGTTGAGTGGCAACTGTTTCCTTTGGAGGCTGCTGCCGCTGCTGCTGCTGTTGCTGCTACTGGCTCCGGGCAGCATTAGCCAAGTGGCTGCATTTCAATTAGCCCTGCCAGGCTATACCAAACATGCTTATAAGGGGATCATCGAGATGGCTGTGGGCTGTGGGGGGCTTATTTGAAAACTTTCTTGAGACTTTCAAGCTACTTCTCCGCTCAATTGAATGCACTGGAAAACTCACCGAAAGTGTTGTTTTCCCCTGTGGTTTGTTGCTGGTTTTTGGGAACTCCTTAAAGATGGTCATTAAGGAGGTGGAAGAGAGATAATGTTTGAGCTTAAAGCAGGAATAGTTGCTCCATCATCCCATTTCCAACGTTTGCAGGAGCCGCCTCTTTGGCAAGTCATCCCCTAGCTCTCTTTTGTTTTGAGTTTCCCCTGTTATTTGTGTTGAGTTTTTTGGTTTCCGCTCTCCTTGTACGAGTTCCTCCTGTTATTTAGTGAAAATTGTCATTTGTCAAGTTGGTCGGGCCAGGGGGCGGTGACGCCACAGTCACAGCCACGCCCACACATCCACAAACCTCAAAACCTCAAAACCTCAAACCTAAAAAAAAGTATAAGAAAACCGAGCGCTGGCTCCCAGGCTCCCAACTTTTCTATTGAGTGGGGAAAAGTTTTCACCATGCTCAGCTTTTATTAATGCGCTCTCGAGTCTCCCAGCACACTCTTATTTATCTAAAAATCCCAGTTACCCCACACACAACACCCCAACCCAACCCAATCCCCGTTTCCAGTTGCCTCTTAACTTTCCCCTGTTTCAACTTTGGCTTTGATTTTGCACTTGGCTCAGTAAATTCTGTAAATTGGCTCACGGAAAGTTGCAAATGAACACTGTTGATGGAGATCCTGGTGGCAAATATCCTGTTTCGTGACATTCGAAAGCAATTTTTTAATCCAGTTTTTTCCCCATTCAACATTCGCGCTTATGCAGAATGCATTTTAATTTATTTAATTGAATTCAATTTGTTACAAATGGCCAACGAGTCGCGCACATTTTTTTGTCGCAGGATTTATTGAAGCGTAAAATTTAAGACTCGTAATTTAGTGACGAGAGTGCCGGAGAGTTTTACGACAGACAGAGACGGACGAATGCGGAGCGAAAGAGAAGTAAAGGAACAACCACCAGTGTCAATGTCGTTGTTGAGCTTGCGGCTCATCAGTATCCGTGCTGTTGTTGTACTTGTAATACCCTTGGAAAGCGCACTATTATTTTTACAAGATGTTTGTCTGTCAAAAAACTTCAGCCCATCCCAACAGCCATAAGTCAAAATTGATCATTCTGTAAGTGTATTTGCAGCTTCGGCGCACGTGGCTGGACTTTTCCTTCTTGTTTGTGTTGCTGGGCCACAGGACATGTACTGTGACGCGAATGAAATCCGTTGAAGGCCAGTTGCAGCAACGGGGAGTGCCACGTCCACGAGGCGTCTCATGTTGCCAGCTCTTGCTACGGCTGCTGCTGCTGTTTTGCTGTTGGCCAACAACTGAATGGGACCGTAATTTGTACTTGCATTCATGAACAGCAGCCAGCAGCCAGCAGCCGTCCGTCTGCCTGTCTGTCAGTCTGTCTGTCTGTCTGTCTGTGTGAGTGCGTGAAGTTATTTAACATATACTCGCGCAGAGAATGGCGGAAAAAGAATGCGGCGGCTAGGCCTTAGCTGGGGCCATGGAAAGACCATTCCGTTCTGTCCTGTCAAGGTCAGCCCAAGGATAACGCGAATTTACGTGCTGCCCCACAAACTTCGTCACTTTAGAGTGGGAATCCGGCAAGAAAGGACAGAGCGGAGCAGAAAGGAAGAGAGAGAGAGAGAGAGAGAGAGAACGTTGTACCATATTTCATCCTTTTGTTTCGCTCTACTCATACTCGAGCATGCATATGCTCTCATGTCCTTCTCTGGATGTGTGCTTGTCAGTATGTGTGTGCGTGTGTGTTTTTTGTTCAATTTTGTATTCTTCACAAAAGCTGAAAGACAGAGGAAATTGCTTGTGTTTATGTTTGCCCCCATGTCTGCGATAATCCACTGATGTCATTTGGCCTGCTTCAGTGCATTTCCTTCCTCTATGCGACTCGCTCTTTTAGCTCCTTTTTTTTGGCACCAACTAAACTTCATATCTCCATCGACAGCTTGAAGTTTACAGATAACATTTCTGGGGGCTGATGGTCGTGCTGCTGCTGCTGTTTTCTGTTGTCTATGAAAATTGTTCACGCATCCGGAATTGTGCAGAGCACAGAATTTACGCTTCAATTGAAAATTGGCAGTGTTTGTGTGTCATTAGACATTTAGAACAATGTGTTGCCATCACAGCCGCCTTGACAAAAGGGATCCCAAAAGCACACATCAACACCACTCACAGACCCAATCCCAATCCCAACCCAAATTCAAACTCAAACGCAAACTCAAAACATCAACTCCAATAACAATAACCCCACCATCTAGAAAGGATCCTCCCACGCCCGCACGCCCTCCCACACGTAGTCGAACATTATTTTTGTTGTGTAGAATTTGTTTGTATATTTTACACAGTTTTATACCCTGCAAGTGGGAATCGCTCTTTCGATAAGTTGTTCTCCAAGATTAGTCCTCAAATTTTTTCTCACTGGGATTTATTTTGGAATAAGGAGATACGTATAAGAGGGAACCACCGAATCATGAAATGAATAAATCATATGACTCCATCAGATATCTAACTTTAAGGGTATTTGTGCTTTGCTTTTGATGCTAACCATCTTTTGCTTGCTCATTTTTGGCTGGCAATAACAAGGACTTGTGGCCAGGAATGGGGGATACCAGTGGCATTGCTGTTCATTTCCTAGGCCATTCCCATTTATTTATAAATTGTTAAATATAACCGAAGCTACCCAACGCACAATGGCAGATTGGCGGAGGACTCGGCCACACCCTTGCAGACTCTACGCCCAATGTGGCACATCCTGTTGGTGCTCCTCCGAAAATAGCTGAAGCATTGTGTAGAGATATGGAAAATCGAACAGGGAATACAATGAAGCTGCGCTTGAACTGCCACATCAGGTGGGGCACGATGTTAGGGAGTGCAGAGGGTCCTTGGAGGAGGAGGCGCGGCCTCTGCTCAGTTCATTGAATTTGACTTGTTGTTTGTTTTATTTCCAGACGCGCTTTAATGTCGTTTATATTTATACAATTTGGGCGCCAGGCACTCTACTCTCCTACCACACATCCCCAAGCCACTCGTTCTTGTAGTCCTTGGCATCAAGTCAGTGCAAGTGCCCCGTCGCAGGGTCCTGGCCGAACAGAGGGGCATGCTACAACACACAATGAAAGGGTCGACGGAGCGCTTTTTTACTGCAGGGTTACCAACAGCGCCTTTTACGATACAACCGTCAAGACATCCTTTCAGCCTTCCAGCCAGCCAGCCAGCCAGCCATTCATCTCGAATCGGTCGCCTTGGCCGCTGTCTTGCCGCAGTTCATCAATTTATTTAGCATTTTTATGCGCCCTGCTTCAGCAGAATTGCTTAGAGCAGCTTTATTGATTTCATTAGCGGCTTTTAAGGGGCAATCAAGAAAGCGACCTCTCACCCACTTCCCACTCTCTCCATTCTCCATTCTCCACTCTCCTCCTTCCCCATACATCCACTGTGATGCATATTCAATAGGATTTCCCGCTCCATTTTGGCTTGTCAAAGGGTGACCCATTAATAATTTACATTGCGAATGCAATAAATAACTGTTTACACATTGACGAACTGTGAGCAATGTGAGCAATGACATGTTACATTAAAGCCGCTATTCATAAATGTTGATCCACCCACCCACAGAGCCACCCAACCACGCAAAGGGGTGCTCCACTTTTTACAACCCGGGTAAAATTTGTGTACAACATTGTGACTTTTTAGCGTTTTGCGGTTGCATGCTGTAAGTGCCTTTTGATTTCATTACGTTGCTCATTTGTTCTTTCTTGTCGAACATTGATTTTTATGATGCCTTTTTCCATAATAATACTCAGAGGAATTTGGCTCATTTCCGCCCAGAGTTTTTTCCTGGCTCCATTAGGCGAATGTCAGCCATAGCAGTTATTAAATAGTTGTAACATTCAAAGCTCGTTCATATAATTGAAATTGTCGTAATATTTTGTCATATTCATGGTTTAAGAATGAGCAGCTTGCATCTGTTCTTTAAATCATATCCAAATATGATTAAATTCATCTTTGAATTTTATCTTTTAAGTGTTTCTCCATGCCTTTTCCCAGAATTCCTAATCAGCGACAGGGAAAATGTTACCATCTCTAGCATCTCCCTAAAACAACGGATTTTCCCTCATTCAACTCTTTCCTTCAACCAGAGGCAGCAACCAGACAGACTGAGCTCCTCCGCTGTACATATATTACTTGTATTTTTTTATAATTAAACGTATTATGACTTGGCGAAGCGGAAATGCCAGACAGACAATTTGTAATTGTGTGAGACTGACACCCCTAACCACGCATACACACACACACAGACCCGAATTCCGTGCACACACAAAGGCAGGCGAACAGAGAGACAGACTGGCAGAAGGACGGACTGAAATAGAATCCGATTCCAGAACATAAGCTTCGAGCAATAATCCAAAAAACCGAATAAAATTCCCCAACTCTGGGCGACTCGGGAGACCACGCGAATTTGACTTTGCCCAGCAACAAAGTCATCAAAACCATGATTGCAATACAAACCCAGATATACTTGTATTTGGGGCAACACAATTTTGCCACCAACATCGCTGAAGGAGCAGCAGCAGAGGGAGCATGACGAGGAGCTGAATAGAGCAGCGAACTCCAGTCCAATGCCACAAAATTCAAACCCAAAGCGTGGAGACAAACACGCATTTCGGTTCATTAACCAAGCCCAACAAAAGAAGCGGAGGAGCCAGGATGTGGCCACATGGAAAGGATGAACAGAGTGGGCAGGGGATAGAGACAGAGAAAGAGAGAGAGAGAGCGAGCTAGGATGTGGCATAAGAATGATGGAAGAGAGGGATATTTCCCGAGAGATAGAGAGGGTGAAAAGCACTAGTAGCTAACGGAAACAAAATTACCAGCGAGCAAATAAAATGTCGTCGAGGGTTTGACGCTCGCCATTCAAAGCTCAGCATTCTGCTCAACTTCAGTGATAAGCTTTGATGGGCCAAGGATGGGGAGGAGGGTAGAGGGATAAGTATTGTGTGCAGCTTGCGCAATGCCATGCAACGTTTCTTTTTTATTAGTTCTCCGCTTATCCACCATTTTGGCAGTCGTTATTTGGCTGATTACGGGGCCAGGACAGAACGCTGCACATCTGTAACTTTCGCGTATCTCCAGTGCTGATGTGTTTTGACCTCCATTCCATGCAACACACACTATACACACTCACACACATTTGTAGTCACTGTGCAACAAAGTCTGTGACCCGGCGAAGGTGTGGCAGCTTCAGATTGGCCACTCATGTGGAAGAGACACAGACCCCACCCACTGTTGTGACCCTTTGGCCATGCCATTTGCTTTCGCATCTGTATCTGCGCTTTGTATCTCTATCTGTATCTCTGTGGGTTCAACTTTGGGTCATTAGTGCGTCGCTGCTGTGGGGTTTGCTGCCCTGTCCCCTCTGACCTGGTCTCTTGTTTATTTTCTCATTAGTGAGTCAATACACGTAGCACGTTTTGTCTCCACATTGTTGCCGACAATGCGAATGCAGGACAGACACTTTCACTTCCACTTCCACTTCCCCTTGCCCGCCACTGATGGCTTAAGGGTGCGGGTGGGGTGGGGTGGGGTGGGGCGAAAATCCCCTGCACAGATGCTGTGTCATGTGTGAGCTCCCTGTGTACTGGGGCCAGTTGTTTAAGATGCGTGGCTGGCAGTTCGCACTTTGCTGACTGCAACTTGCAGCTGTCTATCCATCTTAGCCCCTGAGTGACTGACTGCCCGACAGCTCATACTTGCCCCAACAGGCTCAGAGAGCCTGAGAGTGCGCTGGGGCCAACAAAGGGGAAAGGGCGCAAAAAGCACTCGTCCCCAGAATGATCCGAAAATGTAAAGTGTAAACTTTTTGCCAGTTGTTTGCTGAACTGCCATTGCACTTTGTCTTCTAGCTTGGCTGGCCATCAGACCATCGGACGTCAAGTGCAGCATCATCCCCCCTCCACTCTCTGAATAAGAATAATCTTTTTCCAGTAAACCGCAAGTCCGTAAGGATTTCTTCCCCCAACACCACCACCACCACTACCACCACCACCAAGTGCCCGAGCTGAAAATTTAAAAAAGACAAAGTCATCGTCGAGTGTTCTCGATATTCTGTTCTTGCATAGTTTTCGCTTTTTAATTTCTTTTTGCGTAGTCCTACATACTATATGGTAGATACACACACACACACACATACACATACACAAACATAGTACAAGTACATACAATTTATATATAAATTTAAGTGGTTTGCAGTACACAGATTACAGCTTAGAGTTTACAGTTTACAGCTGATGGTTTCCTCTGCCTCTGACTCGGAATCTGACCATATCTTAATGCAATCTGAGCTGCCCATTCAACGGCTGCTTCGGCTTCTAAGATGCTTACATGGCTAACACACATATATACACACGCGTACACACACAAATCTTTACAATTACAGCTATAGATGGTCGAAAACGGGCTTTGGGTGGGGGCGTAGAAATATTTATATATGTGTACTTCCAGCCCACAAAGAACTCTAGGAGCTATTTCTCTCTTATTCGCTATACATATTCAATATTAATAATTGCCATTTGTTATAGTTTCTTTTTGTTTTGCTTTTTGCTTTTTGCTTTTTGCTTTTGTTTCTTGCTCGTCTGCTCTGCTCTGATCTGCTTTGCTTTGCTCTTTTTTTGTTGTGTGTGTGCTTACTTTTCTATTTGCCTTCGTTTTTCATTTCGCTTTGTTTGTTTTGAAAACAATGAGCAACATTTTTCTATTCTCTCTCGTCCCGAGATGATGATTTGTTCTGTTCCCGAACCATCCACAAAAATGACGTATCGCCATTTCTATTAGTTTTTACCCCCGACCATCCACACAGGATCCCTTCTGACAGGGCCATTTATATTTTGGTGGAGCGGGAAAATCAATCCTAATTGCACACATTAATTATTGCAAAATCGAAATCGGAAGAGCACTCACTCATACCAAGTAGAAGAGCCCTTTGATGGATTAATGCATTAAGTTTCTCTCTCATTTATTAAGTAAGCCTTGCACATCTGAAGTACATTTAACATTCACTCTATGTCTATTGCTATGCTCGTAAGTAGTTCAAAGTAAAAACCAAACATAAACAAAGAACCTTCATAGTTTTGTACTTAAACACTGACAACCCAAATGTGTGTGTGCACTGCGCTGTTGGGAAGCGATTCGAAGCCAGTTTGCTGATTGTTCGAGTCTCCCCCTCACTGAGGCAGAGTTAAATTCATTTGCACCCGTATTGTTTATTTTAATTTCAGTTGAAACAGAAGTAGAGTTATTAAATTGATATATCTATAGAGAGAGATAGAGGAAGAGGTAAAGAGTGAAGCTATTGTAGCTATTTACAGTATCATATGACAAGTATCTATAGTTTGGTATTGAGTACTTGGTTTGGAGTTGGTTTTGCTTCTGAAAGAGAGTCAGGTACGTGGACAGGTTGAAGACGTAGCTTTCAATGGCTAAGACGTTTGAAACATTTACAGAACGAAATATTGTACTCTAGTGGATAACATCTTTGTAATGGAAGATCTAAGATATGACAACTAATTGTAACAACTAATTCACACTATGCAACCCACCCGCCATCGCATCATTGGACTAGTTAGGAGGATGTTGAAGTTCTTAATCAAGCGGAAAGGATTTGATGATTAGATTTTCTGTTGCATAGTGTTCTATCACCAATCGATAAGCTAATGAGAGACTAGACGAGGGCTAGATCGCCTGATGTATGCAGATATTTACACTCACATCTATGAAGAGTCCTTAAGAGCTAGTTAACTGGGCTGTGGTCTCCGTGAATAATTATGTGATTCTGCTGGTGGCTGAGTTTACTTTACCGAGGAGCT
Organism: Drosophila guanche; assembly: GCF_900245975.1. NCBI lineage: Eukaryota > Metazoa > Arthropoda > Insecta > Diptera > Drosophilidae > Drosophila > Drosophila guanche. The sequence continues at coordinate 2,071,475 of NW_022995749.1, forward strand.
GGAGGAACTGGAGGCCGCCTCCGGCTGGCATTCCAGTTGCGGTGTCGTCTGCACCAGGGCCAATCCGATGCTCTCACTGTCGCTGTCCTCGTCATCGTCCACGTCGTCCAGGGTGGTGATCTGGCTCTGCACACTCTGCCGCTGCTCCAGGACTCTGTGGTGGTGGTGGTGCTGCTGCTGGTGCTCCTCGGTGGCATCAGTGAGCGAGATAGCCGAGATGGTGTCGACACCACCAAGAGCTGGGGCCGTGGGCGAGCTCAGCGAGGAGTTGGAGCTTCGCAGACGCCTCATGCCAGCCATGGGCATGAAGGATACGTGGTGACCCGAAGAGTTCGACGGTCCCATGCCGCTCGGCGTCATCGCCAGGCTGGAGTGCTTCAGGCTGGGTGCCACTGGACTGTTGGCCGCACTCACCGACGCGCCGCCGAGCCCTAAAGCCGGCTCCAGCAATAGCGTGGCCGGAACCGAGGCTATGGTTAGAGTGGAGACCGATGAGGGCCTCGCACCGCCGCCCAGGTGCAACGAGCTGGCAGAGGCCGCTGCCGCCGGCGGTGCAGTGATCGTCACTATCGTCTTGGCCGCACTGTTCACCGCCGACGTGGAGTTGTAGTCCCCGCGATGCTTCATCCCTGAGCTGCGGCGCCTGTCCCGGTGGTGGTGGCGATGGAAGCTCTGGCAGCGGGTGCACGAACGCTGCGAAGAGGACGGCGTGGCCGTGCCCGAGGAGTGATGGTGGTGATGGCCACTGCGGGAGCCGCCTCCAACTCCGCCGACGTTGCTGCCACCGCCGCCGCAGTTGCTGCCACCGCTGCAGGTGCTGCAACTGCTCAGCTGACGTCACATGAGCGTGCGGTCCAGCTGGTTCACCGAATGGTAGCCAAAGGAGGTCGAGGCTGCCACCATTGCAGCGGCCACGTGGCACTGTTAGAAAGAGAAACAGAAGCAGAACCAGAACCAGAACCAGATGCAGAAACGAGCAGGAGGCGAACAGGATGCACATAGAATAGGAAGAAAGAGACGGAAAAAGGCATTTAATTAACATTTTGTTGTTTTATTTGGATTCAAGTGTTTTCATACAATTTGCAGGCAGTGTGTCTCTGTGTTAGTGTGAGTGCGCGCGTGCGTGTGTCTGTGTGTCTGCTTGTGTGTGGCTGAAAACAATTTTCCGTTATAAACGCAGCAGCCGCATCAGCAACAGCAATGAAGCAACAAAGCAACAAAGAGTGGAACAACAAATACAACAACGACACACACAAAGAGAGAAATGAGTAAGTGAGTGAGTGGGGTGGAGGCATGGAGCACGGGTCAGACAGGAAGCGCCAACAGCAGCACCAAAAACAACAACAACAACGAGAACAAGAACAATAACAACAGCATTAGGAAAATGTAGCAGCTTTTCCAGCATTCCCTTTCTGATTTTCTTATTTTTGTCTACTTTTTTCCCGTGCGCTTTTTATCCGGGTTGCAGTAAAAATCAAAGCAAAATGCATGATTGAAAGCAACAAAAAAGCGAAAACAGAAAGCGAAAGAGAACTAGGAAAAGAGCAACAACAAACACCAAGAACAAGAATAAAAAAAAACACACACAGAAATGTAAGTAGAAGTAAAAAAAAATAGGAAAACAAACAGGAAAAAGGATAGCCTCGGGGGCCGAGGCAATTGATACCCTTGCTGATTGATTTTTGACTAGTGAGGATATTATAGTTAACATTTCATGCTTTTGGCTGGGTATAGCCGGATGTCTAAACAGACTGACAATCTCACATTGATTCCAATATTTGCTTTGCTTTTTCCTGCAGTGCAAACTTCAGATCAAAACCATATAATATCTATGTATCATCTGCAATGGGTACCATAAAAAGAGAGAGACTGAGACTCGATTTTCTGGCATTTCTTTTTAGACGGGGAGGCCATCCATCCAGCATTAAAAAAACTGACATGTGGAGTGTAGGTGTTAGTGTGTCCGTGTCCGTGCTCTTGTCTATGTGTGCGATGCGTCTTTCTTCTTGCTTCTTTGAGGGTATACCAAGTGCCCATTGAGACCTCTTTGTGCCTTACGCCGTTTGGTAGCTCTCTGGAATTGTTCTTCCTGCCGTTCCACTCTTCATCCGCCTTTCTACCACTCTCGCCCCCAGCCCACTTTACGACATTCCCATCATCTGTGTGCTCTGCCAATTCAATTACTTTCTTACGGTCGCCTGGTCAGGCCTCTTATTAAATTCTAAAATCCCTTCCCCATTTGCTTACGATTCGCATTACGTATACGCCGAGTGTGCTGCTGGTGGTTTTGAGTGTGGCCGCAATTAGCTTAAATAATTGAAGAGCCAGACCGGATGGCCCTCTCGGCAGACGCCCCAGGCAATTGGGTAATTTGCAATTTTTATAGCTCCACAGGGCCAGCCATCATCAGCAGGGGCATCAGACAGATGGGAGGAAGCTTGACGGCTTATCAATGGAATCTGTTCAATGAAAACCGCTACTAACGCTTTAATCTATTTCAATCTGATGCGAAATACCATTAAGAAGTGTCCGAAAGTTACGCTCTCTCTGTGAGTCATAGGCGACAGCTACCAAAAGAACGCCCAGGGGCTTGTCGCTTAAAAAACATGACAAGCCCCGGCCACAGGTCAATGGCACCATCAAAACCTGGAAACTTTTTTCGCGCACGAACTTGTCGCGAACACGCCCCCCAACCCCTCCGGCCATAGACCTATTTTGTAATTTATTGCCTAACACTCAATAAACCCCTCGGGGTTCACGTCACCCAACAAACCCAACAAACCCGGTAAACCCAGCAAACCCAGCAAAGGGTGGCCCCGCCGTTAAGTAAAGTTTCTAAGAAGGCTTAACAGACATTTGCTTAGCCCATCTTGGGTTACTGCTGCTGACCTTGTGAGTGACTGACTAAAAGATTGACTCGTACCCCCTCCCCGCACTGTACGCAGGGTAAGGACATTAAAAGTTACATGGCTCTGGCCCCGAATTTTGTCCATTTACTTTGGCTACTTCCGCCTCAACGGCTCTGTCACATAATTATAAACGTGAATTTCACGTTCACAGTCAATTACGGATAATTGATGTGTGTGAAACATTTGTGGCAAATTACATTTTGATGTTCGTCCTACCCAGGCGAAACGATCATTATCGAAGGAACGAAACAAAAATAAAAGTAGCATTCTGGCTAAATGTCGCTAAACTTGATTATGGCTAAATACAGCATCGACTGCGTCCTACTGTCGTTTTGCGAGTGGCTTCGGTTCTGTTCAGTTTTTGGGTCAGCGGAAATGGGCTGATTAATTGTTTCAATAACTTGGGTTTAGTTTGGCTTTGGCTTTGGCTTTCGACTTCAATTTTGGCTGCGTTGTGCTGGTATGTACATGCCACAAAGCCTTTGGCCAATAATTGATGCAATTAGCAACGTTTAGAGCGGCAGCAGCAGAAGCAGAAGCATTATGAGTAGTTGCCACAATGAGAATTATTTGTGTGTACTCGTACTTGTGGAGAGTTTGATTAAAGTTGTTTTCTGTGTGCAATTATTTCCTGCAACTGGAATATTCGATGGTGGCGGGAGACTCGATTCTACTCAAAGGCCCCAAAGCGCAGCAGTTCTGGGGCTGGTCCCGGCCTCAGGCATGCCACTGGGTTCTTCTGCAAACATTTAGAGTTACAAATGCTAGATTTACAAGCTTACAAATTTATGCTAAGTAGGTGGTGGCAATGGTTTTATGTGTATGGGTGGACTGTACAGAACGTTCTCTGTGTGCCCTGCATATGTGTGTGGGTGTGGGTGGGTGTTCATGATGGCTGAATGGCTGGCATTTTCAATCAAAACATCTCGGCAGACATTCCTCGAAGCCTCGAATGCCATGCAAATTGGCCATGTCTGGCAAAACTGTGTGTGCGTGTGGGTGTGGGCTGTGTGGGCCGCTTGGCTGTGTGGGTTGCCTGGCCATAGAATCCTTTACGGCTCATTAGGACACAGAGTGGGTGCTCTCATTGAGTGGGCTGAATGTCAGTCAGCGATTAATCATTGAGTGTGCTGTACGCAGAGTGTCTGTGCGCATTAAAGTTGAATAAAACCTCAATCGACTTAATTTTAAAGTGTCATCCAGGGTCTATCCACAAGTAGACACTCACTCACGCACACAAATAGACGTACACATACACATACGGAGGCAACTTGTGGCTGACCGCAATGTGCTTGAGGTGCAGCAAAGATGTCCCAACACTGCGGCATGCGAGTCAACGAGTTAAAGTCCGGAAATCGAGCACTTGTAGACCACCAACAGTGACCGAGAAAGCCAGGAAGGGGGGAGGGCGACAAAACCACACGTCTGCAATATCCTCATTTGGCCAGAACCCATTTCCATTTCCGGAAGTTGCCTCATTTGTAGGCATGGCCAAACACTTTCCCAGTCTTGTACTCGGTCCAATCAATTAGTGGCATTTTGTGACAAACTAAGATCTTTGTCAATGCATTCACTCAATCCATCGATTGAGTCCAATTGTCACTTGGAAAAGAAACCAGAAACCGGCGGAGTACACGATAATGGAATCAATCGTACGTGCAAGAATCGTGCTTTAAATTTTCGCCTCATTTCCGCTTTCTTTTTTTACAGCCAGCCACATTGATATTCGATCATTTCCCATCCGCTCCACTGGACCCCGCATTACCGACACTCATCCAGCAGTATCCGTACCCTTTGCACAAATGAAAAAGTTTCTTTCATTCATATTTTTTGCCTCGAACCAGTCGTGCTCGACGCCTCCCTCCATACACGTACAATTGGCTGTGGAAAACACTTGGCAAATAAATTGGCATGCTCTTGGGTGTAATTGATATGATGACAGACACATTGCCAAACAAAAAAATGAAAATAAAAATAGCCCCAACCTCTAACCCAAAGAAGAAGCCTAAGCCCCGTATCGAAATCCAAATCCAAATCCAGCAGGAACGGAAGCAAAAAGGCGGAGCATCTCTCACACCATGAGGTCTGGCACACACATTGACTGTTGATTGCTGTAAATAACATTTTCATCGATACAATTACATGTGGTACATGTGAGTGTGTGTTTGTGTATATCGCATATCGCTGAGGCGAAAATTGAGTTGGAAGTTTTTAAGTGCAAGAAATGTTTATGGTTCACTTGATAACACTTCTCAAGTATCGACTGTGCGTGACTCCATCCCCTGTCCTACACTCATGTACACATTTCCGGGCATACGTTTGTACATGTGTGTGTGTGTGTGTGTGTTTGCCATGTGTGTTGTAAATTGTGAGTGTAAGCCAGACAGCCATCGATGGATGGGCTCTATAGTGTTTGGCGTGTACGTAGAAGCCATTTTGGAAGGGCCGGACAACAATTACAACAACCAGAAGGAAAAAGTATAAATCTAAAAATAATAAACACCACACTAAAGGAGTGGCGTTGCTGGAGGGGGGAGCTGTACTTGAGAAAAATTCACACATAAAACAAACATAAGATCAACAATCAAGCTTCATGTGTGAGACAGAGAGAGCGCAGGACTTTGTGTGTCTATTTTTACTTTCAGTTTTCTCCCCCATTTCGCTGTCGTGGGAAACCTTTTGTGAGAGGAGAATAACATCGACAG